>NC_143556.1:53295000-53620312 GCF_054136105.1 Typopeltis vanoorti
TCTAAGTTAGTTTTATTATTAACGCATATTTCAACATTAAAAATACTAAAACAAAAGTGGACTACCAAATATTTCAAAAAATACTCACACAAAAGTGGGCCACCAAATTTGAATTTTAGCGGTCCTTATAAGGACTGGCTTAAAGGGACGAAGCAAGAATGCTTTTTATCTTCCTCATTATCTGTAGAGGACAGTGTAGGGATAAGGTATTATTGAGCTATTAAAGCTCTGATCATGGCAGGAGGGTAACAGCAATGAATTTTAGCGGTAGTCCTTATAAAGACTGGCTTAAAGGGACGAAGCAAGAATGCTTTTCATATTCCCCGTCATCTGAAGAGGACAGTGTAGGGATAAGGTGTTATTGGGCTATTAAAGCTCTGATCATGGCAGTAGGGTAACAGCAATAGCCGAGCCTCAGTTAGAACTTCATTGGCTACAGCATTGCAATCCATTACCCTCCAAGGGTATTAATCAACGCATCTCCTCCTTGCTCCTGAATTTTAGCAATTGACAATTGACATTTATGTCTTTAGGGGTGAAGCAAGATGCTTTTCATATTCCCCGCTATCTGTTGTGGTTGCAGTGAAGGTTGAATTTTAGCAGTATTTACATATATTTATTTTATATTTTTTATTATTTAAAAATTTAGATGTATTTAGAAAAAATCAAAACTTTTACGCGTTTCTTTTAATATTTAATGTTTTTTTAAATATTTCATTATAGAATATTTTTTTAAAAAATTTGATTATAAATTTTAAAAAAAATTCAGCTGAGTTTAGTTGAAAATACTAAACAGATGGATCCGTATTTAAAAGTTTTTATTCACAATCTTCACTCAAAAAAAAAAAGAAGAAGTAGGTCGCATTCAGCATCTAGATGGGCAGTTTTCACGCACTCTTCCTAGAATACTGGACAGGCTAGTTGAGAATAACATCCAATCGATACGCGAGTACTGAACTGTGATGATCTCTGATATGAAAAGGTCTCAATAGCTTAGAATGCAGGTGAAGCTAAAAAAAGTTTTTCATGCATGTTGGCTAAGCACACGATATCTTTACTCAGATAATAAATGCTCTGATGTGGAATACTTTATCAAGGAAGCTCAGTTTGTCATCTTAAAAATAGTTCTTGCGTATTAGAAAACTGTTTGCTGCACAAAAATAATCTTAAATCAGTTTCTGTCAATGAATTCAAGTTGTGTTTGAGATAATGCCCGGAAGGAATATAAAAATATCAACGTTCTTTTTTGTGTTAGACGATTATTTCTACGAAGTACTGAATGCCTTCGATAAAAACTAAATATTTTAAAGAAAACATATGCTTTGAAATAAATTCTACAATGCTATTTGAAAATGACGATGTAGTTCAGTTTCTATTCTGTTTTACTAATCATTAGTCTTTGTTGCAGTTCTTCGGGCGGATAGCTCATGGATTTGAGAATAAAATATTATTAGAAATACTAATGTAACCTTTATTTTACTTTATATTTTTTAAAAATATTCTAAATAATTTAATAATGTTTTCAAAAATCTAAGTATAAAAACACCTTGATACTTATCAAATAATGATACTTATTTAACAAATAAACATAATGATAATAATTTGAGGAGAAAATTTCGAGAAAAAGTCCTTTTTAGGACTTCCCGGGTAACAAATGGCAATGCTGCAACCAATGAAGTTTTAACTGAGGTTCGGCAGTTGCCGTTACCCAGCCATGACTGGAGCTTTTTAGCTCAATAACACTCCATCCACACAGATTTTCTTTATTCAGATGACGGGATAAAGAGTCAAGGACTCAGTCCATCGCCCAGTTCTTTTAAGAACTTTAATAATAATTTGAACTTTGGATGACAATGACAGGGAGAAAAAGTCCTTTTTAGGACTTCCAGGGTAACAAATGGCAATGCCGTAGCCAATGAAGTTTTAACTGAGGCTCGGCTATTGCCGTTACCTAGCCATGACTAGAGCTTTTTAGCTCAACAACACTCCATCCACACAGATTTTCTTCATTCAGATGACGGGATTAAGAGTCAAGGACTCAGTCCATCGCCCAGTTCTTTTAAGAACTTAATTTGAACTTTCGGAAAGCTGTACTCATAATTTAGTTCTGAGATACTGTATTTGACTTCATCAGTACTTCGAGTAGAATTTAATCAAGTATGAGAGTTTATGTGCACAGAAAGGCATGGGTTTAAGAAATATAAAACATAAAATAAATATATTTAATTTAATATTCTCAAATATACAGTTACTTTCTTTTATATATATATATATATATATATATATTTTAAATTACCGTCAATAATTTTCTATCTCGAGGAATACAGTGTTAACTCACCACCTCTATCGCTCTGATGATCGTAAGAACCATATGAAAACAGAAGTATTTATTCTAGCAAAGAAAAGAATAATTAGATGATAACCTCTGTTGGGATTTATAGTTACAAAGATGTTATCCAACGCATAAATGTTTATTTTACTGTAGCTTATGTCTCATATTTTAAGGAAACATTTCTACCGAGCAATTTATAAGTAATAAGCAAACATCTTAAGAAGGGCTGCATGAACTTCGTTAATATCGGCATCATTAACGAACAGTCTCTCTCTCTTTGTATGCATATAAATAACCATGAGCTCGTGTGCAACTGGATAGAATTCACTTAATCAGATTGCAGACGGCAATAAGGATTAATTTAAGTAAGAATTGCTAAACCTGCTTATATTAAAGTTAAAGGAAGAGCGGATGAATGCCAAGAGGTTTCCAAGTGCCACTCCGATTATATAACGGATGCTGACGATGTTCATTTTGCTGTAATTAACAAATCTGATTTCACTGTGCATTGTAAACATCAATTTAATAATGAAAGCTCCGACTTGAAGTAGTAGATAGCTTTGCAGACTTAATTAATTGTATGCTCTGCAAGCAGTCTTTCTTCTGGTTCATGTTAATCTTTATTGTAAGGCGGGGAAATGAAGCTACGTTATTGGATATGTTAAAGACGCTTGCATGTATAGGGTGTGTGCATATTTATGTGTGTTCTGGAGTGCGTATTTCGCTTTAAAAGTTATCACGTGTTGATAAAATAGAATGTTGTTGATTATTAAAATTATGTTGATTATGTGTTGATAAAATACAATCCTAGGTCGATCTTAAGTTAAATATAATGATTCTTTTTTGCCTAACAGGAAAAAATCTTCTTGTAAGCAGAACCTAAAAGCCTACAAGAAAGATTATGCAAAGATCAGAGTTTTTTTCCTGTGAGCATAAACGTTAATTCGTGAAAATACCAATACACATAAAATCGGAAATAAAATTAAACAAAGCAAACTGTTATTCTGTAGTTTTTAATAAAGGACTTTTGTTTCTACTTTCAATAAATAGTTGTTAAACTGATTTTAAAGAGCTACTTGTCTTATAATAAAACTGAGGGATTATATGTGAGAGAGAAATCTAATAATAGACAGAATTAGTGGATGTTAGTATAGACAGAAGAAATAATACGAACAAGGGTATAAACGCAATATTTCTGAAATTTTATTAGGTACTAGCCATAGAAAGAAATTCAGAAAAATAACTAGATGATTACTTTATATTTTAATAAGAATGTGGCACTTACCTTTGATCTCCAATACAGCACTACGTTGCAATACATTCCACAAAAATTGTGACACATTTCAACTACAATCCCAATCAGTGTATACGCTAATATCTATAGTATATATTTGAAAAATACCCCACACTAACAGCATCGTTATCAAATACTGAGCAGATATTCATTGCTTCCAAAGACTATCTTTCACCCTTCCATTCCATCGGAGTCTATGTACAGTGCTACGTATCATAGCACTGTCCTATCGTACTATCGACTAAATATAGTAGTTTTTTTTAAAGCTAGGATGGTAGATTTAACACCGTGCGATGAGATGTATCTCCTACCGAAAGATATTCACAACAGTCAATGCCTATCTGGGACCCGAGCCCAATGCTAAACACCGTGCCAACTAGGACGCAGTCACAATAATAATTTTATTCATATTTCACTCTGATCTTTAATTACTCTAAAAGAATTTCGATAATTAAAATTGATCGGTTTTATTTAAAATAATATTAATGGTAATAATGCACGAGGCTCCGTAGCTCAATCAATATAGACGAACCCGTTCGGTCACAAAGACCTGGATTCGATTTCCGTGGTGACGTGAGGAACCTTTATCTCGTCTCTTTCGATTAAAGGTGAGTTAGTCGGTCTCATACCGAGGTAGGTTTTTTTTTCACCCGGAAAGTCGAGTTTTTCGTCCCCACAGGCAAACCGGCTCGTAAACACACGCATCTACAGATATAGGACACGCCAGAGCCATAGGTCTAACCACCTTATCCTCGATACGGTAGCGGTTAAATATAGAAAAATCCTCGACATAGAAAAATCCGCAAGGTAAAAGAGGAGGGAAGGAATAATAAGAAGATTAATAATGTAATGCATAGTACTGATAAATACTTATAGTTCAAAAATGTTGATTGTAAAAAGAAACACAAAGAAAGCCTTTTATAAAGTTGTAAATAAATTGCGCAATTCTTTGAAAAGCGACAAACACGAAGATAGATGATAGACTAGAAACAGGGATGAAGTGCAGAATTCTAATCTGCAACAGTGACATTTTTAACGTTGTAATCGAAGCTTTCTAATTATTTTAAATGACACATGCTAGCAACTTCACTTAGCTATCAAGTAACGTATTCTATAAAGTGGTTGTGCTCCTTGACCTCCGAAATTGGTTCAACCGCCACAAGATAATTAAAAGAGTCAAATTCATTAAAACATTCCATCTGATATCAAGACATTTGTTGCAGCTGTCTATTAAAGGACTGCAATCACCAGGAGGGAATTATCAGAATTTCTTATTAACAAAATTGCTAAACTAATCTAATTTCTGCAAACTTCCGAATGTTTAATTATACAAAATTATTAGCCGTTAAGAATTCTAACTTAAGCCATTGGAAGACTTAAATGATTAATTGAACTTAAATGATTAATTCTATGGAATATATGGAAAGTATCAGTCAAGATATGGAATATTTGAAGGGTATAAGAAATCTATGCAACAATAAAGATACTTCAAATTATTCTTCAGTGATTTAAAATAATTCTTTATATGTTCTAAAATATTCTGTCGTTGTTTTAATTATTTTTCTTGAAAGATAAATGTAAATTATATCATTATAATTATTTTATCTAAATAGAATTTATTTTTACAAAATTTTCATATATATTTTATATATTTAGAAATAGTAACTCTTTTATTATCTTTATTTGAACGTGTTAGACAAGGTTCTGTACTTGAAAGAGACTGCAGCGCCCTCTTAAATGGTACGTGGTGAAAAATTATGTCACCGTGAGCTGAATGAATCTCTGTTCACATGATAAAACAGCGCACTTCAGATACGAATTAAATTCAGTTTTCTTGTTGAAGTTGTCAAGAAAAGTTGCGTAGAAACCATTCATTGTAACCCCGTTTCTTTCTTAACGTTCGTCTTTGTAAAGAAGTACTTTAAAAGTACTTCTTTAAAAGTACTTCTTCGCTGTTGGAGTTTTCCACAATGCGTACCTTCTATGGGAAGATTTCCGATAATAAAATCGTTCATTATCGGGGAAAATTCGGAATCTTTGTGTCTTTTTAGTGGTAGATAACTCTAAAGCTTTGCTGACAACTTCCGTGATCCATTGTCACGTTTTCAACGGGTCATCAGAGTTGGCACACGACCACATAGAAAAAAGAGCAGAAAAGGAGGAGAGGAAAAAAGAATGGTCTATCTGTGTCTAACTCGTTCACTAGGGAAGGACAACAAAATAATGAAAAGTATGGAAAAAGAGTAAGGAACAAAATAGAAAAAAACTGTTAAATTTTAGGCACACTCGTCATCCGGCCTTAGTGATTTTGTGGATAAAAACATTACTGATAGCCTATTGGACTATTAAAGGTAACAAGCCCCATGGAAAACCTTTGTGAAATCTCTACAGATAAGCTAATAACTTTATTTTTATATTTGTTCGTGATAGAAAACTCAAGATGATGATCATCATTCGGTGTGTGACATCACATTATTTAGGTTTATTCTTGTCCCAACGTGATATTTTAACATACGTATAGTTTTCGAACTTTCGTGTATGGATTTACTATAAAATAATATTATTTCTTTCAATACATTCTTGAAACACCATTCTGAATGAACGAAATAACAATAAGCGAGAGAGAGAGAGAGAGAGAGAGAAGAAGAAGAGGACGAAGAGAAAACACAAACATAGCCAAAATGGAAGAAAGAAAGAAGAGATATATAGAGTGAGAAAAGAGAGGAAAATACATTTTTAAACATGGGGGGGGGGTAAAAATAATGAATGAAAAGTAATAATAATTAAAACGTAGAAGAATCACAAATAAAAGTGTACAGTATTGGTCGAACATGTGAATATAAGTTACTTCAGAATGATCTCTTGAACTTCGTTTACTATAATATAAAAAGCTGCTATGCATGGAACAAGTGATTTATTTCAATGGATGGCCAGTTTATGGTTTGTTTGTTTTTTTCCATACATTTGGTTGATGTCGTTTTGCATTACTATCTGAGGCAAGCTTATAATTAATAACTGAGGCAGGCTATGAACACGGCGCTTGGTGTCTTTTAATTGCGTTTATTCCCTGGCCTGAAGCACCTGCAGGAGGATTCCACACTTAGTACTCCGAATGCAAGTACCGTTACACGGATCACATTCGATTGGTACTCCACTTCTTGCCATGAGCATGTTCCTATGGATGGCTACAACGGCATCCTTAATTTATGTTTCCAAACTTTTCAAGTTGTGTTTTGTAGACTACACCTTATCTGTTACACAAAAAGAATTCTAGTGGTGTAATGTTTGGTGACTGGAGACACTATGGAACCATCTCCTCTTGATCCATCGATGTCGGAATTAAGAGTACTCGTCAACAATATTGTACGGCTACTGAGTGGATTTATTCCACTTATCTCTGGTATCTTCCATTTATGGTACTGCAAATTGAAGTCGATTGTCTTCATCTTTTGTTTTTTTCTTATTGTGATTCAGAAAAGGGTAAAAAAAAAAAATTTAATAATGGGATTGAAAATTAAATCATATTGCATATTCATATCTCAAATAATATAATACAAATTCTCAAATACCTGAAATCATCACATGATTCTGATTCAATTTCCCAGAGAGCAGAAAGGTGATGACGTTGCTCATCGGTAGACAAAATTTTTTGCGAAGCATTTTGGAGTAAACAAAATTGTAAACTTTCTGCCATCATTGCCCAACGTATAAGCATTTCTCTCTGTCACGTGGTATAGTTTGTCATCTTCATCCAACGTATACATTTTTCATTTTATAGGAAAACCTATTCAGTTTACTTTTCTGTAGAGAAAGCGTCACGATTTTTCAGTTCTCTAGCAGTAATTCACTTGGAGAAATTCCAGAGCACTATAGGCGTCAGAAGCATTCAGCAAAACTTCATGAATCAGTGCATTTATTGGGCTATTTCGTGATTTTTTTAATTTTATTAATATTAAATTAAATTAAAAGTAGTAATTTAATTACTAAATTTGTAAAAAGACTTTTAGTTCTCCCTCATTTAAATATAACACTGAAACGTACTAAATTCTAAAAACTATACTAATTAGTTCTTAAATATATCTTTTTTTTTTCTGTGAAATATATCAAATGTATAGTTTTTTCCCATAACTATGCCATATACACTAATTAGTTCTTAAATATATATTTTTTTTCTATAAAATACAGTACAGGTATCCCTCGATTAACGTGGTTAATTAATCCCTCGATGTTACCGCGTATATCAAAATCGCGTTAATCAAATGGTAAAAATTACAATTCGTCCATGATCGACTACTGTATTAATAATTCGTTTTATATGGTACTCTTTTAGGAAAGATAAAAAATGAATGCAAAGTAAATGTGTAATAAATACTTGTACCTACATTATTTACTGCAATTTTTTTATCAAAAGAAGTTATCAAGAGTCGTTTGAAAAGTTTTAGTTTTTTTTTCTTATCGGCATAAATTCTACAAAATGACTACAAGCAAAATGACTTGTTATTGTCGAATTGGAAAACAAGCAATGAAACATAAAGAAAAAACACTGCAAATATAATACATGATGGTACAAATTAAGTTAATATTGAATCCAACATTATTTCATAACCGAATATAGAACCTAGAAGAGTTTCGTGCCGAATATATAGAAACTAAAAGTTTCGACGGATGCAAGCATAAGCAACTATATGGGTAACTCGTATCAAAGGTGAAATACTAAGGAAAGTGAACCGTAAGCTCCGGTTCACTTTCCTTAGTATTTTCCATAATGTAAAGGACATCTCCTAGAGGACATGTATGATAAATAAGTCTTTGGCTCTCTATTTCAGTAATAATACATGATGGTTTATTTATTTTCAGTTACAATCTAGAAATTATTGAACAAAGAATAAAAAAAAAAAAAAAAAAAACTAAACCATACTATACTGACATCGGAGGTCGTGGTATCTCTCAGATGCAATTTGCTGTCAAATATCACAAACCTTTACATAACGTGTTAAACCAAACTGACACAGCAAAAAACAGTGCGAAATATCACTCGTAACATATGAATGCACAGCTACTCATGACCTCCAAGCTATACACTGAATTGTGTAAGATATTTATATTAAATTAAACATTTTGTATGTATCTGTCAGATCAGCTGCCAGTTCCGCAGGTTAAAGGCGCGTTAATCAAAACTCTTGCCGCGTATATCAAGCGATTACCACAATTAATTTCTCCGCGTTAAGCAAAACCGCGTTAAGCAAGCAACACCTGAATATAATTTTTTCTCCATAACTATACCATATTTGGAGATCTCTTTCCCATTTAATTTAATTTCTTTATAGTCCTTATAAGGACGGGCTTAAAGGGGCGAAGCAAGAATGCTTTTCATCTTCCCCGTTATCTATAGAGGACAGTGTAGGGATAAGGTGTTATTGAGCTACATATATATATATATATATATATATATATAATGTAGCTCTGATCATGGCAGGAGGGTAACAGCAATAACCGATCCTCAGTTAGGACTTCAGTGGCTACAGCATTGCCCTCCAAGTGTATTAATCACCGAATCTCACGGTCGATTTCCTCCCCCCATTTAATGTGTCTACACATCCATGTTAAATTCCACAAAATTAGTTCTTATAAGGACTGGCTTAAAGGGGCGAAGCAAGAATGCTTTTCATCTTCCCCGTTATTTCTTATCTTAGAGGACAATGTAGGGATAAGGTGTTATTGAGCTATTAAAGCTCAGGATGATAACAGCAATAGCCGAGCCTCAGTTAGAACTTCATTGGCTACAGCACTGCCATCCATTACCCTCCCAGAGTTCAATTCGACTCACCACTCACTACCAAAAAATTAGTCCTTATAAGGACTGGCTTAAAGGGGCGAAGCAAGAATGCTGTTTATCTTCCCCGTTATCTGTAGAGGACAGTGTAGGGATAAGGTGTTATTGGGCTATTAAAGCGCTGATCATGGCAGGAGGGTAACAGCAATAGCCGAGCCTCAGTTAGAACTTCATTGGCTACAGCATTGCCATCCATTACCCTCCAAAGGTATTGGATTAAATAATTAAATACCACAAAATTAAAACGTTGTTGTATTTAATTATATCTAAATATGAAAAACATGAAGAGGTGTATTATTTATATTTTAAATAAAATCTAAAATTTTTATATTTTAAAATAAATTTTATTAAATGTTAATTATATTAATAATATTTAAGAAATTTTATAGACATTTATTTATATTTTGGATAGTATTAAAAACCAAAATAAAAATAATTTAGAATTAAATTTCTGAATGCGAAGATAAATCTCTTCATATAACGACAGGATATTTCGCTTCATTTTTGATGTCTTTCCTTGAAATAGAAAAAGGTACTCTAACCTGAAGCAACGCATCAAATGATTGTATGATGATTATTTCTTAAATTAAACTAATTTCAATAAATCAGTGACTTAAAATAAGCTTTAAGTCAATTTCTCAAGCTGATTGCATAAATAAGAAACACATTAATTACCTATGACGTCATGCATCAAATGAATGGTTGGATATTTTCAGTTCTGAAAACCTGAAAGTTATCACATTTGAATGTTTGAGAAACGAAATGCATCTTGCAGATCATTTCAACACACTAAAAGAAGTGCTGCGGAAGTGGGTAAAAAGATCAGATATGTCAGAAGACTTGCGTAGTGCAATAATTATTCAAGACTGTGAACATTGTCTTGGCATTCCTCTCCCTTTAGGACAGCACTAAAATATAATAATGCGGATGTTGAAAGAAAGAAAAAAAGAAACCTTCATCGTGTCTTTTCATTGAACATGACACCATAAGGTGAACTTTCAATCCATAATGGAAAACTTAAAGCAAGTCCGCTAACTCAGTGCGACTTTGTCGAAATATGCGTTATACCACACGTCATTTTGCATTTTGTTTATTTTCTCTTGGAAGATGAAAAGGAAAAAAAAAAAAAAAAAACTAAATATCACATTGTAAATTTCACCCTTTCTTGCTCAAAAAAAAAAAAAAAAAAAGAAGTTCCATTTAGTCCTAGCTAAGTATTACTTTTTTCTTTTGGTTATTCCATCCCTGCTATTGTCTTCAAGATTTATTGAAAATTGACAATTTTGTTTCATTTCAGTAGTCATAAAATGGGAAAATCCAAAGAAAGCAATCAAAACTACAATGTTCGATAATAATAGAATTCCTAAATTGCATTACGGTATTCAATAAACTCCCGAAGAATGTTTATAAATAAACATTATTTTTTCAGCATTTCTTTCAGACTATCTTCTAGCTATATGAAATATAGTTTATGATGTAAGAAAAATTGCTAATCTTTCCGATGTATAGATAAATATAGATACGTTTCCTATAAATAGAATGGTTCTTATTTTATAAATTCTCTAGCTAAAAGTTAGATGGTATAATTAACACAAATTGTATTTGCCCTAGGTTCAGATAATTTTGGATTATTATTTAGATTTTATTTATAATAATATATAAAAAATAATTATTTCAAAATTCTCTGAAATAATTTAATTATTCTTTAAATTCAGGCTTTTTAATATAAATGTAAAAATACACCTTTTTATTTATTTTATATAATAAATAATAGTTTAGTTCACCTTCTCAGCAAAAATGGTAGGAAGTTCTTTTTAGAGCTCTATTTTTATAATCTTATTAAGTGTTTGCGCTCCATCCATTTTCTTCATTCAGATGATGGGATAAAGAGTCAAGGACTCAGTCCATCGCCCAGTTCTTTTTAGAACTTATGGAAGTGGGGTTCGATGGAATCGACCGTGAGATGCGGTGATTATGATTAAGGAGGGTAATGGATGGCAATGCCGTAGCCAATGAAGTCCTAACTGAGACTCGGCTATTGCTGTTACCCTCCTGCCATGATCAGAGCTTTAGTAGCTCAATAACACCTAATCCCTACACTGTCCTCTACAGATAACGGGGAAGATAAAAAGCATTCTTGCTTCGCCCCTTTAAGCAAATCCTTATAAGGACTATAAGCAAAAATGTTTTTTAATAGTTTTCAAAAGTCATATAGTTCTTCTAACGTTTTCGATAGGGTGAAACTGTTGGGTGAAAATTAAGCATGTATTTCTCGATGATAGTGTTGGGTGAACAGTTGTTCAAACGTAAAAATTTTAGATCACGGGTGTTCTGAAATTTGAGAGGACTATTTCAATGAAGTCGATTGCTAGAATATTTAATTATTTTATAAACTTTGTAAGTTTAATCATCTAAAACAATTCCACACAGAAATTATGGCAGAAATCAAATTTGTCATAACTTTTGAGGTAGACAGAATGAGTCCAAAATTCGATTTAAACATGAAAATGAAAATGAAAATACAAAATGAAAGTTAGAAGCCTTTACACCCATTGCTGTAGCTGATGCTTTGACACACGAATAGATATAGATTATTAAATGATTGTTCTTGACTTAATATTTTTTTAAAAGTACACATAGGTATACGTCTCAGATCATAACTTTTCAGCCTCTATGTCTATTTTACAACAGTAGGGAAAAAAGTTGTCATCCTTCTTATGGAAGAAATAACTTGCCTTCTGAAGCAGTCGACGAAATTGTCCTTCAGTTAGAGGGTCGTAGATTCGAATCCCTTTTAGAATGCGACTAACTTTTATAAAGATTTTCCGATGAAAGTAAGTTATCCAATCTCATATGGAGGCAACAAGGTTTTTCATAGTTTTTCATTTCGAAGTAGGCCAAACTGGCAGAAGAACACAATTAAAATACGTAATGTATTAATAACCTCATGGCATGAATGCTTCAGCCATGATTCCATTCAATCCGAACCAAAGTTTTATGAACAAGGTTTTGTTGTAATTTGAGATGGAATTCGGACCCAGGTGTTTCTAATCAAACAGTATATCTTTTTTTTTTCGGTTTTGCTTCTTCAGGCGCTTTTACAAAACTTTAGACAAAAATAACAACAGAAAGATTTTTGAATTACGTCTAGAAATAATATTTGAGTATTATAGAGAACCGTGGATGAAACTAATCAAGCGCAAAAGTAAAAATAAATTAAAAACATTAAAATGTAAAACGAAACCAAGCCTATCGATTAGCTGAGATTTCTGTGGTAATTCTTCACATTTTCGATATAAAGACCCTGTAATTCTAAGAATTAAAAAAAAAACATTTATTAGTACTATACCTCGAGTAGGTTTTCTTACATTTTTATTTGAATTAAATAAAATAGAACTCTACTGTATGGAAACTATCAGAAAACAAATCAATGGATAAAAATGATGTCACAATGGACGTATGGTGGAATACATACTGAGCTGGAATTAACAAGTTTCAAAACATAATGTGCATCATATCCAAGTAATGCATGAAATTTTTGATGAATAATAAGCAGACTTGGTGTAAGATGATATAGTGATTGTCATTGCGAGTAGGTGTGCGTAGTATTTCTGAAGTTTCTTTGCATTTTTAACAACGCTGTTATTGTTCGCATAAGGTATTTCCGTTCTCTTTCAAAGTATAGTTTGACTTTCGCTGGTTGTATAATAAGCTAATCCAGATTTGTGTTATCTCTTATTCTCCACTTTTTTTAATGTTCTGACGTGCAGATATCTCTATCTTCCATTTAAGAAACACTTGGCTTCTTAAATCAAGAAACTAAGGAACCAACTGTTTGTTAAATGAGATAGGGGGTAATTCGGGAGGATGCATGAATGTTGAGATCTCGCATAGTGGGAAACCTATTTTTATGCTATGTCGTTGAAGTATTTTAGAAATTTTGTCTGCCACATGTTGGATATAAAAAAGAGCTGCCGCTAAAAGCAAACAAGTACTACAGTTTTCTTTTAGCCAAAAATATATTTGTTTTAAAAAAGAATAAAAATTACGGTGTACGACGTAATTTTTAATATAACAAGTTATAATAGGATTATAACTTATTATGCACAAATTACATTTGCTGGGTGAGAGACATTCCGATAAAACTAAAGTTCATTCAGTTTTTATAATGTTTTAATAGTATACATGTACTCCCATCTATTGTATAATAAGTCATTTTTATCCCTAATGGATTGAACAGTATAGGCGGATAACAACATAAATCCTAATTTTTCATCAATAATCGTAAAGGTCAATGCATGGGCGAAATTGGGTGTTGCTTGGCTGAACAAGAAGCAGTATGCTAGTGCAATGAAAGGTATAAAGTGGCGTGAATCCTCATCCCAGAGGAATGATGAAGCGTGGCCAGATATTCATCTTGCTTTAGCTTCTATCCTTGGCTCTAATCAACTTGTTACCCGTCTGGCACTCTGTCTTTTGATTCATCAGAGTGTTTTTCATTACCTTTTAAGCCTCTTCTATTTATTAAATGCGATTACTTCAAGTAGACACTACGATAATTCCCTTTAGATAAATTACCTGATAGTGGAGGAAGCGTTTCTTCTAAGTGTGCTTTTCCTACTGAAGAAAGCAACATTTGGCCATAATTAATGAAATGACTTGTCAGCCATGGAATGAGATGTCTTCCTAATGCCTCTTAGGATCGGCTGCTTTCCGTTAAATATGATTCTGTCACACGGACCGTGCTTCCTCTTAACTGATTGTCTTTCAAAGATCCTCCTACCTTGTTCCAGAGATCAAAACACGGCGAATGAAGGTGAGATGGCGAGTAGATGAATGGGAAAACCAGAAAATAATAGAGATAATTAAAGACTCGTAACGACAAAGAAAGTATGAGTCACTGAGAAAGAAAAATGATAGTTAGAAACAGATAAGGGAAATTAAGCGTAAACTGTTAAAGAAAAAAAAGGACTGAAGAAGAGAAAAAAATTGAAAGATGGATGTATAAATAAACACAGACAATCAAAAAAAAAAGTAGATATCTTTTAGTGTGCGTATCATTTGAAACACTGAAAAAGTAATTTGTGCTGTTTTTAAACGCTTGGACATTGCAATAGCACTGAAACAAACCATCGAAGATGATATTATTAAGGATATATATATATGATGAAAAAAGGATCGTAAACAAAATAAGTGCGGTAACCATCATCCGCTCAATATGAGTATTTTCAATATTCAGACTGCCTCGAGATACAAATGCAAACAGATATTGAAACCGACACGTTTGAATTTTTTTTTTATTTAGGAGCGCTATATCCAACAAATCTCATTTAATTAAAAGTTAAGTATATTATCATTTGGTTTAATGCCTAGAAATAACAATAATAAATACAGACATAACAATGATGGTCTTTTTGGTAAACAAGATTGATTTTTTTTAAAAAAAATGCGCGTGCAGTTGCTCGAGTTCTGATAAATGCAAAACAGAATTTTGGTGGTTGATTTCTTACTTTTGTCATTTTTATTATAGAATTCCCTCTTAGGGAATAACAACTTTAATATGCTTTTTAATAGGAGGGTGGCTACTTCAACTTTTTTTAATATCAGTCCTGCACGAGAAGTTACCCAAGTCGTAACATATTAATGTAGCGTACAGGATAGGCAGGCGTTAAGCGAGAAGGAATCTAATATTATTTTTCAAATAGTCAATAGTCCTTGGGAATTTCGTAAAGGAAAGCGTCTAGAGAAAAGATGGGAGTAGATGGGGTTGCAAATTCGACGAGTTAGCAGTTGAACTGTAAGTGTATTTTGGGCAATCATGACTAGTGCTATTGTAAGCTTAGCTGAAAATAGGGGAGGGATTTGATGTCTGTTTAGTAGAAATAATGCTCGTAGAATCTGCTAATAATTTTCATGGAAATGCCTGTCGAAATGGAAAAAGAGAAATAGGCGATCTATGAGATAGTAATTAAAGTGAATGTGATGTGTGAACGAGAGATCGCAGATTAGCTCAAATGCTATCTTTTTTTTTGGCAGCATCAACAAAATATAGGAACATTAAAATATTTTGGCATTAATCGACGAATTGCAGAGTACTGTGTATGATTATTGCATAAAAACGAATACAGGAATAAGTAGGAATAATAAGAAAAATAAGGAATAAGAATGGAACTAAAAGCTAATATCGGTATAAGGATATTTCTCCGTACTGAAATAAAAGAACGACTATTTCCTTCCACACGTATAATCTTCGTAATTATTTCTGAGACGACCCTGAGTCTCTCTTTTATTTCTCTTTTCCAAGTTTTGTACACTCTTTCCAAAATAACGTCTGAGCTCATCTTCACCAAGATGGCGACTGAGTCCATGTGGCATCTTCTTTGTCATTAATAAATGTGAATATTTTATCCTTCATTACAAAACCAAAAGAAAGAAAGAAAGAATGCTGATTAGTAGGATTCAAATAGATAGAGGAACGATTCTTCTTTTTGCAAAACATTCAAAAGGGAAAGAGAACTCAAATGGCACAATTCTGCATTCATCTTTCGTGGCCTAATCTACTTCAGAAGTAATTCCAAACATTGCAAACAGCACAACTTAACTCAAAAAGGTTATCTTTTTTTTTTCTATTTTACGTTTCAAAATTCTCTCACCATCAGTTGATTACGTCAGACGTTTAATACCTCAACTGTTCCTGTGCCGAATTCTTGCCTCCAGTGCAAAGCTCTAGTAGCACACTTCGATAGGTTTTTTCATATCATATAACTACTTTTATTAAACCAAATTAATTAAAACCTTTTATGTTTTATTACCTTTTATTATATATTTATTTCTCTTAAATTATTTTTAATTCTTATATTTCATGTTTTGATACAGAATATTTTTGTATCTACTGATGCATTACAATTTAAATATGTTGTATTCTTGCAGGGTTGCATTATTCAACGTAAGCTCGCACATTGAGCTTATCTAATTATTGTTTATATGAGCCATATGTACAACAGAGTTGACAAAGATTTATAACGTTAGAATGCGATGTATGTGCAAGAAATCACAAGAAAGAAAGAAGGAAGGAATATGATAAGTTTCTTGAACTTAGTTTTTAAGTTGCATGTTATGCTCACCGGACAAAACAGCATTAGATAAGCTGAATGTGCGATCTTACATTAAATAATACAACTATGCGAGAATGCAAAAATTTTAAATTGTAATTCATCAGTAGAACAGAAGTACACGAATTGAAAGAAAACAATGGGAAATTAGCGGAATGACTTTGGAGCTAAACTGTGAAAGGATGACAAGCAGCTGTCTGTATTCTGATGTGAGTAAATGAAAAGAGGAATGAAAGTAGCCAGTTCGGTGAAGAGCTCATGATATACCTATAAAAAAGACAGAACAGAGGATCTGTGAGAAAGGTGGAGGGAATTTTTGTGTGTGTGTGTGTGTGTGTGTGTGTAAGAGAGAGAGAGAGAGAGAGGGGGGGGGGCTGTCCTCTTCTGGATACAACGAACATTTTAGGGAGATTTTGATATTTGGGGTTTATAAACAATTAGGAGCGCTAGCACTTTTAAAGAAAGAGAACACCAAGTTGTTTGAAGTATGTGGATGCGATGTGTTTGTGCATGATAAATTAGATGTTAAACGGGCGCTACCCATTTTGATAGTATTGAAACAAAAGGAAAAACACCCGCTGTTAAAAGGGATTTGTGTAACGATTTTAAAAAGTCACAACGGTTATGTGAAAAAAATATATATACAATAAAGGTAAATATGTTCGATTCTATTCTGGAATAATCATAAAATCTTTCCTTATCCAGCAGGAAAGGATAACTGTATTACTATCCTTAAAAGGACTGTTAAAAGGACTAGATGGGCGAAGCAAGAATGCTTTTCATATTCCCCGTTATCTGAAGAGGATAAGGTGTTCTTGAGATATATAAATATAAATAAAGCTCTGATCATGTCATGGCAGGAGGGTAACAGCAATAGCCGAGCTCAGTTAGAACTTCATTGGCTACGGCATTACCCTCCCAGGATTCCCATTTTAGTCGCCTCGTACGACATGCATGAGCTACATTGGGGATATTCTTGTAGCAACTTTTGAGATATTAAAGCTCTGATCATGGCAAGAGGGTAACAGCAATAGCCGAGCCTCAGTTAGAACTTCATTGGCTACAGCATTGCCATCCATTACCCTCCAATGGTATTAATCACCGCATTTCACGGACCTTGTAGCAACTTCCTTATAGTCCTTATAAGGACTGACTTAAAGGGGCAAAGCAAGAATGCTTTTTATCTTCCCCGTTATCTGTAGAGGACAGTATAGGGATAAGGTGTTATTGAGCTATCAAACCTCTGATGATGGCAGGAGGGTAACAGCAATAGCCGAGCCTCGGTTAGGACTTCATTGGCTACAGCATTGCCATCCATTACCCTCGAAGGGTATTAATCACCGCATCTCAATGTAACTTATATCCTTATAAGGACTGGCTTAAAGGGGCAAAGCAAGAATGCTTTTTATCTTCCCCGTTATCTGTAGAGGACAGTATAGGGATAAGGTGTTATTGAGCTATTAAACCTCTGATGATGGCAGGAGGGTAACAGCAATAGCCGAGCCTCAGTTAGAACTTCATTGGCTACAGGATTGCCATCCATTACCCCCCAAGGGTATTGATCACCGCATCTCAGGGTCGATCAACAACCCTAATTTATCCCTCACGGTAACTTATAGTACTTATATGGATTGGCTTAAAGGGGCGAATCAAGAATGCTTTTCATCTTCACCGTTATATCTGTAGAGGACAGTGTAGGGATAAGGTGTTATTGAGCTACTAAAGCTCTGATCATGGCAGGATAGTAACAGCAATAGCCGAGCCTCAGTTAGAACTTCATTGGCTACAGCATTGCCATTCATTACCCTCCAAGGGTAAAGGTTGTTATTCCAACTTCAGTTGGATCCATATCACACGGTAAATAGTCCTTATAAGGACTGGCTTAAAGGGGCGAAGCAAGAATGCTTTTCATATTCCCCGTTATCTGTAGAGGACAGTGTAGGGATAAGGTGTTATTGAGCAATTAATTAAAGCTCTGATCATGGCAGGAGAGTAACAGCAATAGCCGAGCCTCAGTTAGAACTTCATTGGCTTCAGCATTGCTATCCATTACCCTCCAAGGGTATTGGATTGAAAATCCCTCACACGGTAACTATGACAACTAGCAGAAATATATATTAATTCATATATTAAAATTTATGGTGTATATGCAATATTCAATTTTAATATTATTTCTCCCTAATATATATTTTTTTTTCATTTACATTTTAAAATATTAGAGTATTTTCTAAGTAAATTTTATAGTATTATTAAATTACACAAAAAAATGCCAATTTTAGTGATTTATGTTTAATAACGAAAAGTAAGGAGAAAACTTTTATTAATTAAAGCAGCACATTTATTAGCTAAAATGGAAACCATGCTTCAAATTGTACAACTTTAAATTGTCGAGTGTTCGTTTGATTGATTCTTTAATTCCTGGAGAGAATTTTACGTACTCTGAGTTAATGAATTCGACGCTACTCTCGTACTATTCTTATTCAGAACAACACGCGTTCGTGCGTAGCTAAGAAACCATTCTGTTGCTTATTATCCAAGAAAATCTCAGAAATTCTCGGAGAAAATTGTTGCGATTTTCTCAGAGAATTTCTGAGATATAAAAAAAAAAGTTACTATGATACACATAAGAATTGGAAATGGTTATTTTTAGAATAATTGATGACAGCTATCTATTAAAAAACGAAGCAAAATTTCGTTGAATTAGCTCCAAGTTTATGATGTTAACTTGGAGGGCTGAATCTTTTAAACTTTTAATTAGTTTAATCGAAGCTCAATACTTAGTAAATGCATGTTAAACTCAAACGTGCTAAGGTAAATAATTATAAGTACGGCTCTAGGAATCGCTCAGTGCGGTGGTTGAAATCGGCTTCATGAAAAATTTGGAGGGATACATGCAAAACGAAAAGGTGCAATTAGTTCCGTTTTTTTTTTTACATGTGAATGAGGTGAGACATTTAGAGGTAAATGCATCTAGTAACTTTAATTAGTTCTGTATTATTTTTCAAGGGGAAATAGGTAAACATTTAGAAGTAATATGCAATTAGAAAATATGTTTTTTCCAATACGAAACTAACTACATGTTTCACTTATTCTATTTCTATGAAACTAAACAACAAATGTATACCTCCGCACTTCTTCCATAAGATTTAATGGCTATTGAACACCTAAAAGAGTGCAGTATTTTAAGTACTGAAATTACACGTCTTTTTCTTTATTTACTTTAACTGCTTCTTTATTTACACGTTCTAGTTTTTAAATGCTCAAAACAAAGCAAGAATTTCGTGATTTTACTGTCAATTTTGGAGAGAGCCGTGCTCGTTACTATAAGCCCATGTTGGCGTTGTTAATATTTCACTTATTCTGTCGGAATCGACTTCAAGCATTAATCATTTCGAACAACAATAATATAAAACTGTTCAGTTTTAGCTAAATCAATGCACACCTCATATGCAATTCGTGTAGTCGTATTCTTCATGGTCATCCAACTGCCTTATAATATATTTGTTTTCTGATTTTATTTCAATTTCAAATTGCTATTTTAGTTTCAGATCGTTACTGATAACCGAAAGCGGGCTATTGATAAACAAAAATTATAAAACGCTTCAGTGTGTTATTATAAGATATGTCTCGGTTTTGAGAAACAAAAAGCACACATTAAATGACTAAAAAGAATCATATATCTAAAATTAGAAAACATATTAGAAAATAAAGCACATTAATCCACTCTAAAATTTATGTCGATCGAATGGGAAGCCTGTCCTTTGTCCAACTGACAGATTATAAGGCTTAAATCCAATTGTGATATTAATTTTATTATTATAGTTATATTACACAAAACTAGCTATGTACGTAGCATGAGAAACTGACACCTAGCATATATAGGTATTTCCGAACACTTCTTTTAAAGAAATCATTTTGTTTACTGAGGAATGGCATTTAGCCAAATTCAAATAAAGTAAACGGGAAAGTGGGGAGACCACATTACGATATTTCAAACATCTTTTGCGACTTCCGCCTGCGAAGGGTTGTAAACTTGCACCACATTGTACTACCGTGAATTACCTCAGGGCGACATAATCTTGAATCCCTTAAAGAATATAAAGTTTGCATTAAAATAATAAAGGATTTAGTAGAATTTTTGGTTTCTACAGTGTTCTAAACATCATCTTACTGTTTTTATATAAACTGAAAAAACAAAAAAGAAAACGAAAACAAGAATGACTGTTTTCAGTATAATTCCTGCTGTCGTAAATTAAAATACTATAATATTTTACATTTCCTATTATAGTTCCTGGTGGCAGGATTGGATTGCGTATCTGCACATAACTGGCTTGTCTAAGCTGTAAGAACAAATTCTATGTACATTTTGTAATCGCAGCTTAAAGGGTTTGATTGGTGTCCTGTCGGAGATAATTGTTCTGTCAACAACCATCAATTGCTCTGGACTCCGACAGGAGTCCGTAGCAACTGATGGTTATCTCCTAGTTGTGATATATCTTCTAGTACTTTCTACTGTCTAAAATTAATTTTTTCGAAATTCAACATATTTATTATATATAAATATATGCAATTATTAAATAGCAATAAAAAACTTAAAATATAAATGGAAATATTTTAAAAATACTATCGAAAATTGATAATACATACATACACCTTTATTATTTTTAAAATAATAAAGGTGTATGTATGTTCATAACATCCTGCCTTATGAGTACATAACATCCCGTTATGAACATATAAGGATAAGTTCATAACAAGATGTGATCTTGATTAATCGACCGTGAGATGCGGTGATTAATACCCTTGGAGGGTAATGGATGGCAATGCTGTAGCCAATGAAGTTCTAACTGATGCTCGACTATTGCTGTTACCCTCCTGCCATGATCAGTGCTTTGATAGCTCAATACCGCCTTATATCTACACTCTCCTCTACAGATAACGGGGAAGATAAAAAGCATTTTTGCTTAGCTCATTTAAGCCAGTCCTTATGAGGACTATAAGTTCATAACACGAGAATCGACCGTGGGATGCTGTGATTAATACCCTTGGAGGGTAATGGATGGCAATGCTGTAGCCAATGAAGTTCTAACTGAGGCGCGGCTATTGCTTTCCCCTCCTGCCATGATCAGAACTTTATATAGCTCAATAACACCTTATCCCTACACTGTCCTCTACAGATAACGGGGAAGATGAAAAGCATTCTTGCTTCTCCCCTTTAAGCCAGTCCTTATAAGTTCATAGCACAGCTGGGGTAATGCTATCTCCATCCTGGGAGGGTAATGGGTGGCAATGCTATAGCCAATGAAGTTTTAACTCAGGCTCGGCTATTGCTGTTACCATCCTGCCATGATCAGAGCTTTATATATAGCTCAATACCACCTGATCCCTACACTGTCCTCTACAGATAACGGAGAATATGAAAAGCATTCTTGCTTCGCCCCTTTAAGCCCGTCCTTTTAAGAACTTCAAGTTCTCATAGCACAGCTCTATCCTATGATCAACAGACAAAGCAAATTGGATATACAAACAAAATTAACAATTTACAAGATGGTAATACGACCGGTCATCATTTACGAATCCCCCGCATGGAGCCACGCCGCGAATACAAATATTCTAAAACTACAGATATTACAGAACAAGTGCCTGAGGATGATTCCCATTGGTTTATTAGAAACTCCCAGATCCATAGAAAAGTCAATATTCCTTACTCTTCCCTTCTCCTAGATCTAGCTGAGAAGTTCTTTACCAAGACAAGCAACCATCCAAACCCGTTGATCAAGTTAGCTTCGGAATATAATGAAACGGAAAGCTACAAATATAAAAGGCCTAAATCTATCTTAAGTTCAGCTGAACACACAGCTAAATTCACTGCCTTCAATGGGCGAACATATAACTCACAAACACTCCATTCAAAGTTCTTCCATTACAGACAAAGGGGAATATGAAAAGCAATTTTGCTTCACTCATCTAGCCAGAAATGCTATTTGTTATTCGTACGTCTTTGTTCAGCAGCTGAAAACTCAGATATACTTGATATTGCATTCTCAGGAACATCAGATATCAATATCAACTGGAAACGTTAAACGAGTTATCAGTTGACCACAATCCAATTTAGCTTAAGTTTAGTACGCAAGAGCAACTCTCTCCTCCACACTACTTGGAACGAGCTCTCTGGAATTCTCCCAAGAGTATATTGGCTCAGCACCTGTTATTCACAATAAAAATAAGATAGACATAGCCGTAAACAACCTTACCAATCAAATCAGAAACGCAATAATATCAGTTACACAAACCACAGTCTCGTTCAGTCGGATCCCTGAGGAAACCATGGATCTAATCAGAACAAAAAAGAAAGCTAGAAAGAGATACCATAACACAAGAGCCCCACAAGATAAAACAATATTGAACAACTTAAAGAAGCAAGTCCGTGAAGCTCTTCAAAAACACCAAAATCATGACTGAATGATTTTGGTGTTTTTTGGTGACTCATGACTGGAAACAAAATTGACTAGTTTGAACACAGAGGACAACTCCATCTGGAAATTCTCGGGAACCTTCCGCACTAAAAGCCAATCCATACTCCCAATCCAAACCAAGAAGGGAATTGCTCACACAGACAAAGAAAAAGCTGAAGCTCTAATAGGCAACCTGGAAACACAATGTAACCCCCTGTTATGAAAATTCAAACATCGACTTATATACAAGATTCACCGCCATGTCAAGCAAGCCTTAAGACAAAATGATAATTCAGAACCAATCATACCCACTTCTCTAACAGAAATAACAAGCATCGTAACCCACCTAAACAACAAAAAGGCTCCAAGTCCAGATGGAATCCCCAACAGAATAATCAAATTATACCCTAATACCCTAGAAACGCAATACTGCATTTGGTCAACATAGTGAACGACATCCTCAGATTCCAGTGCTTTCCCATAACTTGGAGGACTGCCGACATCATACCTATCAATAAAAGATTGGAAAGAACCCTCAACTCCACGAAAGATACAGACCTATCTTTTATCCAGCATTGGAAAGGTTGCAGAAAAAGTTACATTCACACGACTCCAATCCAAAACGGACAAGCTGAGAATTATTCCAAATGAACAATTCGGATTTAGGAAAGGCCATTCCACTACTCAACAAATACACCGACTGGTTGAACATATCACTAAAGGCTTTAACCGGAATCTCCATATCGCTGCAATATTCGCAGATGCTGCGAAGGCTTTTGATAACGTGTGGCATAAAGGCCTTATTTATGAACTCATCAAATTCAATGTGCCAATAAAGCTAATAAAAATTATCAATGCATACCTCAAAGACAGATATATGCAAATCAAAATAAATGAAATCGTATCAACCAGACGCAGAATCCTGGCAGGTGTGCCACAGGACTCACCTTTGGCCCCGCTTTTATTTTTAATCTACGTACTTGATATTCCTCATAGCCAAAGTACCACGATCACTGCACTATATGCAGATGATTCTGCTCTACTAGCAAGTTATCTCAACCCCCAACTGGCAACTAGAAGACTCCAAAGCAGTATTCATACACTGGAGAAGTGGCTGATGGACTGCAGGATCCAAGCAAATCCCCCAAAAAGTTCAGCCATACTGTTTTCCAAAAAATAAGGTCCAGAGCAAGGAGGACATTACAACTATTAGGAGTTAAGATTCCATAGCAGACTGAAGTCAAATACCTCGGCGCGCTGCTTGATAAAAAAAAAAATCAATTCAACAATCACATAAAACACATAGGCTCGAAGACATCTAAAGTAATCGCGCAACTCTACCCCATGATCAACAGCAGAAGCAAACAGGATATACGAAACAAACTACCGTACTCATATACAAGATGGTAATACGCCCAGTCATCACTTACGCATCTCCTGCATGGAGCCATACCTCGGATACAAATATATTAAAACTACAGAGAATACAGAACAAATGTCTGAGGATGATTCTAGACGGCCAATGGTTTATTAGAAACTCCCAGATTCACAGAGAAGTCAACATTCCTTACATCTCTTCCCTTCTCCATGATCTAGCAGAAAAGTTCATCAAGACAAGCAATCATCCAAAACCGCCGATCAAACAAGCTTCGGACTACAATGAACGAGAATGCTACAAATACAAAAGACCAAAGTCAATCTTATGCCCAGCTGAACACAGCTAATCTCGCTGCCAACACAGGGAGAGCTTAAAGCTCAATAACACTCCACTCAAAGAATCTCACAGACAAAGTGGAAATGTTAAAAGCATATGTTCTTTACCCATCAAATCAGTAACGTTCTACATTCTACGTATGCCTTTGTAGTTTTATGAAGTTGAATTCCTCCAGAGGGTAACAGATGGCAATGTTGTAGCCAATGCAGTTTTAACTGAGGCTCGGCTATTGCCGTTACCCCGCCATGACCAAAGCTTCTCAATAACCCTATCCATACATTTTCTTTTACAGATAACGGGGAATAAGAAAAGCATTCTTCTAGCCAAAAAAAGCCTATGTAATTGATGTGATTGGCATATTTAAGTATGTAATAGGCATTTATAATTATCGTATGTCATCTTTAAGAAGAATATAGAGTATATAGCATGCATTTACAGTATACGTGTTAGGTTATGTATTTCCTTTAATAAACATATATTTATAATTGTGATATATTTATTGATCTCATATCTTTGCGTTATGTTAAGTGATAAAGATGCATCTAATGCTATTAAGACAGTCAGCTAGCTTTCAGTTCATTCTTGGAGTAAAAAAAATGTAGAGGAAAAACGAACAGGCGTTACCAACCAAAACTCATCTATAAGATGCACGTTGAACTATGGAGAATCACACTTTGTAATTTATATTTTTTCGGTCTCTCTCTCTCTCTCTCTCTCTCTCTCTCTCTCTCTCTCTCTCTCTCTATATATATATATATATATATATATATATATATATATATATATTGAAAGAAAATAAAATCAAGAATTTCGCCTCAAAATAGGATCTTATTTGAAGATGTACAGCTTTTGAAGTACATTAGAATTCTTCCTAGAGAATGCAGCACAAAGGCAGAATACCAATTCTGGAAACCCCTCAAGTTATTTGAATATTTTTTCCTTTTTTTATTTTGTTACTTTCTATTTGGACTTGCAGTTAACAGTCACATTCTTTATATGGATTATAAACAGTGAGTTTGTATATTTCTACCATCAGCAAATTTCTTTTATTCAGCGTCATCTAATCCCGAAGTAGCTCATAACGGCCAGAAATTTCGCAAATTTCTGCATGCACTTCACTTTCAAGTACGTGTCACTCAAGAAAGCACTCTGCGTGCCGTAGTCTGTCGGTAAAAATCCAGCGGTCTTAAAATTTCTTTAAATCTAATTGCGTTAGAAATGCTGAGTGCGCTCTTGGATGCCGAATGAAAGCGAATCCACCTGATAATTGCGTATTTGTCAATCATTTCTGAAAGTATGCATACCACTACATCTATAGGACGTTCTGACGCTTAGCATAACGCCACAGAACGTGAACTGCATTCGCAGTGCACGAATGAAGAGCTTTACAGAAGAAAAAAAAAATGCGTGATCATTTATCGTCTGGTTGGACAAAACAAAAAGTTTTAACATGCAGCGAAATATATTTTTAACGAAAAAAGACGTTCAATAAACGTTTTATACCCATATATACCCATATATATATATATATATATATATATATATATATATATATATATATATATATATATATATATATATATATATATATATATATATATATATATATATATATAAATATAAACAAAAATCCTAAATAGATAATTTGAATACCTAATTAAATGAGAAAATATATACATAAAAACAAAAATCCTAAATAGATAATTTGAACACCTAAACGAAGAAAAAAACCTTTTATCTCTAAAAAGCCAATGTATTTTTAAAGGATCGAAATTAATGATATAACTATATATTATTTAAGAAAAGGTGTTAAGAGAGGTGACTAAAAAATATTTTATATTTTATATTTTAATAAGTAATGATTTACTTATTTGATTTATAACATTAAATAATATGTTTTAATAATTAAAATAGTGAGATATAATAAAAAATATTTCTGCATTTAATTTTTCCCATCAGATATTATCCTTATATCCTATTCCATGCAGTCGGAATTCTAAATTCTGCGAAGTAATTTCCTTGTGAAAATTATAGTGATCACAATATGGTTTCGAAAACATTTGCAGTAGCACCGGGTTTTCAATTTCTAAACGCAACCTGCATTTTTATGAATTGTTGCATATTTAAATTGTCTTTTACAGTATCAAATTGCGTTTTAAGTCGAAGGTTGCCAGATCTAAGTGTGGAATTGCAGTGCTGCTTTTGGCCAGTTACTTCTGTATCGATTCGAGTAAAGTTGGGAATTACAGCGGCATGATCCGATTCAAATTTCCAACTCAAGAGTAGTGGGAATACCTTTTACCAGATATTTTAAAATTCTGAAATATAACCACCAAATTGTATTGCATTTTTTCAAAATATTTGTTTATATAACTTCTAGGATGCCATCTGGCGGTCACTCAAGAATTTTTTTTAACTACTTAATTTTTTAATTTGTTTTATATATATATTAAGAAATTATTTCATTTTTTAATTTAAAATCAATGATTTCAAATAGTGATGGAGCTTCCGATAGTTGTATTTCAAAGTATCACCTGTAATAAAGTGAGGCAGAATGAAATTTAAAAAGTACCACTTACATTTTTTCACTATTCATAAAGTACGAGTATGTTATTATGCTTATGCTTCTGTCATTAGTGAAAGAGTACCGCTTCGAGTTTTTATTTATTTTTAGTGCAAATAAATTATCCTTCCTTCCCGATCATGAATTAACATATTCAAAAAAGAATCTTAGAGCAGACAGATGGAAATTTGTGGATGACGAACCGTTTAAATGCAGTTAAATTAAATTGTGCAGAGTTCGTGATAAATAAACCAGCATTGCAAATGAAACGAAACGCTTAACGAATATGTTAAATATACTGCTCAAAACAATTAGGGAATATTTTGGTTTTCTTGTAAATTATAAAGTTATAAAAATAATTTACAAATGTAACACAATTTGTAATAAATATCGATTATTTAAACAATATCTCATCACTTACACCCTATCCATAAGTAAGAAATATTAATTCGTATATAAAGTACCCAATAGTTATAATTATTTGCAGAAATTTATAATTATTTAACAGAAAATAAAATATCTACTAATTGTTTTGAATGGTGTTTCTTCGAAGCCTTTTCATTTATTTTCAACATATTTTAGTCGAATCCTATATTGTCAAATCCCATTGTTATCCTCATCACTTTCATGTTCTTCTAATGTCATTTGATGTTTTGCTACAATTTCCTCCATAATTTCTTTCTAAAAGTCTTTATTTTCATTATAGCATTGAAGACTATCAATAGATGTAAATGCTTTACAGTTTCTCGTTAGTTCCCGTCTTGGATGTCATTTTCTTCGTCGGCAGAGTGTGATATATCCATTATTGAATGCTTAAAACAACGGCGTACAAAATGTTTTGAAGGGCCTTGTTGTTAAATCATCGCCAACTCAACTACTGCCCATTAATTGTACGGTTTACAAAAGGAGAGTTTAATGCCAGTAGGTTTTCTTTAGTTGCATCAAGTATGTAAATTCCAACTTTTCACGGTACAAAGGTCTTCAGATTTTTTGTTCTCGTATCTATCTGCTTTAACATAGATGTAGTTTGGGAGATATAAATTCTAATTAAACTCAATATATTTCAGAGAATCTAAATGGGGATATGCTGCACAAATGTCAAGAACCAGTGACATTTTTCTCGATTTCCATTATAATTCAATGTCCCAGCTCATACGCCAATTCTTAAACATTTCAGATGACATTCATTCATTTCAGTAGATCCTATTTTATCAAATTTCAATGTTTTAATGACACCTGCTAATGAGATTACCTTGAACGGATTATCTACAGTGCGAAACATAATAACTCTGGATAGGGATTATATAATACACGTCCTATGGGGTTTCTTATAAGGAACAAAGAAGAAATAACGTCTGCAATTTAGGTTATTTAAATTATTTAAATTAAATAATACAATTAGCTAAGAGAAAACAATCATTCAGAGGTTCGAAGTCTTTTATATATGAAAACAATGCAACAAACACACACACACACACACACACACACACACACACACACACACACACACACACACACACACACACACACACACACACACACACACACACACACACACACACACACACACACACACACAATCAAGTTGAGACATTTAAAATTCTAAAAGAAGAGAAACAAAAATTTCAGATGATACTGAAAAAATAAATATGGAATTTCATCCATTTCTCTTTCAGAAGACAGAAAGGGGATACTGTTGCATATCTTTAGAATTCAGTTCTCTCCTCCTAACTCATAGTCGTGTATATCTATCGACCTGGCTATTTTAGCAACTTTTTTTTAATTATTAACATAAATCCAGATGTATCTGCAGGGACTTTGGTCTCGCTTTTTTTAGGAATTGGGTTGGATATTTCTCGGATTTTTATGACACCTTGAAGGATTCATCATTAAGCACTCTGCATCATATCATTCAATCCACCACACACATTACCCTCTTATTTGTCGTCCACTAAAAGTAAGTTTGCCTCTTAACTGTGTATGATCTCTGGCAAAATTCTCCTTGTGTGATGAAAAATTCTGAGATCGACTAGGTCACCTTTAATTGAAAAACAAAGAAGAAAAAAAAAATCACATGAAGATTCTCCTAGTCATATCAAGGAGCTAACTGAAGTTTTCTTCAACCAATTCTCTCGTCCATTGTCCCATCATTCTTGAGACTGCGCTATTGAGGGACATTAAGTGCTTTTATAAAAATAATTATATGGTTTACGTCTTAGTTTGTTGTATTGCTGTTGAGGAAGTGTACTTCGTCGTTAACAACTTTCATATCCGGAAATCGTATTTGAGAATTAAGCACGAAAAAAACGATAACACCTATGATATCATATAAGTATTAATGTTTGTATGCTAATCCATCCCAAGAAAGATTTTAAATCTATCATGGGTGGGCTAGAGGATTAGATAATCTGGTAACCCTGCTTTAGAAGACCAATCATGGAACTGTTTCAATTTGCTCTTCCCATAAGTAGTATGGTCGCCTCAACTATGTGTCGCCTCACATAGTTGAGGCGACAAAAATCATCTTTGACCTAAAGACATTCAAAAACATGCATGCTCACAGTGGAATTCCAAACAACCACAGTCTCTTGGTTGGAGAACAGAAAAGCTGTCTACTTGATTAACAAGGCAGGCATCTTATAATCTTACTAGCATTTGTTAGTTGTCGTATGTCAACGTTTGACTTAAGAACTTCTTGTTCGGTTATTGACGCATCTTCCAGATATCATGTTTTATTAATTGCTTTATATCTAAAAATAATTTATTAATAATTTTATTGGACACCATGAATTAATCCAAGTAAAACCTCATTAATACCACCTTCCTATCTCCAGCGAAAATAGATTCATATGAACACTACTGTCAGCAAACTGTTGGAACTGAACTTCTTTGGGAGATGCACCGAGTCCTTGACTCTTCATCTGAATTTAGCTTGAGTGGAGGTAATTATTGTGGGTAATTTAGCCGCTCATTGTGAGCATTGTAAGCTGTATCAGCTTTCTCTAGCGATGGCGGATTTCGGTTTCTTATATTTGAAACGATTTGAGGGTTTGTAATCCGCTGTCTGTCGAATCAGTTGATTTCGGTGATTATCTATGATTGTGAAGAATTTTTCTGCAAAGCCTGTCATGTAGGTCTTGATATCTAGAAGGTTGGATTCTTGGTGTAATTGCAGGTTTCTGATGAACTAAGTGGCATTATATGCCATTCTAAGGCATTTATTTTGTGTCGTTTGTAATTTGAGGATGTTCTGTTTAGACATGTGTCCCCCAAGTTGGTGAGGCATAAGTTATCTGAGGTCTTATCAAAATTATCCTCTAATTTGTAGAGGATAATTTTGTTGTTTATGTTTAGGAAGCTGTTCCTACTCAAAACCGGATATAGCTGTGCAATAGTCTGACTTGGTGGAGACACTATTTATGTGTGTCTTGAAATTTAGACGTTATCCAGATGAACTCCTAGATACTTGGTAGAGTTGTGCCAATGGATGACTTTTCTAAACATTTGTATGCTTTGTTCGGTTCTGCTTTACGACTGGTGTAAAGTACTGCAGAGCTTTTTCCTGGGTTGATTGCAATACGCCAGTTTTTGTACCAATTCTCTAATTCGTGAACTTCTGTCTGTAGCTTGCATGAGGCTAGATGTGGACGGAGGAATCTGGCTATGATAATTGTGTCATCGGCATAAAGAGCGATGATGGATGAGGACAACATGGGAAGACCTGCTATGTATATGGAGAAGAGTAGGGTGGGACAGTAGAGCGCCTTGAGGGACTCCAGCCGTGACTCTCCTCTCTGTGGATCTGATTCCATTGAGTTTTATTTTACATTTTCTGTTATTCAGATATGATTTGATAAGTAGAACCAGTGGTAAAGGGATTCCAACTTCGTGTAGTTTAAAAATTAGACCATTGTGCAACATTCTGTCAAATTCCTGTGTCCAGGAAGACTGCGCCAGAATGTTGGTGCTATTCGAATCCTTGTGTGATGTATTCAACGACTGTATAAATTTGGAGCGTTGTGGAGTGATATTTCCTAAAGCCGAATTGCTCGTCTTGTATGACGTGGTTGTTATCTGTTGCCTCTTGAATCCGTGTGAGTATAGCACGTTCAGCTATCTTGCCTACACATGAAAGAAGGCTGATCGGTCTATAATCCTGAGGAAATTGTGTATTTTTCCCAGCTTTTGGAATCAGGAAGACATTCGTAAGCTTCCATCACTCTGAAAAATAATTCAGCCGAAGGATGGCCATTAGTGATGGCTACCAGTGATGGCTACCAGATGCATAACCCCTTCTCGGGGGAGTAATTTGAGTGCTTTATTCGTTATTCCATCCGGACCCGGAGCCTTTTTGTTGTTTAGCTTTCTTATGATCTCATATATTTCTGTTGGTGACACGGGTTTGATGTTGGCTTGGAATGAGGAGTTTTGAGTAATTTTACGTACTTATGTGTGAATATTTCTTATGAACTTTATATCTAAATTGGTATAATTGGGACTCCATTGTCTTTCTAAACTGTCCGAAAATGCTTCTGCTTTTTCGTCATCATTGTGGGTGATTCTATATTCACCTTCAATTGGAGGAAGTGTGTAACTCTTCGAACGAAGTGATCTGATCATTCTCCACAGTGACTGAGCTTCTGTGTTTAGGTGATGTATTTTGTTATTCCAAAGTTGGTATCGGTGGTCCTTTAGAGCATATCGAACCTGGTTTGTTGCTCTGTTAACTGCCTGCTTATCTGCGGGATCCATTGTTCTGTGATATTGCCTTCTTAATCTGTTTTTCTCACGGATAAGACGTTTTATGTCCTCTGGGAGTTTATTTGGTGGTGCACACTTGGTTATATTTGTTACCTGTGATAATATTAGTAGTTGTTTTTCATAGGTTTTCACAGATTTTTCTATATCTTCGGTGGTTGTGATATGTGGCACTGGGCCAAGGTTTTTCTGGAGGGCTGAGAGAAGTTATTTCCAACTTGTAAAGGTGGTGGTGTTTTCCGTTAAATCTTGTATGATTCCTAATTGCAAAATGATGGGGTTGTGATCAGAACTTAAGTCGTTAACTGCTTGTATTTGATAACTGTGTGCAATGTTGTTTAGTATTGCTATATCAAGTACATCTGGATCGCAGGTTGCTATGTAGTGTGTAAGTTCTGTGGATCCTATTACTGTCATGTTTCATGTAGTGGTATATGAATTCAGTAGTCTGCCGTTGATGTTTGAGTTTCTGCTGTTCCATGTGGAATGTTTGGCATTCAGGTCACCAGCTACGATTACTGCTTTTCCTGCGTTTAGTATTTCATCCGGATCTGAATCTCGGAGTTTTTTATTTGCGGGGTTGTAGGCTGCGAACATCCTGATACTTCTTGAGTTTTCCATATGTATTTCTATTCCTGTGGTTTCCATGTGTTCTGTTTGGAGTTCGGCTATTGTATTATGCTTTCTGTTTCTTTTGACAAAGATGGTGGTGCCTCCTCCTCTTGCATAAGGTCTGTCTGTACAGTAAGTGCTATAATTGTTGATTCTGACCTTGTCACTTGGACGAATGTGTGATGCATTTATAAGGATGATATCTGCTTGGGTTTCTGCTGCAAACTCCTGTAGTTCCTGCATTTTATTGGATAGACCTTCCAACTGACAATCTGTAATGATTTAGGTTTTTCTATTTGTCTCATTCATTAAGGATTTCAATAAGTTTCAATATGATTTCAATATGATTCAGGGTGTCTTAAGATGATATCCTTAGCTTCTTAGGTTGGTTTGCCAGAGTTCAGCAAGCATTTCTCCTATGTGGCTTGTTATGTTCTGTAGGACAGGTTTCTTGGTTTGCTGTGACTCTTTTGGTTTTGGATGTTTTATTTAGGTAGGTTGGTCTTGTAACTTCAGCATACGTCCTTCCGTCCGTTGTGGTTTGATGGGAGGATGTGCATTCTTGTATAGGTTTGTTGGTTTGGAGTACGGGATTTCACATTTAGGTTCTGGACCAACCTTTAAACCTTATAAAGTTTTGATAATTGATAGACATAGACATGGAAAAACTGATAGACAAGACAACGTTTGAGGACGTTTATCGGGAATTTATCCGCTTGGGTGAGGTGCTTAGTAGTAGGTGGCCGGGAAAAGTAAAACTCTATGACACGTTTTTCCCAAAAATTGTCACAGATGACAATCTAGATAACGTGATGGCAATAGACATCGGAGACAGCGAAGCTCGGGTCAGTCACTAGATCCTGAGGATGCACAAATACCCCCAAAAAATGATCACCATATATTGGATACAGCTGACGCAGAGGAAGAATTCCAAACCGTTAAAACTAAGAACCTGAAAATTTCCGTTACTAGAGAATTACCCAAAACAGTAGAAATGGAGACTGATATTAATACAAATACTAAAGAAAGAATACTCACAGTCATCCTAAGGGATAAAAGTCATTGGGCTTCAGTTCTTATTTCACTCCGAACTCTAGATATATCATTTACGAAAGCCACTAATACAGAAGAAGGAATTCGCATCCAGCCAAAATCTTCCGCCGATTACAGACAACTAAGTTTCTGGATAATAACAACCTTCCCTATAACACATTTGCACTCAATAGTGAAAATAACCTTAAATTTGTACTCGGAGTCCATTACAATAGATGAAGTATAAGAAGATCTCCAAAACAAAGGCTTCAGTCCTACAAAAGTCAGCCGAATGCGCAGAGCTGATAACCCCCCCCCCATATCCTGTAATATTGGTAGAGATCAGTAAAGACCAGAAACAAATCTACAATCATCCGACTATTTGTAATTTAGTCATAAAGACTGAATCGCTAAAAAACGACACAATGTCATCGCTGTCAAAAGTTTGACCACTCACAACGCTGCTGAAAAGCAGATTACCGATGTGTTAAATAAATGTGTTGGCAAACACGCAACCAACGAATGCCAAAAACCCGCAGTGTTCAAATTGCGGATGCCCATACCCGCAAACTATAGGGGGGGGGGGGGTGTATAGCAAACTGTTCTTAAAAGAACTGGGCGATGGACTGAGTCCTTGACTCTTTATCCCGTCATCTGAATGAAGAAAATCTGTGTGGATGGGGTATTATTGAGCTAAACGCTCTAGTCATGGATGGGTAACGGCAATAGCCGAGCCTCAATTAAAACTTCATTGGCTACAGCATTGCCATTTGTTACCCTGGAAGTCCTGAAAAGGACTTTAGGTTGTGAAGAGTCTTCTGATTCCAAACCCTTCAAACCTAGCCGTTATAGCAAACTGTTGAAAAAATTAGTCATTATTTCAAAATAATATATGCAAAAGAAGAAAAGGTGTTAAATTATTTAAATAATTTAATAATTTTAAATATTTTAATTAAAACAACAAAATCTATTTAATTTAAATTAAAGATAAAAACAAAGAATGTCCTTACTAAACTGTAGTCGTAATAAAAAAAACGATATTAAGTAATGCAGCTTTAAAAATTGTTAAATTACAAGGTTTCATAAAATATTTTAGTAAGTAATTTGCGCTTATTAAAATACTTGTCCAAAATATCGAACTTATTGATATCTGGCTAAACATTAACGAAGCTGTTTAATCCTGCTATTGAGACTGTCCATCCTTTCGGCTCTGATTATCGTATAACATTACATCAGTTAGAAATGATGGGTGAATTGGTCATTAGATTACAATGGAGATAGCTAATTCAGTAATTGCGACGAGTGGTTTCCACTGTCTATACTTCTCGTTTCTCTTGTGTTTCTCTCTCTGCAGTGATAAATATCATTGCTGACGTCAATGCTCAGATTAAACTGAACTCGGATCGTTAAGGTTAATTAGATTGAATTCTCTGTATACCGGTTAAGTGTTCTGTTATTTCTGTATTTGGTAGAAATTATGGTAGCTCTAAATATTCTCCATGACAGCATAATAGAAGATATGAACTATATCGGCAATGCAAAGTTATATGATTTTATGCAAAATTTTGAATGCAATAATATATCATTATTTCTAAATATAAAAAATAATTAAATATGTTTATTCCTTTATGCTTATTAGTCATCCTTTATTTAGTAAAGAAATGTATAAGTATAGACGCAATAAAAAATTATAATTCAAAATACGTTGATAGTTTCTAGTATGTAAATTTAATTCTATATAGCATACTTATAAGAGAAGTTGTAGCAAAAGTAAAACGTCAATTCGCCGCTTGTGGTGGCCGGGATAAGAATAGCCCCCCACTGTAGCCTATGCATGTCGTACAAGACGACTAAAATGGGTACCCATGGAGGGTAATGGATGGCAATGCTGTAGCCAATGAAGTTCTAATTAAGACTCAGCTATTGCTGTTACCCTCCTGCCATGATCAGAGCTTATAGCCCTATATTACCCCATCCATACATTTTCTTCTACTGATAACGGAATATGAGAAGCATTATTGCTTCACCCATCTAGCCAAAATAAAAAAAATAAAATAAAATAAAACGTCAATTCTTTTCAAACAGGTTTCGTAATGAAGCTAATTTGAAAACGTCAGTTAATGTCATAAACTGTAAGAAAGAGATAAGATTATGTGGATGATCATTTAAAAATCATGGGAAATTAAGGATTTGGCTTGGCTTTGTTTTGATTCTTGCTTTGTTAATCTTCGTAGTCACTTTTACTTTTTATGGGATTTAGTTGTAGTTTAAAAAATATAAAATGTTACAGCTTCTAGATAAATTTTCCAAAATCCGTAACCACCAGGCGGATCATCTTATCCTTCTGTACGTGCATATATAAACTTCTCTAGTTGAATAAATTTTATATAATGACATTGGGTGTTTGGAATATCCAATAATTGCCAAGCTGAACTTCGTTTTGGTTTAAATTATCCAATTTCTGGAACAAAACATTTCGAAATAATATAAAAAATAGATCACTTCTGAATCGGCAGAATTGAATGAACTTTGATATATAGGATCTGAATTAACATTTATCGAATAGGCTCACTTTTAGTTTAAACGACTATTTACTGAGAAAATTGGACAAAAGGAATCGAAACGAAACAGAATTATATAGATGATAAGAAATCGACATTATCGACAGTACATAAGCCAAGATTAATTCCATGTTCAAGGCAAATTATATGAAATTGATAATTAATTTCAATTTCATATAATTTAATATGAAATATGAAATTAATTATTCAATTTATAAGAATAATCTTAAGAAATTAATTTTATTATTATTATTTTTTTTATCTCCGATAATTATCTTTTTTTCTTGATCAGTTGTCAATTATATTTTATATAATATTTTCTATTCAAGAGTATTTTCATCTCTTAGAACAGAAAAGGGTTCCAAGTACTGTGAGTACTAAATGTGAATTACTTGAAACATATTTTCCAGCTTTAAGCATAAATTTGGCAAAATAACATGCTATACTGTTACTGCAGTCAGGGTCTGTAATGCGAAAATAATCCCCCCACCTCCGAACACTTTTTTTAAATTTCTTAAATTCCACCAAAAATAGAGAGAGAGAGAGAGAGAGAGAGAGAGAGAGAGAGAGAGAGAGAGGCAACAGTCGTAGAACCCACTCACTTGTCAGATAGGTTATATTCACCCGATGGGGTTAGTTACTAAAAATGGAATGATCCTAAAAATAGCAGCAGTTACAGAGAAAACACGCCGTCTGTAAGAATTTCAAGAGAAATTTATACAAACAAACAAACAAACTTAATAGAAAGTTTCTAAATTTCTTAATTTAGAAAACAAATATCTTCATCTACTTTCTTCTACTAAAATGCTGTCAATTAACAAGAACGAAACTAAATGTTGTGAATGCAATCAATTTATTATTGCAATCGTGTGATCATCAGTTAAAAGGAGAACTTAAAACTCAGAATCGAAAATCTGCTGAATAGGTTTTTGTTCCTTCAATCGAATCACGATTTCGTTCTACATGTGTTTACATTGGCTTCAAGGAAGTCTTAAAATAGCAAAGCTTAATATTCTTTTCTTAATTTAGGCTTCATTAAAGTCGATTTCTTTTACATCAGATGCAGAATACTTGATGAGATTTTCCAAAGTTAAAAATTATACTCTGATTGAAAGAAAAAAAAAAAGATTTAAATAGCTTTCGATTCGTTTAGTCCATTAAAAAAAGATAGCGAAATTGCTCTGTGGAGCCAAAAAAAAAAAAAAATAATAATAAAGTTCCATTTAATAAAACACTTCGAAGAAATCATGCCACACTTTCTTAGTCTGTTGTTTACATTTCTATGTGCGCCTAATTTACTGTAGATAATTAGAGAAATATTTTGTTACGTGAACCAACACACGCACACATACGCAAGGGCTTGAACTCAGATAATTGTTTAACCGTGAAATATTAGAATAGAAGCTTCTATTGAAATTTTAATTAAAAAAATAAAGTGGTTAATTAAGTGCTTTAACAACTTTAGTAGTTTTATACGGAGTGTCATCTTTTTTTGGTTTGATACTTTATTTCCTTTTTATCTTTATACTTTTATCATTTTTTTTCTTTCGTTACCGTTACTTTAGCTTTCCATCGTCTTTCTGTATTTAAATATTTGTTCTTTTTTCTTCTTCTTCTTCCTTACAGTAAGTAAATATTTAAGGAGTTCTGTACACTAAAAGATTCTTTGCTAAGCATAAAAACATCCCGAGATACCATCATTGCTTTAAATTACATTTAAGTAAGTGAACCTGACGTTTTTTTTTTCATCTTTCTTTTAGATACGAGGCCAGTGTTCCTACCCTTGTCAGTGTTTCCAGGAACACGTTTTATGTCCCGATGGGGTTTCCTTAGTTACAGATGGATGTGGATGTTGTTCAATTTGCGCTCGTCAGCAAGGTGAAATATGTGATAGAATGCAAATATGCGATAGAAGAAGAAAACTGGAGTGTTTTTATCCGTCTCCACTTTTTAAATCAGGGAGTTGTAGAGGTATCAGAGCTTTATTTTGTTTATTGAATTTTCTTTATTTTTTTTCTCTAATACGAAACCGTTTTCAATTTTCAATTAATTTATATTGACATGTAAATGTACTATACTCTGAGAGCGCTGCAAAGAAAATATTTCAGTTTAATATGACCCGATATGAAGTTCAGCTAGCACAGTGATTTCTTCGGTTATAGCCAAGAGGCTAGCAAACAAATCCCAAATACTTGCACTGCCTATCAATAATGGTGGATCCCATCCTTATCCTTTTTCTCAGAACTTCAAATTACAGATATTTAAAGTAAACAACTATTGGTTATTGTGAATAATATACAGTTGGTCCTTGAACGACGCGGGGGATAGGAGTGCCGACCCCCCCGCGTTGTTCGAAAATCCGCGTATAACTTTTGACTCCCCAAAAACTAAACTATTAATAGCCTACTGTTGACCGATAATATACACAGTCGATTAACACATATTTTGCGTGGTGTGTATGTATTATATACTATATTCTTGCAATAAAGTAATCAAGATAAAAGAAACTGTTATTACAAAAAATCATAAGGAAGTGAAAATACAATTAAAGTACTGTACTGTATTTATCGATACCGTAAAATTACATCGTCTGTAAACGTATGTTTTTCAGTACCTACATCAATATTGTCTTATATAATACAAAACACTGTAGATCTTATACATATTATTAATACTACACATCAAAAAATGAAAAGATAATGTGAAAAAGAAATTCATATTTATTTACAGGTACAACGTTTCATGCATTGATAACGAAGAAGGAGCAATAGGATTGCTTTATGGTAGCCTAGTGCAATCGATACGATTGCTTCTCGGTAGCCTAGCTTATACACTAATGAATGAATCGTTATAAAAGTTTTATTTTACGTCAGTTAATTAATTTAGCTAATTAATAACAGTTTATTTTATGCAGTTATTATTTAATACTGCATTTTTACGTTTGTTTACATTTCCCTCGACTGCGAATGGCGCCATGTAGATCACATAAACACTGCAAGTGTTTATGTGCGTATAAGTGTTGATAAATTTCAACTTTTTATAATAGATTTGTGTATATTTTATGGTAGTAAATGATAAAATAGACTAGTACCTACATAGATTTTATGCATTCATGACATGCCTAACCGTTTTCGTAATTTTTTTGAAATTTCTTAGCTATGCGGTTCGTCTGCGAGTTTTTTCAATTGTCGAAATCTCTAAAACAAATTCCAATATATTTATTCAAAACAAAAAAAAAAAAAACATGCGTATAAGTGAATCTGCGCAGTTCAAACCCACGTTTTTCAAGGGTCAACTGTATATACATAATTTTCCTTTACGCAAAATGGTGTGGTAAATGTGTCCAAACAATTTCGTTTTCTTCTTAATAAATCGTTGTTTTTTCCCTTTAATAATTTGATTAAAAATTTAATTCAGATGATCAATATATATATATATATATATATATATATATATATATATATATATATATATATATATATATATATATATATATATATATATATATATCAGTGGCGTCGCGTGTCCATTTCGGTTGGGTGTGCTGTCGTGTGGGTTATGCAACCCGCGCTACAAATTTCATGTCAATTTGACCAAATGCATGGACATGCGTCCGCAGAAAATTTTCCAGGAGGTGGGGGGGAGGACAAAGCTTGGAGACAAATAATTACATCAATAAATGTTTATAATTTATTGATTCAATTAAATAATGAAACATCTTTTAGCATTTTTATGTAATTATTTGTCGATGTAAGCTATAAATACATTCTTTTCATTTTACATTGATTTTAATGATCTTTAATTATTAAGAAAAAAAGTATTCGGATTAATACAGTTTTTAGCACAATTTCATATATAAAAAAGTGACCGACATATTTTATTAAAAATTAACTAATTAATTAAAATCCCAAAATCCAAAATTAAATTATTTCAGTTTAAAAGCAAAAAAAAAAAGATAAAACTAACAAGTAAAATATTATTAAATTACATACACTTACCTTTTAAAAATGTATTTTTCTGTTTAAATTTGTTTCACTATAAATTTACAATTCACACTTCACTCAGTGACTCTTTTAACACAGAGGGTAAATGAACTGCTCGCTGTTCACACAGTAATGAACATTTTTTTTTTTACAAATCAGAAAAAGATGAACCAAAAACAGGAACACGTGTTTTATTGCTGCAATAAAACGCGTGTTCTATGGCTACCTCCACCTTGGGCCGAAAAAGGCCAACCCACAATAAAATTTTAAGACAAAGCGCCCAATGGTCAAGGGTGTAAGGTTACATATCTCAATCACTTTTACGATTATAATTTGAACCATCATTTATAAGTGTCAGTATAAATACTTTGATTAATGGTAAACGAATTAATAGTAATTAACATTAGTGATATGTGTGTCCTATAAGTTGCTGGGTAGAGCGAATAGTACTATCCTATAAAGTCTAGACATGAATAAGTGAATTTATGGCAAAATTAAAAAAAAAAAAAAAAACTTACGAAGAGACAGAGAGTATGGCAGAGGAATAAATATGGTTTGATGGAGCAGTAAATCATCTCGTAAAATTTGTTGCACATGTTATGTGCATTTCTCTGGTTTGTGTATATTTCGCTCCGTTTTCCAAGAATTTGCTTTTGTTTACTGAGGCTCAGTATATATAAATCGGAATTATCCACACTTTCGGGAATCCTACATTCATTAATGTTTTCTTTTTTAAGTATCGGCGGTTCTTCTATCTTATCAATCTCACATATTCTGGTATTTTGTTGTAGATCAACAAAGTTTTATAATACACAGAATATTCATTTTTATCCAGGAATAGATATTTTTTAACTGTCCGTTGTTTCCAAAGACTAGAATAAAAATGTCTCTATACCGTTAAAAAACTTTGCCGCCTCAACAGATGCTATACTGCACAACCAAGAGAAAAAACACTTAGCTTTTTTTTCCTAACTTCTACCTTCAAATTTTCAGTTCCAGAAAACATGCGTAACAGCTGTTTGTAATACAGCCATCGGATACAGTAAGCGCTCAACTCATGGTCAATGACAACATTCAATTGGATTGGTTGACACAATAACCAATCACAGCCGTTTGGTGCTGGGTGAGCTCACCCAGCCTCGCCTTCTCAGCGGTTTAAAAATACTAGAAAGCTAAGAATTTGAACCGCTGCATCCTTTTCCAAGGGCTCAAAGGTGTATGCATTTTGAAAGCACACCCGGGCTATTAACGCGAATGTGACGCAATGTTTATGCGTCGAAAAGTGCCCTCTTCATGAAGTACTAATGCTTCATTAACCCCGTGAAGAGGACAATGAAGTATTAGCATATTGTTTTCAATTTTAGGAATCACCCGAAGTCTGCAAACAATTAGGGGAGTCTTTAACGGAATAAATGCAAAAATGTAATATCGGTGATACTGATATTTCGTGGATGAGCAACGCATACCTAGCACACGCGGAATATTCGCCTCTGATACATATAGAAATTAAATTAACGTGATGACTCACTCAGACACATCTGTTTTTTTTTTTTTTCATAATTCCTCTACAAGCAGATATCGCCATTTTTTTTATCAGATCTTGATCACATCTTGCAGCCTTGACATAGGCCTACAGTCATTCCCACAAAGTTCCGACGATGGTCAGACGATGACCGAAACGGTCTACACCCCGTAAACCCTTGCCCCAGTTTCCTCATAAGGATACCCTTCCCCTTCCCCTTCCCCCCCCCTCTCCCCACAACAAAATAATATATATATATATATATATATATTTATATATATATTATTAATAGTAACCCGGGTTCCCAAACTTATTTCCCGTGTCCCGAGTACATCCCCATGTTCTTTCCCTCTCTTTCCCCCCCCTCCACAAGAGCTTGGATTTAGAAGGCATCTTTAAACCAAACTCAAGGTATGTACATAATTTTTCAACATTTTTTATTCTGCCATAATTGCCTTCTACACTCGCCCATAATGTCCTAAATTATATATATATATATATATATATATATATATATACCCCTTTTGAGTTATGTTAGCCAATGTATTAAATATAAGGGACACTCCTAAACAAAAACAGGCTAAAATGGCCGTTAATTATATTAATAGTGTTTTAGAGGAGTAGCATGGGAATTTCTCAGAAATTATACTTAATTTTATCAGACTCTTGCAAAAATAATCGATATTTTAGCTATTATAGTGAAGAACTACAAGTGAGATCATGTATTGTACGCGCTCTGTTCTTTGTCTAATATAATTGGAATCGGTTGATTAGTTGGTGAAACTAGTTAGTATAACATAGTTGTTTATTATATGCACTTGATCAATATAGTCCGATTAGAAGTCATTCCAAGCTTTTATGGTCAAGAAAATTAAACTTTTTTTAACATGATTAGAATCCATGGGGAAACCAAACGAAAGGTACGCCGTTTTGAACTCCTTAAATGTAAAAAGGCCAAACTATTAAATCATGTCACTTTTTTGAAGAGATGTCGGAACATCAAGATTATTCCAAAGTTTCTATCTTTAAAAGAACAATTCCATTCAAGACGAGCGAAACATATTTATTTTAAAACATCTTTGGCCCTTCTACGTGAACGGATACAGCATACCAGATTTCTTTTAAGCCAAATAGATTTAGAATGTTATCAGATTTATGACGATATCTCTGGTATTTATACCACGATATATGTGATAATTTGGACAGAATGGTCAATATTAGCTATGATAAAGTTTTTACAACAAGCAAACGAAACCAAATCAAAAAAAATCAACGATCGTTATACAAAACGTTTTAAGTCAAAACCTTCTCTACCAGATAACAAACTTATTTTTAATTTATCGGATCACGTATTAACAAAACCAGAGATCAATATTCTTAAAAAGGTTTCCATTTTGCGATAACACCTGATCATGTCCCTAAAGTAGATATCATTTGTAATATAGAAAAGGCGGTTTCGTCGTTACCTGAGCCCATAGCTAATGATATTAGATTAAAAAGTAGTATCATCCTCTCGTCTTCCAGTCTCCTAACAAAAACGTCACTTCTCTGGAAAAAAGAACATTGTATAGTTTGAAGAAAAAGAAAGACATTATCATATTAAAGGCAGATAAGGGAAATTCCACAGTGATTTTAAACACCAGTGATTACGAAGATAAGATTAACAGCTTACTATCGGTTACATCAACCTACCGTGTCCTAGTCACAGATCCAACACTAAAGAATCACAATGACACCAACAATTTAATACGTCACATGGTGAACTGGCCTATAGACTTAAAACGAAGATTGAAATCTCTGTATCCACTAACACCAAGACTATATGGTGCTCCTAAAGTACACGAAAATGGAATACCACTACGCCCGATTGTAGATGGAATCAATTCGCCCACTTATCTGTTATCTAAACACCTGGAAGGCCTCCTCAAACCACACTTCCATAATTTGGATGCTTATATACGAAATTCGAACATTTCGTAGAGAAACTGAACAACATCTCAATCTCCAATACGGATCTACTCGCTAGCCTGGATGTTACATCTCTATTCACTAACATCCGTGTGGCGAAAGTCATCAACATTTTAGGAAGTTTGCCCCCACAAGATATTACTTCTCTGTTCAGTCATTGTTTAACATCAAATTTTTTCATGTGGAATAAAACCATATATCAGCAATTGACTGGCCTTGCAATGGATAGCCCCCTCTCACCATCTTGTGCTGATCTCTTTATGGAGGATTTTGAAAGTAAAATCTTATCTCAAGTAGACCCTAAACCCACAGTATGGTGGAGATACGTGGACGATACCTTTATTGTTTGGAACCACACGAAAAAGGACTCGTTAGACTTTCTAAACAAAATTAACTCTTTACACCACACAATCAAATTCACTCTAGAACTTGAAAAAGATAACCAATTACCATTTTTGGACACTTTAATTAAGAAGCTAACAAATGGTGATATCAACCTCTCAGTTTACCGCAAACCTACCAATACAGGACGTTATTTACATTTCACTTCTTCCCACCACATTTCTCAGAAACTTAGCATTGTACACATGCTGAAAAACCGTGCCTCTCTCCTTACAACAGATCAACAAGACCTCCAGTAAGAACTATCCCCGATATCTAACAACCTTACCATGAATGGATTTCCTCATGATACTTTTCTCTGATCCTCCACAAAGACAACAAGATGACATACGTTATATTTCTACCATTGTCATTCCATACTTAGGGATAGTTTCGAATAAGATTGCAAGACCACATAAAATAAGAGTGGCCTTTAAACCTACAGAAACGATTAGGCAATTCTTAAGATCTCCAAAAGATAGCCATCCTTTCTTCAAATATGCTGGAGTTTACAACATACCCTGCTCGTGCGGCTTGAATTACATCGGCCAGACTTCAAGGAGCCTTGAAATTAGGCAAAAAGAACACATAGGTGACGTCAATAATAACAGAGAAGAAAAATCGGGGTTAGCTTTTCATTTCTCAAGAACGAACCATATCATAGAGTGGGATAGAAGCACTATTCCTTACATAGAGGAGGACTTCCGCTCCCGAATTATTAAAGAAGTCACAGCAGTTGCCCGCTGTATATAAAACCTTAACAGGAACCAAGGACTAATCTTGCCCGCGATCTGGAAGACCCTTATTAGATCTCTTAACTCATCAGAACTGAATTATAGTGCCAACTATAGAACGTTCCTAAATAACAAATGGTGAGCTCATGCACGCTCTATGCATGCGATGTACGCGCTCTGTTCTTTGTCTAATATAATTGGAATCGGTTGGTTATAGTTTGTAACAGTTTTTTACTTTTTAGTGCCTTACATCAGTTATGTACCCTGAAGATGCCAACAGCCTTAGTTGGTATAACATAGTTGTTTATTATATGTATTTGATCAATATAGTCCCATTAGAAGTCATTCCTTACCATTATTTAGTATTACGAATTTAGTTTCACCTATGGTGGATGAGGAGTAAGGTCGTTTTCGAATACTAAAGGAAGGGCACTGACGTACTCAACGGCTTGGGGACTCCTTTATTTTATTATCTAAAATTGAAACTTCTTTACAGTAAAGCATTTAAAAACAAGTAGTCAGTCATTATTCTAATGCTTTCTCTGGAATAACAAAAAAGTGTCTCTTGAGATCTAAACTTTTTTTCCGTCAGGTGTGTTTCAGAGCACACATGGAGCTTAAACTGCTGACCAAAGATGTAAGATAAGATGGATTTCTACTGTATTAGAAAGTTTATTACTTTATTAATTTACCTCCTCTTTTAAAATTAAATTGAAGATTAATTTAGATAAATAAACTAATAATATATCTGTTTTTGAAAGTAAACAATGCATATAGTCCATTATCGACAGAGTATGGATTTGAATACCCAGTTCCCTACCCTTTGCAAATTAATTGCAAGGGACGTGACTGTGTCTGTGTCTGATCTCTATTTATTTAGTTGAAACCTGTAGGTAATGACAGTCTCGGCAGTATGCATTTTTTCTAAATATCATAAGTGCAAGTGGATTCCAATGGTTTACAAGCTCCGTCTTTAAGATACGGTTATCTATAATTATCAATAATAATGATGGCATCCGAAAAGATAATGGCAATACCATTTAGAATTTTAATTGATGGGATGAATAATGCAATATTATAGTTTTATCGTTGCAGTTCATAATACATAGTGTACTTATAAAGAGAAATATAATAAAATATAAATAAAGATATGTTCATTTAAATCATATGCTGTTTAATATTAAAGTCTCATTTTCTTATTTTTCTTCTAAAAGCTAATGAAAATATTTCATACACCTTTTATTTATTTGTATATAAAATGAATTTAACATGAAGTTATGTTTTTTGAGTTCAATAACGATTTGCAGGTTGCTGCTTTGTCTTCCATGTTAATGAAATCTAATCTTTCTTCTTAACAAATCACGACCCAAACATGATGATTTTCTCAAGCTATAGCACGTGTATCTAGAGAAGGATAAGAAATGAAATGTTGAAATTAGATTAGAGCCTAAAAGTGTTCAATTTGGCTTGATTGATTTATAATATCTAATGAGGATTTAGACATTGTTCAATTAAAGCCAAATGAAGGAAACATAAAACCTTCCGAATTTTACCAGAGAATTTATGAGAATAAAACCTTCGGTATAAGAATAATTTGGTTTATACTACATACAGGACATGAACTCTGCCCAGGAACTCATATAGCCGCCTGTTATTTATTAATCACTGATCACTAATTACTGATAAACTCGTTGGTAAAATTCGGAAAGTTGTCAAAATTCTCATTATCTATGCTGAACTTACTTTCTAAACGTACAGACTGTATGTTTTAGGTAATAAATACGAAGATAAATTGCTGTAGAGAATGAGCGAGGGGCAACTCTTCGAATTTGGAGTTGAATGAATGGGTGGTTGTTAATCGTATAGAGATGGTGGGGATTTTCCTTCAGGAAACTCGGTTCACATTTCACAAAACTGGCATTCGAAAACGCAGTTAACCAACCGAATACGATGGCTTTATAGCCTTAAGTACATGGGCTATAGTTCCAACCAATAACAGATAGTCGCTGCATGGATCTTGCAAGATCCAGAAGAGAATCAGACAAATTACTGATACTAATTCTTATAAACAGTGACTATGCAGTAATTACTGAAAATAAATGTACAGCAGAAATTGAACGAGCTTCTGAAAAACGAAAATTTTCTCTTTTGCACTGAGTCAAGAACTTTTAGGGTTATTCTTTAATAGAACCATACGAATATGAGTATTGTGCTCTATAGTCGGAACGGATTTGTGATTTTTTATACGATTTGCGTATAAATATACCCAAATTTAAGATTTGGGTATATTCAAATATATTTGAATATATTTCAATTCTGAATTATTCAAAACTCTACCTTGACCACACACACACACACACACACACAGACACGCACGCACGCACGCACGCACGCACGCACGCACGCACGCGCGCGTCAATAACCTTGCTATTTTGTGAATACAAGCACACCCAGACTCATTTCCATCCTTATTCTCAATACATTCTATCATCTTCCATTAAGTTACATGTATTTGGTGTCCTGAAAGTTTAATTGTTGATAAAATTAAAACTGTTCTCATGTTCAGTGTTGGTTGGTCATATCTATTGAATTGTCTACTACACATTGCTTGGTACCCACTGCAGTAATTATTATGACACTCCTTGTTTTAGAATGAAAAATAACATACCGATTTGTGTATTACTGTCATAACACATGACCTATACTGCTATATGAAGTAAACGGATATGCAATAGAATAAGCAGCTCTACACTGCCAGTGACACTACTTCGAATGAGGTGCTATCACTCTCTGGTATATCAGTGGTCTATCTGTTCGGGGCATTAGTAAAATACTGAATTATTAAAAACTAAACCGATGGCAATATTATTATTCGTTAACGTGTTAGGGAGCCATCTTAGCCAAAAAATGTTTAGGAAGACTAGACTCATTCCAGTATAACAAATAATGTTCGAAGGATGATAGGGAAATTTCTGTCTAGATACAATTGTGATATAGATACGATCAATCAGTAATTTAAAAAATCTGAATGACATCACCTGAATTCTTGATTTATCATTTCATTTCTAGATTATTATAGTTTCTACTTTAATAATAAGATACTATCCTGTTTCGATTTTTGAGCAAGGTAGATGGGTCAACTAGGGAAACGAACATCGCCGACTATGCTAGTATAAAGAGCACCGTAACTAGTTCTTGAAAAGTTTCGAAGCCTGTAAAAGTGGAGTAACAAATCCCTCACTACGTCCTTTTTCTGGACTTATTGGGTGTCTTGGCAATTCCTCACATCTGAGTATATCAATTCATTTGTGAAATTTGGTAGCCGGGGTGTAATGGTCGTGCGCAAAGTAGTGCCTGAGATGCTTCTATATAGTGTACTGATTCCTACATCGTTGCAGTTTTATTGCCCCGTCTCTGTTACAAGATGCCATCATACTGTAGTTGCTATTGATACGTGGTTTGAGGAAAATAACCTGGAAAATCCTGTACAAAGTTCCGATCTCAAACTATTAGAACACTTTTGAGATAAACTGAAACATTGGTGCGGGCTATTAGCAATTATAAGTTATCTCGAGATAGGCGTACACTGACAGGTCACAATCTTAGTTAAGTTTCTATATTTATTTAGCAGGAAGTTGGGAAATTCATCATATTAAGCTAATACTTGATATTTAAATTGTTTTTCACATTTTGGTCATTATGGTCTTCTTTGGTCCTAAATAGTTCGGTTCGCATCCCGTATGGGACATTGGGAATGTTCACAAGAACTTTCCAATTGAGAACGAGTAAGTATTCTTATAAGGAAATGGCTTACATTACTGTTGCTATCAGAAATATACAAAGCGAGTGAATATATTCTCATTATCGTATAGTTGCATTGATATATTCTTGACTAAGTAACCAATACTTATGGAAATTTTTGACACTATCTGTATATATACTTCATTTCCTCCACGTTTGAAATCATAATTTATCTTGTGATTTCGCAGTTAACATTTACTATCCTTTATTTTTATTTTAACACTTAAATGTCTGTCATTTCACGCCAAGTACCTCGTTTTTGAACAATATCATCGCCGCTTGATATCATATATCTAAAGCGCGTATTTTCATCAACTTCTCCTATGCGTTGAAATGAGCATCTCACCATTCACAGCCATGAAGTCTGAACATCATCACAAACATGATTTTAATATTTTAGTAATTTCGGTACGATGTGCTGAGTTCAACTAAAATTTTTAACAGTAATCATTTACATTATCAGATAATTGTCATCATACTTCCACCAATTATATGAAGAAAAATTAACAAATTAATTCTTATCAAAAACATTTCTGCTGTCGAAAACAGTATAAAAAGCCATTATGTATCCAGTTTTGTTATTCATAATTTTATCATGTGTTCCATTAAACAAAAAAGAAAAAAAAAAGAAAGAAACGTCAGTTTACCTTGTTGCCGGATCTCCTATTACTAAAGAGCCAGCCATGGAATTTGATAAAATACCGACAAATCATTCTATATGGTGTGATTTAGAATCTTCAGCTCAGAATTCAGAATCTTCAGCTCAAAGCATATAATCATAGTAATAATAGAAAATGAAATATCAACGATTATGGCAGTTCTAAAAATGCAGGTTTAATTTTATCAATAGGCATTTAATGGAATTATTTGGAATAGTATCACTGACAGTAAGATATTTAGCATCCTTTGAGATAAACAATAGTAGAATTTGCTGAAATGAGTTGGCAGCCATTGGAATCCTTCCATTATTGAATTCTTCTGTGGATTTACCAGGCAGATAATTAAATATCGTAATATTAGAAATCTTTCGTCGTCTTGAGTCTTCTATCATTTATAACTTCCTCTTTCCCTAGATTATCGAAAGTTCATACCATTACTCAAACAAATCCCCGGTCAATTGTCCCTCATCACTAACATCAACTACCCAGGGAGAGCATGATGCTTCGGGCAACGCATGGGAGTGTACAATTGATTTATTATGCTTATGAACGTGAGAGGGACGATATATTAATGGTTCACCGATCTGTTCGCTACGAGTAAAACCGGATAGAATGGAGGAAATATATTTCCCCGTAGTGATCTGAAACAGCGCATCGGAATTGCAGACTGGATATAAATGATAACTCAAGTGAACTGCACTCTGCCCTTCTGTACATCATATGTTTGCATATATTTTACAGGAAACTCATTAAAATCGAAATGAAACCGAAAGCAGAACTACTTAGGGAATTTCTATATTCTCCATTCTTGTAGGAAAGCTTTCAACTTGAGCTAAAGAAAAAAAGGGAACAAGAAAGACCAAGAAAGAGAGAGAGAGAGAGAGAGAGAGAGAAGGAAAGAGAGAAATAGTGGATATAGTTGATTGTTTTCTAATTCATTATTTTAAACTGATATTTATGTTATAATAAATATATAGTAAATTTGGTTTTAAGAGGATTTTACGCACAAAATTCGGGCACTTAAACCTGGGCTAGAAACGGCAAGTTTTTAAGTGGATAGCTTATTTTATCTATTGAACATTTCCAAAATATTTTAACTAAAGTGTTCGACAAAACAAAAGTGACTTATCACAAAGTTTAGATAAGATAAACCTTGAGAAAGGTAATTAAAACTATTAATGCTAATATGTTTTTGATTTTATTCTGTAGCAACAGGCAAACTGCCGGGCTCAGGTATCTGAGCTTCCTTTTCGTATAATATTTTGTTATTTTAAGAATTTCGTCAAATACTTCAACATGATGTTAAACCTTTAATGTACTTCAATTCTAAATTTACTAAAATCAGTTATTTTAATGTGGTAGAGAAATGATATCCATTTTATGCATTTTTCACTCTAATGGTTCTCTCTCTCTCAACCGACCTTTATTTTATTGCTAACAGAAATAATTCTGTCCCTTTTTTTTTTGCCTAGTAAAACAAGGTACACCTTGTGTGGTTGCCAAAAAAACTTACGAAGATGGGGAAACATTTAAGATTGATTGTCGCACACAGTGTACATGCCAGAACGGTACCTACGGTTGCGTGTCTCTGTGTCCTCACGAAAATATCCGTCCATCGGCTAGCTGTCGCAATCCACAACTTGTGCGATTTCATAGTTCGTGTTGCAGGGAATGGCTCTGTGAGTCAGATTTCTGGACAGGTAAGCTACTGTTATTATCATGTTTTTTGTATGAATATGACACTATTATTCAAAATCAATATTGCTAAATTTAAATAATAATGCTAAATAGATTAAATTGTTATTAAAATTTTTTGGACATATTATTATATTTCTAGTTTAGTAGTTTTTAATTTTATTTTAGTATTATAATTAGAAAAACATAACAAAATAAAGAAACCATTTCTCTTATTCAATAAAGAAATTTAAATAACATTGTTTCATCCAATATTTTGAGATTTAGTAACTCCATCCTTTTTAACTCCATCTTTCATTCATTAATTGTTGTTTCAATGCTCTTACGTGGCTCTCTCTCTCTGTATTTATTGTCAAAGTTTTCAATGCCATGTCAAGTTCCATTCAATTTTTTTAAATTATTCTTGCAATGCATATAAATTTTGGCTATTACCTTTGTGTTCTTTATTCTCTTTTTGTCTAACCGTGTTATTACTAGAATGGCTCTTAGTAACAACGCGGTTTTGCTATGTTAGTTATCTTCAACCTCTATAGTGGTCATTTAGTAAGACTCCGAGTTTTTAAACAGTGTCGTAAATTTTCTTTAAATAGTGGTTAAAGCTTTCTATCTGTTGTTATTCTAGCTGATATTACATTACCAAATTTCTGATTACTTGTAATTATTTGTCCCATATATTTATGTGAATTAATTTTCTAAAACTAATTTTGATTTACTTCACTTTTTTTTTTCAAGTACTCACACAATTCATTATTTTTCATTCGTCGATATTTGTAGGCTTAATTCATTTGATTACATTATCATGTATTCTGATACCATGAGCGAAACGTACATTTCTCTGGTATTCTCTAGAGTAAGTATGTCTCTCCGGAATTCTATTTGAATGTATCTGCAAGTTCGATTTTCCTCTCATCGCGATGAAAGTTGAACTCGGATCTTTTACAATCGAAAGGTTCAATACCCGTCATTCTTCCGAAGCCACTTAATCCTATTTCTAGTCGTATTAGTTTTCTGGAAGAATATTTTTATATGAATCCTATTTATAAAGGTATTATACTACATTTGCTATTAATTGCTTAGATTGGTGGTAGGTAAGACGGAAACCACGCTTTAGAGAGAAAACATAAATTTTTCAAGTCACTTCACACCTCCAGCAAGCAAGATTGTAATCTCACTTTGGGCGATGAAATTAATCTCCCACATACAGATATTTGAAAAATGCATTTTATCAATTTTTGATCTGTGTTCCCTCTACTATTCGCCTATATTTTTACTGAGCATATTTTAATGTCGTATTCCACTTGTAATTTTTTTTGTTGTTGTTTACTAATCTATTTAAGATGATTCCGTATTTAATTAGTTTTTGTCTATCAATTCTTGAACTCACTACTATTTTACTTTGAACTAAACTGTGATTATTATTATTATTACTGTTTTTAATCCGTTTAAAATATTTATGTCTGTACAAAATATGAGATGTGTCTCCAATTGTGTTGAAACATGCGCCATCTTTAGGCTATATTTTTTATTATTACGTCGGTACAATTTCTACAGATACATTCTTTCTGATAGTAATTATATATCATCTCACAGTTGTTTATTTTATTAATAATCAAAAATCCAACTACGCGTTTGTTTTTGTCATCTTATTTCCCATTGGTTATTAATAACATCAGCTTTTTAGATCTAGGATCATATTTTCTTTGCGACTATATTTGCTTAATCCAATTATCCCATGTAATACCTTCAAGTTGTTTTCTGAAATTTACTAATCTTTCTATAAGGATAGATGGCTATGTATAGAATTGTTATTGTTCTTTCATTGTTATTTAATGTCACATCCATTTTTAATAGTTAATCGTATTTTTTTACTTCGAGACAGCACTCCTTTTATAAGTTTTTGGAAGTGTTTCTTCGTACTTGAGTACAAAATCTTATTTACGATGACATTATTGTTTTTTCCCATATCTACATAACTTTGGACATCACGTCCATTCCTTTTTTTTTTAAATATTCACGGAAGTTTTTATCTTCCACGTTGAGCAGATTGACTGGGAGATGAATTTTATAACTTTCTGTCAGCTGTACATTAGAATGATAAAGAATTGAATGGAGAAGACCGGAATAAACAGAAGCAACTAAACTATAAGGCTATTCTGGCTCTTAATTATGGCCTTTAATTGCATGTGTCCTAATGAGTTTCCCTCTTTTGTGCGAAAACCCCGAGTTTCAGAGCCCTTATTTTTTCATGCGAGAATTAGCTTATTCACTTTTAATTGAAAAGTTCTTAATAAGGATTCTTCTCGTCTTAATCAGGATTCGAATCCAACTAGGATGGGGGCATCTTGCCTTCAAGTTACTCCAGTACCATAGGACTGAAGTATTTTAGAAGTAACAAAATAAAATCAAGGAGATGGGAAAGAAACTTGACCTTCAAGTAAACATAAAGTATGGCTATATTCAGCTCACGTATTTTGGGATTACAAATACCATACTCACCAGGTATATATACTGTATATAAATTATTTAGAGCGTTTTGAAACCTGTCTAGTACGTGAAGAATCTTTATAAGGATTTTCTTTCAACTGAAATTGACCTTATCATACAAAAGCAGAATATTTTTTAATTAGAGAAACTAACCTCGGTTTCTCAAACAGGAAAATGGGCAAACAAGACAGAGAATACATGTAACTGACAGAACTATATATATATATATATATATATATATTTTTTTTTTTTCATTTCATCAATCAATATTATAAATTTCTTCTTCCCTTATTTCTAGTATGAGTTGTATCGAGAAATAAATTGTTGACACCTGAATTTGATTTGCTGTTCATTTTCAGACAAAGAACCAAACTGCAAAAAATATTCGACAGATTGGACGCCTTGCTCAACTACTTGCGGGGTAGGAATTTCTAATAGAGTGACCAATGACAATCCTGAATGCGAAATCCGAAATGAAACCAGGATATGCGAAATGCGGCCATGCGAAGCTACCATGAATGATTTTTTACCCATCAGCCGTCAGGTGCGGGTGAGTTTAAAGAAATAATTTATTATTTTCTCGGAAACTTCTCGTTGAACTTCTTTCATAAGTCATCTTTCATACGAAAGAAAAATGACCGAAAATATTGCACTTTAAAATCTGCCTGATTTCCTCTCTATTGAACATTTGAGCACTTGGCGCTATGAAAATTATAAATGGCATTTAACTGCCATTATTCCTGAGAACAATACAAGTTAAAATGACGCAGTTGATATTTTCTTGTATTATAAACGTACGCCTAATGATTAACTGTTAGTGATATCAAATTAAGCTAAATAAATATTTATATTCTTAGTATTGACGAGCTATTATGTATTTTGTTTTTCGAAACGTCATTGTTATTTAATAGTCTGTTCTAAAGACTATTAAAATAAACTATTGTAGATTATAAAAAGAAACAAAAAATTAAATGAGTAACATTTAAATAAAACTAGGAAACGTCTTACCTTAGCTGGGTTTAAATAATGATGTCTAAACGTTAGGTTGAAGGGAGAAAGAGAGAGAGAGAGAGAGAGAGAGAGAGAGAATCTAGAGTCTGAAATACGTCACCAAAGGAACAGATAATTTCTGTCAGAGACTACGAAGTTTCAGTTCCAAATCGGTTGAATTATCGCTCAATTTTTGTTCTCTGCAGTCAGCTAAATAGCTGTCAGAATATATTCGTCTTTGAAGAGATTGCGAATGCTGTTGTAGAATTCAATCACGTTGTGAAAATACTACCTAAATGTTGATGTGATCGGAAATTTTCTTTAAAGTTACAATCAAGATTCGTATCTTTTTCTAATAGTAAACAAGGAAAGGTATCAAATAGCACAACATATTTTTCAAGATACTGAGCCCAAAATGTTTTCTTTTGTTTTTATCTTTCGATAAATTCCACTATGTATGGTGAAAACCGTTGCACTAACAAAATCAATTTTAAAAGTCTGCGAAAGATATATATCAAGTAAGCCAAATTTCCTAGTAAAAAAAAAAAAAAAAACTTGAGTAATTGTGCACAATGAAAAAAATCAATGTTTTGCAAAACTAAATAAATACATAAATTCATAAAAACGTCTCGTAATATCCATCTAACTTCTGGTTGGATAGATATCTAACTAGAAGTTAGATGTCTAATTGTTTTGGAGATTGACACACAGACTAACTATTTTTTCATGAGAATAACCTGGAAATTACGCCATGCTTTATCCGCTTAAGTTTACTAGTCTAACAGAATCCTTAACCGCTATCCACTTTAAGCATCCTCCTTATTGAGGTATTACATTCTTCATGAGATTCTTGTGATTGGATACGTCACATTTAATATTAAGATACAAAACGAATTTTGTATCTATGACTAAACAAACACACGTAATAACCACAGTAATAAGTTTTTTAATAAGTAAATATTTCATCCTAAGTATCTTAGGACATCGGTTGAAATATTTACTTATTAAAACTTATTACTGTGGTTATTACGTGTGTTTGTTTAGTCATGAATTCTCCACGGGTTTCATTGTACAAAGAATTTCGTATCATCTTTACTATAAATACAGCAGACTACAGTATGCTACAAGACCAATCAATTTGTTTCTCTTGAAAATACAAGTTAATCATTTAAATATACCCTCACCAGTTGTATACATCTAGTAAGGCGCAACAAAAATCGAGATCCTTAATCCATTGTATGAATATTCAGATGAAGCACAAACACAGGTAAATATATTTTCCCCCAGGGTTTGTCAGACTACGGGTTAGATATCGCCGTGGACATGGATGTTGTCTCTTAGGTTAGAGACGAATTCCATCACCCATTGCGAGATCACTGCTCCCCCCCCCCCTATTAGAGGTCTGAAGTTGCTTGAAATAGTTCGATATTTGGTCTCTAGAACAGGGTTTCCAGACTATGTAAAAATATACATCAAATTATTAAAAATAGAAAAACATATTTAACCTGTTAACGGTACGAGTGTATTACAGGTTTACAAAATCCATGGATCAAATAAAAAAAAAAAAGATAGATTAGAAATAACCAGATTTGTCTAATTAAGCATAGCAAGTGCTTTTCATTTCTTTTTCTAGTGATATCTTCAGCATTTTGGTTACACATTCTGAGCTAGTCGACTCCATTCTATTGCACTATATTCGATATAATGAGAAACATGAGTCCCATCTACTTTATTTCTTCGCTTCGCTTTTTATTAGCCTTTCGGCCATGAACTGTAATGCTTTTTGCAGATGACGCAATAAACTTTTCTGAAGATGATATAGTCTTCACCAGTGGTTGCATTTCCATAATAAACAAGATGACACGATTTGAAGTGAGCTTACACTATTGTTGTTTGCATTTGAGCATTATTTTTCTACCCTGCCAATTTGTGTTTGAAAATGTCGGATTTTTTTTATGTGGGTAGAACATCTTGTTTTTCTAATTAACAAGACATAGACGAAGATTGTTTGAAAGTACTTCTCTGCAAACAGCACGCGAAAGTGAAAGTTCAACACTCACTTTATCTTTATAGACATTATTTCAAGAGCAGGAATTAAATGGTAAGATAAAGAATTAGCAATTGGTTCGTCACAGCATTTCATGTCCTTTTCAGGTTAAATAAATATTCCGAAACATTGAAGAAATAAAATAAACGTTAATTATAAGAAATAGTTTTAAAATCTATCACATCTTTTTACATATACAACTCCATTGTAATAAGAAGGGAACCATTGACTAGGAAATAATACTAAAGCGTCTTGAAACATTCATTAAATTATTTTCAAATTATCGAAAGACAACGTTCAAGGCAGTTTTAATAAGTGAAGCACTTTTATCTCATTCGGAAGTATAAGAAGATTATTCTATATTCCAAACAGATGGGTTGGAATCCAGTTGAAGATACGAATAATGTTTTCTAAGCCTTTGTAACCGAACCAGAGCTTTTCAGAAGGCAGATGTTTTCCCACAGGAAACTCCGTTTTTCCTGATAAATATATTAACCTGTTGCTGAAAATGAGGATATACTAGACTAATCTCATAGACTTGACTACCACTGTGTTCATTCTTAAGTAACCAAATAATAACACTCTAACATAATCACCGCAGTTTCGATACCGTTTGTAAGCCTAAATCCTTGATGATCGAGAAATCTCATCTGTACATAGAATAGTTGAATAATTTATGAATATATTCCTCAAGATGTTGTTATGGGAATAAGAAAAAAACTGCAAGAGTAAAAAATTCGTGTCGGAAAAGGAAGACTGATCCTCTAGTATTTCTTAATTTCATCAATCCAGAAGTCCTGATATTTCAAGCATTTGACTGCATCCTTTATGGAAACCAAGAATATATTTACAAATTCTAGTGCCACTCAGTCTTCAATCTGTAATGTGTTTGTGAATATTCTGTATCATTTCCGATTCATCCATACAAACAGTACAGCTGTTAATATATGCCATTGTGCAACATCACTGATGCAAGCTATCATTGTTACCTTCTACTAGCTACACGCACTTTCGCCAATGGTTGACATTGGTGATTCAAGATTGCTACAAATTTCCAATCAATAATTATACATTCAATTGCATTTTTACCGTTGGGAATGATAGCTTTCATGCGCATTCTAATTAACAGTAATAACAGCAGCTTTAAAAAAGAAATGATACAGCCCTTAGAGTGTGACATCAGTTTAAAGTTAGCTCCATATTAAAATATTACAGGTAAAAGAGTTTTAGCCATAAGGTACACTCGCTTTTAAAAATTTTTAGTGAAACAAAGAAATATGGAATTTAATTGAGTGGCCCAAATGATCGTTATATAACTACCAAGATAAAACTAAAGAAAAACAAGTGAATGTACTAAGCTAAGAAAATTTAGCAATTTTACTGAAGATAGACAGAGAAATAGAAAGTAAGAGAGAGGGAGAAAAAGAAAAAAAAAAGAAATCTCAGTCCACATACCGCATTATATTTTGTCTTTAAGAGCGTGATTTCAATTTGAAAGGATTAATTTTAATCACGCTAAACAGTCGCGGATTTTTAAAGCAAAGTTTTCGAAAAACGCCTTTCAAGAAAAGGACATCAAATGAGTTTTAAATACATTCAAACACTGAAAATTAGATTGCTTAAAGGCGAAATCTTTTTGTTGGTACATTCGTTGTAGAAAGAGAAGTCACTATCAAGAAAGAGAGATTCCGTTTTCTTTTCTTTTTTGGCTAGTAGCTGACAAGACACCACAAATAAAGAAAGACATTCGCTTTGTACCTCGCACAAACTTTTTCACCAAACCAGATTTGTGGTGGTCTCATTCCAAAGAAAACGCGCTTGCTAAGAGGCATTTGTTAAAGTTACTGCATTTATTCTTATCCTTTTTGTTTCTTTCTTTTCTGTCTTTCTTGTAGTGTCACTTGTTATTTAGAATTTCTAAGAAACAGAATGCAGTTTATTTGTAAAGATGAATTTAGTTGTATAGTTCCAAATTTTAAATAATTGAAGGAGGAACCCTCTATATAACAACAGCTTCGTGATTGTGAACCAAAAAGTATATGAAAACATTTAGATGATGAATTTAAGTACTTTTTATTAATCATATGAAAATTATTCGTTAATTTATTCCTTGACGTAATCATTAATACTCTTTTGTATATTTATATACATCATTTATCAGCTTATTTTTGCAGTAACTTCTGACTCAATCATTGCACAAGCAATATGCATATTTCTTCTTTGATGGAACTGCTTATTATAAATATTACACATCGCGATTTAAACTCTGAAAATTTCAACAGAACTAATTGTTTGATTTTAAATTAGTTTTGGCTCAATCTCTTATGTTTCAGCCAGCCCATAACGTCGAGTTCAGCCTCTTGAATCCAGCATGTCTATGTCTTAATGTGTAGATAACAATAGCTTAAGCAAGCGAAACACTGACATGTGAATATTTAGTTTATTTCATTTCTTGTTCCAAGTGAATATTCTTCCAGAAAACTTTAACCTGAGTGAAAACATAACTTTCTCTCTACAATTTTAATAATAGATCGGCATGGTTAATTTTCAATTCCCAGGCCATGATTATGAACAAGTTGCAATGATGTTGCCTTCATGACCAGAAAATAATTTTTGTATTCCTTTTTACAAAACATAAAAAAGGTATATGAATACATACATTCAGATAAATTAAACAAACCATGTCTTTTTTTTTCTCATTTCTTCCAGAAACTGAGTTTTTTTCTTTCATTACATCTGGGAGATCTGTTGAAAAAAAAGAGCAATTCTAAGAGAAAAGTAGATTTAATAATGCGGGTAGGAATTATTTTGAGTGGTTTCCGCAATGGTTCTTGGAACTCCATCTAGCTGCGGATAGTAAGCTGTTTGGCTATTTATCTGTGAAAAGTGGGTTTATAAAACCAGTTGATTAGGCTGTAGGAAACTATTAAGTCTGTGGAGAGAATGTCAAAGATATCGATATGGATTTACTAGTGTCCCTATAAATCACGTTTCTCGGCTTGACATCCACGCTTGATGTACTAAAATACAGAAATCGCACATTACAGCTATTCTTCATTAAGTAACAATTAGCAAAACGCATGGATTGCTCGAAGAGTGATCTTTTTTTTTTTTGCATCAACGGAAATATCAATTGTACTCCCATTGCACATTTGAAAATAATAAAAAAGTAATACAGTAACAAAAATTTGTAATGGATGGCCACATAACTCCTTATGCTTTGCTCTCAATAGCATATACGAATTTTCCGAAAAATTCCGAATGTTTAACAGAACTTTCTCTTATTAATATTCCAAATCAATAATACAAATGCATTGATAATATAGAAATTAATTCAGGAAGAATTTTAATTAGTTGATCAAGTTCTGTCTCCTGTCTTGTCCGATAATAGGAGATAAACAAACACTGTGACTGTTCTTCCAAAACCGAAACATTGTGTATATACTACCTCATTACAACTGGTGAATTTTTTTTTCAACTTTGAAGATGCAAAAGCGCTAAAATTAATTCTAAGTCTTTCGAATATTTTTTGCTATTACAGCTTGATTCTAGTTACTGACTAACGGAACGTTTCGGGAATATATTTTTTTCAGTCGACTCTAGAGTTAACTGAATCGTTGTCGAAGGGGGAAAGTATGGTTTTAATCCACCAAAAAACGAGTTTTTAACTTCAATTTAGCAAATTCATTGGCATAGATATAAACAAATAAATGCTTGTTAGGGTAAGCAATAAGAAATTTTAGTCTGTGGAATGATGAAAGGAGAGACAGTTGCCATCAGATTAATATTTATGATTTTTCAGACCATTATGGTCTGGAGATGAAAATATATATATATGAAATATTCATTTTTCATCACGTTAAATTACCATTTATGCTAAAAAACGCCGAAATTTCTAAATTTCTCAAAGGGAGTAGTATAACTCAATATTCTATAAGCTTTGTTTTGAATTGCAATATTATTTCGAATATTATTGGGATATTATTCCGAAGGATGATATTTTTGCCTTTTATTGACACTTGTTTTAGGGTTTCGTTCATCAGTTGTACTATTTTGCACTTCTTTTTTCTCTTCTAGAGATTAAGCATAAATTAGAAATGTATGAGGAGTGATCAAAACGCTATACAGCTCCAAAGTATGCTATGAAACTGAAAATCAAAATTATTGGGTTGAAATAACATTCCTAAAATATTTAATTACTTCATAAATTTCTAAATATATCCCTATAACTGCCTGCTTCACTGGCTGAGTAGATAAACTGGCACTTTGCAACGAATGCACTTTTGAATTCTCTGTCGCACAAATGTGTGTGAATTTCTTTATGTGGTAGAATTTTCATCACTTGATGTGGGAGATAAAATTCAGCTTATTGGGTATCTTATGGATTATATAACTAAATACTAGTATGTTATGGGCTAATAACTTATTGTGGGCGAGGTTAACATAAAAAAGATAAAAATAACTAACAAAAACCGATTTATATTAAGTTCATTGACCATGATGAATGAATCCCTGAACATTGAAAAATATTTTCTTACAACTATATCGATCGGTGTCTTTGGAGAAGAGGATTGCATCTCTACTGTCCAACCCACGAGCCATGAACTGGTTTGAATTCTACTGAGACATGAATGCACATGAATGTGTTTAAGTGGCAGATGTATTTCATTGCTCGATGTGATCATAATCTTGATTATCTGACACCTGACGTGGCTTGAAAAAATCGCTTTGTTTGAATTTTAGAGTTCCCTCAGTCAACTAGTCAACTTGCAATACTGATGGGCTATACTTTAAAAACATATAGTGGGTAGGATTGCCATTATTCCAATATATTCTCTTTCTTTAGCTGTATCGATGAGCTCATTTGCAAACTTCTGTTAGATGCAGATATAGTGAAAACTTTTGGATGAAGGCATAACAAATACATAAGCTAAAATTTTATTTTGTCCCATTATTACAGAGACAGAACATGCACTCTACACGATTTAGTTATTGTCATTAGTATCCCATTATCTAAAGCTATCTCTTGCGTAAAATAACACTGATGACTTAAAACGTTTACGTATGAGTACAGTTCAGTAGCATCTTCTTCTTAAAAATTATATTTATAGACATTTTGTTTTATTAGTATAATTCTTTCTAGGAGATATTTATTTTTGTATATCAGGGTTGTCCAACCTTAGGTAATCCGAGGGCCGCATTACAAAAAAAATATTTATCTGAGGGCCGCATCTCAATGCGTATCCAGTAATTTGGTGAGCAGCAGCGACACAACCCCGATAGTTGAACAAACGAACAACACTAATCGCGCGCTCACTTTCCTCGTGAGCGTCCAGAGCATGAGCGTCGGAACAAAATAGTATAAGAAAGCTTCTTTGACACATCTAATATTTGAAAAACACGTGGATATATAATGATGTAAAAACACCAAATTAAAATGACCAACATCGAGATTATCTATTAGTAATAGAATTAAAATATCTAATACGCATTTGATTCAGAGTATTTTACGAGTATATTTCGCTCATAAAATTCGCTCGTACCCTTTTTAGATGCCCTCTGTTGTTTTCACCATTCAGCTGTAACTAAAAGGTCATAAATGATCGACTATGAGCACTTTTAGAAAAAAGTGCATTCCTGATTTGAGTTACTGAACCATGTGACTGTGACTACAGAAGAAAGAAGAAAATCATTCGAAGAGCGAAGGTTTTCCCTCTTGAAACTCATGTCTTTCATCAGGGATGGAAAAACTCAAGTTTCCATTTTATTCTCACCTTGAGAATAAACATGATTGACAGATATAAATTACATGCTGATAGGATTAACCACCCTATAAGAGCATTAATTAGGTTTATATAAAGGCAATTAATTTGGCTATGAACAGCAGTCGAGCAAGAACAAAAACGTGAAAAGACGTATGTGAAAGTCTGTATTGGACCTTATCCGAAGTCGGTTTTACGATTCAACCTATACAGAGTGACCAGGCAGAATAGAAGAGAAGATAGTCAAAATAAAGTGATGCTTGCACTTTTGAGATTTTTCAACATTCGATGTACTCTTGTTGTTTTAACCTTATTTTGACAAGCTGTGTCATTTGGGATGTCCCCCTGTTTTATATCAAAAAAGAAGATAAACAATACTCAACATATTCAACCTAGAACCAAAGTAGCAGGTATTGAATCTAAGGTATCGTGATTCATCTAGTAAGAGAAGTCTGAGTCTACATTACTGCAATCTTATAATCTTGTCTGCTTATAATATTTCGATCTTTTTTATCGTTTTGTCTGCATTTCTTATTATGAATGGCTCGATTTAAACCGTCACAGTTGAGATGATTCAACATAGTTTAACAAAGGATTCCAAATTCTATCAGAATCTATCTTCCTTTAGACTGAGGTTTAAATTGTTTTATGCGTATGGATGGATGAACAAAATATATTTAATAGCTTTAATTTGATAGCTTAATTTAATAACTTACAAATTGTTGTTGCGATATTCTTCTAACAAGGATAAAACTATCGAATCTTTTATTTTACGCTGCATACATTTCTTTGTTGGAGAGAAATTGAGTATCCGAAAGTTTTGATTGTAAAGACTGTAAATCAAATCTGAACCAGTGATTATTCTTATTGACACAGGGTCTAGCTTTACCTTTTTCCACTCTCTCTTCACTGACCTCGCTACAAGTATATAATCGATAAACCAATGAACATTCTAATTCTTTCCAAATACCACCAACTTCCTAGTTTCTTAACTAGACACATACCAAACGAAAAAGACAAACACCTCAGGACTTTTATGATTCCGATCACTTCGTGTTCTCCAAAGAAATTCAATACGATAACGACCTAGATGTAGTGATTGTCCGTAAACGTGACGGCATTGTTAACTATGCACATGATACCTCTTGAGAGAATGCAGTGTCTTGAATCATCAGACATTTCTTCTTCTCTCCACCCACCCCAAGCTGTTTTCTCTCTCTTGTCATGATATCCTAACAAACGCGTACTTCAAGGATTCATTGGAGAAAGCAAAGTGCGACCATGCACACTTTGCACTTAGGGAGACAATTTTCATTAGTACTCCGATGCGATAGTCTAGTAACAATTTATGGAAAGTGAAACAAAAGGCTGTATTCTTTTACTAGTGTAATCTGAGAAAGAGAAGATGTTGTTTTTATTTTTATTTTAAACGAGAATATCATAACAGCATAAAATCATCAAATAATGATCAACATTGAAATATCAATTATGGTCCTTATAAGGACTGGTTTAAAGGGGCGAAGCAAGAATGCTTTTCATCTTCCCCGTTATCTGTAGAGGACAGTGTATGGATAAGATGTTATTGAGCTATTAAAGCTCTGACCATGGCAGGAAGGTAACAGCAATAGCCGAGCCTCAATTAGAACTTCATTAGCTACAGCAAAGCTCTCCGTTACCCTCCAAGGGTATTGGAATGAGAGATATCGTGAACATCCAATGATGTATGGGTAACAGCAGCAGTTCTTATAAGAACTGGGCGATGGACTGAGTCCTTGACTCTTTATCCCGTCATCTGAATGAAGAAAAATCTGTGTGGATGGGGTGTTGTTGAGCTAAAAAACTCTAGTCATGGCTGGGTAACATCAATATCAATAGCCGAGCCTCAGTTAGAACTTCATTGGCTCCCAATGATGTATGGCGAAATTTTATAAAAATTAATATTTAAAGTATGTGAAATTTATTATGGTGTATTATTAATACTTAATATAAAGTATATATTACGAGGAACTTTTAAAAGAGCTTTATTAAAAATGAAAGATTTTGAAATGTATTCATTTCTAAATAACTAATTTTTTTAACTTCTTATATTATTATTAAAAATATCTGTGTGGATGGGGTGTTGTTGAGCTAAAAAACTCTAGTCATGGCTGGGTAACATCAATAGCCGAGCCTCAGTTAGAACTTCATTGGCTCCCAATGATGTATGGCGAAATTTTATAAAAATTAATATTTAAAGTATGTGAAATTTATTATGGTGTATTATTAATACTTAATATAAAGTATATATTACGAGGAACTTTTAAAAGAGCTTTATTAAAAATGAAAGATTTTGAAATGTATTCATTTCTAAATAACTAATTTTTTTAACTTCTTATATTATTAAAAATATTTTCAGAATAAAGCAGGTCGGTTTTACTATAGTAATGTATTTAATTTAGTTCCCGTTCATTTCTGCTCTAGTTATAAGATAGAGGGCGTACTAGTTGTTTTCATTTATTACAATCGTGTAATTTCATGAAGTAGAATTAGATAAATTCTTAAAACTACAACATAATAAAACAGCTAATATTGAGGTCAACTTCGTACAGGTATAAATTTGAATTATTATGTTTTCTTTTTTTCAGAGAAATCACATGTGTCGTGCTACTATAAAAAGTGCTATTCCTGTCAGACTAACCGACGGAGAAAACTGCACAAGCATTAAACTGTATCAGCCGAAATACTGCGGGTATTGTTCCAAACGTCACTGCTGCACACCTCACTTAGTAACTAGCATGAAAGTTCCTTTCCGATGTAGCAATTCAGACAATATTGATGGTGTTCTTCTGAAATATGTCATGTGGATTGTGAAGTGCAAATGTGAAGAAAACTGTAACCATATATGAGAATTCAAAGAAGTAGTGAAAACCACCTGGTGTATACGTCTGTACAGAAATCGATATATTACATATAGAGAACTAGTTTGTACATTTGAAATGCCATATTGTATCAGCATTTTAGAAGGAATGATGCACCTTCTAACAGACAAAACAAAAATTCTTTGACATACAGATGTTTCTAAATAAATGGACTTTTGATTATATTTAGTGTTAGTTTCGATATTTAATTAACGTATAAAGAAAACTTGATAATGTTGGGACTTTAATGTATTTTAATAAACAATATTGTCAACCTTTTAATGTATTTAGGAATTAGTGATACTGAATATAATAATGTTTTCAAATATAATCATCAGTAATGCATAATACAAGAGTCTTTTTTTTTTTTTTGGTGAGCGTATTCGCTATAAATGCTATTTGATAATTTTTCGTATTATGAATAAACGTTTAATTCCTGGACTTTTCTGGGACTTAAGGTAATTATGGCTACGTTTTAGCAAAAGAACTTAATTTCTTTTACTACTTTATGGTCCCTATGCCAACAACAGCTAATGGATTCTATGAATAAATAGATCGGAAAATCCCTAACCAAATCAGTATCCGTAATGCAAACCTTAGTTTATTTAAGGTAAGATGATCATAGGAATAACTAAAAATGGAATTCTCTGTTCACTTCGCACTTATTTTGTAGAAACACTAAATTAAAATCACAATCACAAATTCACATCCTGATTAAAACGCCTGCGAAGTAATCTGCGGAATGTCAGTATAAAATTTGCAGCAAAACGTATGGTTTGATTTTCGAATTTTTATCATTTTACGGTCGGCTCGCAGTGCATGTAGGTATATATGCATATACCTACGTGCATTTACTCCAAGCTCATTCATGATAAAGAACTTGTGCCTAGAGGGTTAGTTTGGTTAGAATCACGGTCGAAATATTTACAACCAGGTCTTTTCGCCCTAAGAGAAAATGTGATATATAAAAAAACATAAAAGTTTCAGAGAAAATTATAAAATAAACATGGCGTCTAAGTGAGGCATTATCTGAATCTTTAATAATGTTAAGTATTATTTATTAAATTTAAATGACCTAATAAAAACACAGGAATGCTTAATTAGGAAAGAATATAATGTTATCGATTAGGTAAAAATACAAAAATTAATAAATGTTATAATGCGCTTTTATTATCAAAATTGAGTAGGCAGCCTTATTTTTGGGCTAAAAAAGTGCAATTTTTGTAACTTGCCTTCTAGCAAGTTACAAAAGTGCAATTTTTGTAACTTGCTAGAAGGCAACAGAAAGTAACAACAATTATTATCTAATATTCCTAAATGTAATTGATTATTATTATATATGATATGATTATCTGTGGTCAATTGTTTTAAGTTGTGAGACTCAAAAAATAAGTATTTTTTTTCTCCTAAACAACAAAAATTTATGGAGTTTCAAAGTAAATTTATGGATTTATGCAAATCCATAAATTTACTTTGAAACTCCATAAATTTTAACCGCTTTTTTTTTTCTAATGTCGCTGTTGTTTGTAATTGTGGCTGAAGCTACTAAAGCTATAAGAACCGAGGCGAAACCTTTCCACCTCCAAGCTAGACGTTTTTTCAGAATAAAGTTTGCTTAAATTTACTTGAATTCAAATAATATTAACCATTAAGTTCAGTTGATTCTTCTAGGAGTTCACTGTCCATCAAAAAATCCTAGCAGTAATTTGAATTTCCAATCTTGGTGTAGAAATAATGTGGATCTCGGTAAAGACTCAAAAACCAGAAGATTTGGGAGGGAAACTGATATAAGAATAAAACCAATGCAGTTTTTTTTATTATTTTTTATATTTTTTTTTTTTATGATTTTTACCTATATTTTAATATTTTATTGAGTTTTTACTATTATAATGTGAGTATTTAGTTTGTTTGGTTACAAAAAAGCCAACAGCAATGTGTTGGCTTTTTTATAGTTATTTCTTTATAGTTATTGTAGATAAAATTTCACGTCCTTTTCGGACGTGAAATTTTATCTACAATAGGAAAGACAGAAACAAATAAAGAGAAAATGCAACATTACGTTGCGACTCCGAAACAATGTCGCATTAAGCAGAGCGGAACGTCTTAAAAGAATCCATTTGTCAAAGTTTCCATAACGGTACCACCGTCGTGGGGTAAAGCAATAAATTACAACCATCAATGCCATTGTTATCAATAACACTAAGTGGCACTAGTACCTGTTACCACTGCTAAAACAAGTGTTTGGGGATATTACTGAACCCCTGTAATATTTTTCTTTTTTGCTACATTTCGCTTTGGTCATATTTCAATACAATGCTTTGGTCCTTCTGCACAAAAACTTTCAGTATCTTTACCAGTAAAATGTAGGAAAGAATACAACATACCTCAAAAATTGTACGTAACTGAACAGTAATAAAATAAAATTTAAAGTTTTTCTTTTATTAAAAAATATGGTGTATTAATATATTTTAGTAAATTCTAGTATCAATCAAAATTTAAGCTATATTATTTAAAAATTCAAAAGTATAATTTAATTATCTACAATAAAATATATATTTATTTAAATTTGTTTTAAAATATTACTTATAAAAAGGGTAGAAAATTTCTCTTGGGAAGGGGAGGAGGATGTGCAAATTGCAATGATTCAGATAAATATGAAACAGTATACACACTTTTTTTTTAAAATCGTGCGATCAATTGTTGGATATGATTTGGTGATTTTCTTAAATGAAAAATTAGACTACAGTACTTGATACTTTTATTTCAGATGAATATCAACATATTTCTCAAAGCTTAGATCACAGGAGTTTTATAAACGAGGAAAAATGCAATTGATAAAAACTAATAAAAAAATCTTTTTAAAAACTAATAAAATTCTTATGTATGAAAATGGCTCAAATATTAAGGACACTGACGGGATGAATTAAAACTTCCCTAAAATATCAATTAGATATCTAGGCGATAGATGATTTTTTTCGCCAGGTGAAACATCATTGGCCTGCTTATTGGAGACGTGAAGTGTCTATGGCCATATTTCATCTCCTGGGGAGGGTTCTCGGTTTCTGTTCCTCCTTTCTTGTCAAATGCGGTGCAAGTGCTGTCCTGCCTTAGAGCACGCTCTCCAAACTCTAGTTAATTAACTAGTGATGCTAATTTGCAGGATGTCAAATAGATAATACATGGGCGAATCTGTTGAGACTTCAGTGGTGAATAACCCCGTTAATACGTATTCTCTCAAGTAGGTACTTGCTTGAAGGAAGTTAGATTATGACAGCTTGTTGGGGACACTGGCGAGGCCATGCTCGGACTGATGTCCGGGTCTTCGTTATGTGGGAGCGATACCCACAATTTCTTCTTCTCTACTGTATGCCCACCACTTCTGTATAGATTTTCCTAGTGTTCTACTACCATGATAGTTGGTATAAAAAATTACAGTTACTGCGGTAAAATAAACAAAAATGACAACAAAAAATGAAATAAACAAAAATAACAACAAAAAATATATCAGAAATGCAATAAACAAAATTGCAAAAAAATATATCAAAATGCAACAAAAACGTGCAAAAAATAATAAAATTATCTCCCCAAAATTATAGAAAATACAAAATTCCATGTAAAAAAAATAAACATTTCTACATCGGCTTTATCAACATCCATGATCACAATACCGACGTCAGTGAGGTGGACTCCCCCCCCCCCCTACACATCAGACATCCAGAAGTGATTATATGCTTTTACAAGGTCTGATATCACAGACCAAGATTATCAGCCTGTAATTTCCTTCATATGATCTGCTTTGGCTCAATATGATTTGCTTTGGCTCAATATTTTCTTGAGTCATTTTCCTGCCTTGATGTTTGCCTTTATCTTCTCCTGATTGTGGTGATTATACTGACCTTTGTCATTATTTATACCAAAACGTTGATTACATACAGTCTAATTACTCAAATGGCATTATTTTCAAAGTTTATTTTTCACTTGGTTAGACTATAATAAATTTAGTTTAATCCTTTATCCAAGTGTGAGCAAACAAAGTTTGCGCACCTTTGCAAGGAGTTGTCCTAGTGTTGTACCACCTTACCCCAGTCCTGAAGATACTTTTAGGCGCAAACTTTGTTTGCTCACACTTGGATAAAGGATTAAACTAAATTTATTATATGGCATTATCTTCCTTGGAGATTTCATTGTCCAAATTCACATGGTTTCTCCTTTAACTTTCCAGACCATTGAAAGAGATGGAGATGGAATTTTATGCTATCAGTAATGATCTAAACAAATTGTTTACCGCCTTGGAGGAACAAACTCGATAATCCCTATCATTCTCTGGAGATCTTGGACCTTTTCTTAACTAGTTCTCCTTGATAGGCACCGTTGATTTTATTCCTCTTTTTGGCAACTCAGACCATAGTCATAACCTTTTCCATGTTTCTCTTTCTATGGGCCAACAAAATCTCAGCCTTGTATCTTATTGCACTGCAACGGTAGCAATTGGGATGACCTTAGTATTTCAATACCTCCTTTGCATGTTCTGATTATTGTTTCTGTTTTCTGATCAAAGCACTTATTCCACGTAAATAACTGAAATTAGTTTGCTGGTATTAGTGCCTTTATTCCTGACTCCACTCAAAATCTCCGACTCCTATCCTAGTTTTAGTTGTCCAATAGACGTGCTAAACATTCCAGGACAAATATTCAGCATACATTCAATAGCTCAAATTAAAACTACTAATTTCTCACTCAACTTACACTACAGCCCGAAACAACTGTAAGAAAAACTCATCAACAAATCAGAGAAGATTTTGCAAGAACCAAATGAACTAAGCTTGTCTCCTGCTTAAATAACAGTTGACTCTTTTATACTCCCTTGCCAGGTTTGCTGAGTAGATCTTCTGCTCTATCATGTTTTCAACGCTCTCTCATCGGGATGCAAAATGGTAACATTTCCTGAAGATAAGGGTGACCTCTTAGGATCAATCTTTTCATACAACTCTTGTTTAGAAGACCAAATTAAATCTCCTGCCACTATTTACAGTATTACTCATCCGATCTTTCACCACAAGGATATTAAAAAATGACTTATTTTATTCATAATAAAATAAGTCTCCTAGGTGATATTCCTCCAGTCGGGGTAAACTCTTGTGTTCTAGAATTAACACTCATTCCGTATCCCTATATGAACTGTCCATATTCATCTGATATTTATCCACAAACATGGAAGTAAGCATTTATCCAACCTTTCCTTAGAATGGAAGACAAAAATCGGCCGTCAAACGATCATCCACCTTAGAGCTCTTGAAAGTGTGATAGAGAAAGTCATCCGCAAACTACCTCTTCCCTAGATGGAGACCCCCATGAGTAATTAGTGAACACCAATATGGATTCAGCCATTCTATTTCTTCGACATACCTCCTCATTAGATCATATTCGGCATCGTGATCTTCTTATGAAGCTGACGTGTTATCGTCTTCCTCTTGCGTGATTAAATTGCTAGTTTCCTCTCTGGTCGTTCAATTGCATGTAATAGCGGATAGCTTCTCTCATTAGATTTCTTTATCGAGTATCCCAGGGTTCTTTACTCTTTTCCTCCTATACATCAATGACCTTCTTTCTGTAATAACGCACTTGTTACTAATTACTCAAATGATTCAGTTTTTAACGTCTTTCATAAAATCTTGGAGACGGCACATCAAGTAGGGTGAAGATATCTATTTAATATCAATGCTATCAAAGCGCTGTCTTGTCTGTTTACTCGCAAGAAAAATTCTACATCATCCTTTCTTACTTTTAATAATATTTAAATTTGTTAAATGTTTTAATAATGTTTAGTGTTCTATTCAAGATCAGGTTCCCTTCTTGGAGTATTTTCACATCTAACTTATTCTGGCATAAATATATTACGTCCATATTCTCCTCAGCCTTTTAAAAAAACTCGATATACTTTATCTTACAAAACGCTGCTTTTCCCTTGCTCAGCTACACACTATAAATCCCAAATCTAAACGATTTTAGAATATTATCTCCTTTTGGTTGCGAACTCAAAATATCTCTAAGAATTTTTGAATAGACACAGAAAGAGGACAATCCATCTAGTAGGTGACCACTTTCGTTGAGATTTCGTCCAGTCGCTTTCTTACAAATTCTCTGTTTCTGTTGCTTAGTAAGAAACTTGTTAATAATACAGTCCAGCTCCTTCACCATTTGCTCACACATGAAGAGAAATCTTACTTAGAAAATTGTTAATCGTTAAACTGGAATTTTTATGGCTCTTACGACGACAAATGACTAAACCAGGTAACTCGGTTTCATAGCTGGATTTGATATTAAATTCACAAAAGAATAGACACACAAAAATAGATGTAAAAAAATAGATAAATGTGTTTGTGCCCAAAACATTTATTGTTATTGCAAGATGCGATCTCTTCTGTTTGCATACATGGAGTTTTATTAATTACAGGAGCAGTGGATAAGGTTTTACTTTGGAGAGAATATGTTAAGAGTATTAGGGCAGTGAATTCAACTAAACTATTTTAATTGAATTGGAGTGTACCATGTAGTAGATAGACCAAGTCCATCTGCGTTTATGGACTTGGTCTTAAATATCCTTGAATATGTATGTGCATGCGTGAGCGTGTGTATGTGTGTGAAGTTCAAAGGTAAAAAAATCCCACCAACCTAACATGTGAACAAACAGCGTACAGATCAAAACGACCACTCACTCTGGAAAAGGTGGCGGTAATATATGATTCTTTTTTGGGAGACGTTTCGTCCCAATGGCGACCCATTTCCCCTGTAAATATCAAGACATAGACTGCATTTCTCGGAATCCTAATTTGTCCAGAGGTATGCGGAAAAATATCTCCGTATGGCTGAATTTAAATTTATGCTCACGAGCGCTGATTAGTTGATAAGAGTACAAGTTGTTATTTACGCTTTAGCCAAACATTTTTGACCTTTAATGAGTTGGTTTGACTTTTGTTTTTTTGTTAATCTAAATGGAGCTATTACGAGCTTCACTCTAAATAGAAAACGAAACAAAGGATTTTTTTTTAATTTTAAGTTACGACATCACACCCGACTGAATTGGGATATCAATCCAAGACTTATGTCGAATTCCGGAATTAAAATTTAAATCAAAGATGCATTTATGCATATCAGAATGATTTCGTTAATTTATTTAGGATGAGTATTTGAATTAGAAGCTCAAACCAATAATGCAATCTGGGCCAACCTGGAAAAATAAGAACAGAGATCACGGAAATTCTGTTATTGACATTCTTATAGAGATAAACAACATGAAGTTCAAAATGTATTCTGGATATCGTGTTATATTTATCCTGTAAATATAAATTCGATTGTGCCAATATACAAGTCATATTCAATGCTTCGTATAACTTAGAGGAGAATGGAAATATGGAAATATGGTTGAGATATACAAAGCTATAACTAAAACGTATTTTTCATTGAATTGTGCGAAACTAATGGCGGCTTTTACAGATAGCTTTTCAAGCCTACTAATTTTTAGATATGACTTCAAATATTTGGTTCAAGTTCCTTAAAGGTCCCAAAATAGTTCGGATACATGTGGTGTCAAATCCTAATAAATTCTGGAAGCGCTGCCATCAGTAAAAACTTAATAAGCATTTATGAAACGATGTATTGTAGATAAATTGCGTTATTGGTAGTCATCATAATAATTTCTGTTGTAAAGTTTTTCTAGAAAAACAGACTTAAAACAATGCTCACGACAGTTATTGTAATTTCAAAATTTAACATTAAACGGAAAGGTATTAAGCCTGTCATTATATCTAAGTTGGGAAAAATCCACTTCAGTTATTTTAAAGTTGAGGGGGGGGGCGGGGACGGAGGAAACAGAAAAGAACTATACCTTCCATTTATTTTCTCCTGAAAGAGATTCTGAAACATTAAATGCAGCCTACAAAAACAGCACTTCTGTATTAATGGTACGTTTAATGGATGAGATTTTTAAACTGTAATGCAGTTACACATTTCCATTAGGTTTTTGCTTAATTAAGCTTCTGTAAAGGATTAACTTTTGCTACTAAAACCTAATCTTTTTTTTTTAAAAAAAAAAAAGTCGCATTCAGAACTAGATGCATCATTCAATATCTAATCTCAGAAAGATAATATCGTTTAAAAGAATATCTGAAACAAATTAAATAGTTCTCGCACAGAGAAATAATTCCAAAAATTATAAATGGTGAGCTACGTTTCAATCTTTTACAAATTCTAATACAACGAAATGTAAAAGAAGATGAAATTAGGATAATTTTGAAAAAAAAAAGTATTCCATTAATTCTTTTAATGCAATAATTAAGAAAAGCGGCTAATGTTCAGTACCATCAGTAAGATTTGTTTTTGATCACTGCCGAAGCAAGGGAGGGTTTGTTAAGAGGCTGTTTTCTGCTGAGGTCGATTTGTCTGTTTTGTGGGATGATAAAATGAAACAGGATAACTCCCCTTCAGTGAAAACGTTTTTTGTACTGCAGAGGGTTTGAACTCAGATATTTTTCAACCAAAGGGCATTGTCGACCTGACTGACCTGAGTCGATCTGAGTTTTGTAGGGTGATTCACAAACTGTTGATCTTGACTGTTTTAGTATCGTGATGGCGAACCTTTTCATGTGCGCGTGCCAAAAATTTACCAATCGATTTGCTGACGTGCCGGGCAGTTTTGAATAGGGGAAAAATTAATAGAAAATTAATCTAACTTAATTTATTTATTTATAAATTTATAATATATATATATATATATATATATATATATATATATATATATATATATATATATATATATATATATATATATAATAACTCGCCCTCGAAAATAATAATAACCTAAAAATAACTCGCCCTCGCGTATAACTGGCACCCCTGGTTTTACTTTAGGAAAAAAGAGATTAAAAAGTGTTGTATAAGCCTCGCACACGAAAAATGTTTAAACATGTTCAGGTCGAGGCGATAATAACTCGCTCCCTGCGGCTAACAACACGCACTCCCCAACAGCCCTTATACTGCAGATGCAAGAAAAAAAAAGCAAGTAGCTTTATTGTATCCCTGATTAAGGTATGGAGGTTTTTGCAGTCTGTGTAATATATTTCTCAACAAATAGTGCAATTAGAGATAGCTAGAATAAAGACGGCGCTAACTAATGAATCACATGCCTCCTCTCGCAGAAACTACGCTGTATAGACTCAAGCAAAACCATATGTTGCACCAGAAACACAGTATCTAACTATAACTAAAAACTCTTGTACAATTTTTAATTATATGAAATAATTGTTTGTTTTATTGCATTTGAAGTTCTCGATGTCATTATGACAGTTCACAAAGGCTAACTTCAAATAAAATTCTACCACGAATAGAAATATGCCATATATATGCCATATAATAATGCATGTGTGAGTACCCGTGCCAGCTGGTGATAAAGCAAAAGACGTCCCTTCAGTGGGAACCAGATCAAGAGATGATACCAAGATTGAAGCAATGCAGAAGTCATGTTTATTTATACAAGTTGCTAAAAGATGTCATAACTTATTATTAAATTACTCTGAATTAGAGAAAGATGTTGGATAACCATGATTATATTAGATTTTTAGTATGTAATCCAATAATGTTTTATGAGCCACTGACGGAGCAAAGATAAATCGTTAAGATAAAGAGAATACATAATTAAGTAAGCTCTTATTCTTTCAAAAACTAAAACAAATATTTTGGTGTAGATGAAGAGAAATTATGAACGGATTGAAACAGAAGCTCTTGAATTCATAATGTTTGAAGGCAATAGAGCTTCAATAAAATAATGAATGCATAGCCTCGTTATAAATTGTAATACTAGATGAAGATATCTTATAGATGCAAACTGAGTGAAAAACGCTATTCCCGTTAATCCCATCATTTTTCTCTTTTGTGGAAGAAGGACAGTTTTAAGTCCCGAAACTTATAACAAACGAGCATAGAACGCATAATATACACACAACAGTATAGAGTACTAGTTAGATTTAGTAACAAGAGGTTGCCACAATGATCTGCCTTATTCGTGTGTCCCTATCGTCTATTTGTACCAGAAATATTGCATTACTTCCGGTCCTGACGAAGTTGAAGCTCAGATCTTGAATGTTATCTAAAATTTAAAATAAAGAGTGTCATTTGCTCTCGGTAGGAATAAACAAAGACGTAGAATAATAATAAGGAATGATAACAATCATTTTAAAAAGTTAATTTGATTTTTAAATAGAAACAATTTTAAAGAAAACTAGATTTCAAATCTAGATTTCACTACTTTAAATCTAAATTTCTGAATTAGTTTTCAAGGAAAACTGGTATGGAAATCATCAGAGACAGAGAGAGAGAGAGAGAGAGAGGGTCATAAAAAGGTACATTTTGCAATATCATGTATAATAATACCGTTCATTATCAGAGTCATTAAATCTATCCGTTTCTAGCATATCTACTGCGACTCGGTTTATTTATGTTAGGTGTAAAACAATTTTGTTCCGTTTTGAGTTGTTTTGCTCCTTTTGCATAAACTATCCCTTTGAAATTAAAATAGGGGAAAATTCTAATCTATGTTTCATTAAAATCTATGCAGCCAGCGAGCATTTGCTTTATATGGGATTTTGAACATACGGAGAACCCGAATGTAATGGATGTATATATTAATCCAAAACGAACATTAAAATCAAAACAGAATGGAATTAGAGGTTCAAATAAAAATGTATGTATTGAATCTGCTACCTGCTCAATGGCTGACTTTCGGATATCCAGTCGTTTGAGTGACATACATTGTGGGAAAAAAAAAGATTTCTAGTGGATTTCACTTCCTTAATCAGTTTCCATTTTCAGTTTTCCCCTTTTTATCCATACCAGAGAGAGAGAGAGAGAGAGAGAGAGAGAGAGAGAGTCCTGTGCAAGAGAGTGATGTTGCGGAAAGTGCGCCTGCAAGATTTTAGCAGACCTATTTCGAGGTTTAAACCATGTGATTTTTTTTTCAACATGTGTAAGCATTCTTTTTTCTTTTTTTATTACTCCACTTCTCTCTCTCTCTCTCTCTCTCTCCATATTTTTTTTTATTTTCTCTGATCAAGATTTTCAGTTCCATCTTAGATAAGGATCTTAAGAAAGCTGTTTGTAGGAATACTAAGCAAAGCGTTGTGGCTACCCTAGTGAATATCTGCGGTTTACTCAAAAAATATTTGCGAACCTTCCTTCCAAATTTCGTATCCCGTAGCAAAGTAGCAATTCATTGTGAAATGTTTCAAACGTGAAACAAACTACCAGAAAGTTTGACAGTATTAGATTGGGGCTGTCCCATTTGTAGTGAGGAGTATTATCAGGGCTGCTATAGATTTCCAACTGCTTTATCTGTTTACAAGTATGTTGTAAACAGATAAAGAAGTTGATAGGGAAAAAAAATTTTTAAAGTCAAGTAGCATGAATCAAGTTAATACTAACTATAGATGAAGTTGAGTTGGATTATATTAACAAAAGCTATGCCATCCGCATTGATACAATAACGACAAAGCCGTTGGTTGGAAAAGAATATAGGTTCTATCAGCTGTTATGCTTTCGTCAAGGCTATAAGCGCTCTTCGATTTAATAATGTCATATGAGAAAACGAATGGGTTTCCTGTTGCTTCTGAGGTTCGCTAAAAACATTCCGTGGACTTTGATGTTTTAATAGATTAGGAAACCAAAAAGTGCCACCTGCTTGCTGATGAACAACCGACAGTTCTTCTCCGAAAGTTTTCGATCGGAATACGGTCAGTTGAGATTGTGTTCAAATTATTTAGTACATTTTACCTTTCTGGATTTAATAAATAAAGTTCCATTTTTTTATTTACCCAAACAGCGTATTGAATTCACTAAAAGTTTCTTAAATTAGATCAAGTTAAGTTACTTGATCTAAATTAAGGAATAGCTCGCTACGTATTTCCTTAATTTTCTTTCAAAGCAATGGAACCGTTGCTAGCTGCTTCTTAGCTTCGAAATAAAACCGGAAAAAAGTGTACTGTATTGGTTTCATTCAGGCATAAAAAACTGCAATAAATACTGGTGGATAAAAGATATATCTCAAACCCACGTGAAATGAAGAATTCATTAATAATAACGATCATCATAATAATAATCATTAAAAGTGCATAGGTTCCAAAATTTCAAATACTTTTTTCTTCTAATCAGAACCATCATGCATGAAACTCTTTCTTATAATAAAACTCCTTTTCACAAATATGGAAGCATCTTCAAGTCGTGTTATACATTGAAATGATAAAAAAAAAAAGAACAGAAAGAAAGAAGATTTTATGTGAATCTTGGAAATAAGGGTTGGTAATTACCTTTGAGAACATATGATACATATCGATTATTCTAAATGTCGCTCTTCTAACTAAAGCCAAGCAACCGTTATTGCAAAGACGACCCTGCTTGAAGAAAGAAATTAGGTAAGTAGAATGTACGTCATTACTAGAAGTGCGCCTCTCAAGCCTCGCTTTGCTATTTTTTTATGAGCATCTTTGGGTTGTATGCGTGAGAGAGCGGCGATAGAGAATATCTCTGTAACGAGGAACAGCTGCATCTCTCAAAAGAGCAACCCACAGCTGTTCTCTTCTCTCTCTTCCCTGTTATCTTAATACCAGGAGATAATTTATGGTGACAATAAAAATGGCTCTCGTATTGGTGGTAATATTCGTTTTCCCATTGGACGCCCTCATGATTGACCGCTTTATGGCGTCTGTAATTTTTGTTTTTCATATTCGACTCGCCCATCAATCACCTGACATGATGGAACGTACCACTTTTGTTGGAGTGTCTTATAGGCAACAGTGGCTACGTTATTCTGCTTCTTTTTTTTTTTTTTGCTTCTATATATAAAATACATCAGCGCATTCTATCATGATCCGTTAATTCATTTCTTGTTCATACAGCGATAGTAAAGTTTTCTGTATATGTAAGAGCTATTTGAATATATGTTTGGTAAGTAAGATGTATGAGATCCCTGGAGGATCTAAGAAATCAAAAACGCGTTCATGTTTTCATAGTGTTTGAGATATTATCCAACAAAATAATTTTTGGAATAAATAAAAAAAAATCAGTAAAGATTTTATAGCGTTTATGTCTAAAACATTTCTACAATAGAAGCTTCCTGAGAAAGAGTTATTTTGTAAACATATCTTTATAAAGCAGCGTAGGGACAAACAAAGCGAATACACATGCTCGCCTCGTTGGCCGATCCCATGAATGTCATTTGGTGTGACATCCATGCCACAGCTATTCAAACGAATGTTTATGAATAGCTTTATCTTATAGGTGAATTTAATTCTAAGTATGAGACCACCGTCCTGCTTAATGCAGACTCAAATGACAGAATAATGAAAAGTCAGAAGAATTGGGGAAAATAGTGTGCTAATGAACATCAGCAGAAATCAAGAGGATAAAGCTTGCATCTGTGTACGGATAATAGCGTATGGATGTAAGAAGCTGAACGCATAAAGTAACAGTCGGATATATGGCCCTAAGTTGCTGATTAACGCGAGAGACAAATGAAGAATTCTTCCGCTTGATACACTACAGTCTATCAAAGAACTGTGAGGTTTAACCAGGGACTGCGATGGAGTATATATGAACGTACCATGCATCTAACACTATCTAGAATGGGTTGTAACAGCGGATGATTGTTGAGAATAGCATACTCATCCAATAAAATCAAGCTTCTAAGTGAGAAAATGGACATCTCTATCGAATATCAGAGGACTACAGAAAGCTTTTATGGAGCGATGAAATTCTGGTTCCTCTTACGTTATGCGGACGAAAGTAATATGGCGACACACAACATTCATGATGCATATTCAAAACACTACAAGGGGTGAGGGGTAAATTAATGAACAGGACAAATTATATGTTCCTGATGTATGAGATTAACTTAATTATTAAGTGAAATGATCTCCAATAAATAAAGGAAAATCAGTTATTTTTATTACAGAAAACTTACGGTAGAAAACATTTTTCTGTAGAAAATTCAGGAGAGCCACTTATATATAATTTGTTAGTTTCTTTATAAAAATATTTATTAATTATTGCTTACATAATGCGCAATACTTAACTGAGACGATCTTTAATGTTTGTTGTTAAAATCAGTGAACAGCAACGCTAACGATACAGTATGTAGATAAAAAAAAGAAGGAAAAAAACGCTTAGAGAACTTAAAACTGAACGATTCAGATGACACTTTTCAGACTTCTGTCAGTAATTTGGTGCCAGAAGCAACAAACAGCCCTTGTCTCGGACGTATTTATTGATGTGTTACAAATTTCTCACACTTCACATTTTCTTCCGCTAAGTTTAGCGAATGTGACAACTTGTCACAAATCATCATTGAACTTGGCTAGTCTGCTTCAAGGAAGTGACATTCTTTCCCGGCGAAAAATAATTCACATTCTTCTAAAATATCGCAGTAATGCATGCCTAGAGTTTGTTCTTATAATAAAAAGATTACTTCGAAAGTTTTAATTTAAACACGTGATGTATAGTAGACAGTTAAATACTTTTTACATAGAAAATGATACTGTATTGGGCACATTTCTGAAGAAGGCTAGACAATGATTTGAATCATATAATGTTTCATCAAACAATATTTTAATTATTAGTACGTACACTGTGTTGAAATAAGTATTGGGATGCACTATTTTAGTATGAAACACATACTGATGTTTGTGTACTAATGTGTATATAAAGGCCACATGTCGCATCTGGTCTTAATTGCTATACTGGTCTAGTTTTTCGCGGATTGAACTCTTTCTCTCCAACCAATAGTCAGAATGGGCGAATGCGAGCACACACACAAAAAAGAAGAAGAAAATATGATGCTTTATCCAAGAAACGCACAAGAATTTCCTAAAGCCGCCAACAAGAGATGCCACGAAGGTAAGAAAATCTCGGCAGTCCAATATGCGAACGATCTGCCAGGAATTCTGAGAAATTACATGATTCAATTAACATTAGGATACTTCATAACGAATTATACAGTTTTGGTTGGTTTCTATGAAAAGACGTGTGTAGATAAGCCAAACATCAAGAAACCATACTGGCTTGTGAAGAACATCGATGGCTCTATGGAGCACTGAAAATCATATTGATCAAAGAATTACCACACTTTTTCCGATGTATAGGCAGGTAGTTGGGTTGTGATGGGGGGAGGGGGAGATTAGGTTAAGAATACCTCATGTCCGATAATTATCTCAACTATAAAGTTTTGTGGCTGAGATAGTGTGGTTGGATGACACTGTTTCTCATATGGATTCAGGAACGCGGTTATAGTTACTGGAAGATGAACGCCCTTGAAATTGCCACGATCACTTCAATTACAATTAAGGTTTGCTTAATTAATTACATCCACACTTGATGGTATTCTCTTAATTTGGAGTGATTCTTTAGATTTTCTTGCTTACATTTAACCTTGGCTAGGGCTTCTGAGAAAGGGCCAGTTCACATTGGTGATGGGAGTGTTGCCAAAATTTCAGATCCACTTGCCACTTTATAATTTTTAGTAATGCATATCATTTAATCACTTAATTCATGCTTAATATTTACATTTCTAGCAGTCCATTGTACTTTAGAGACATGCGAGAAATATAATTCGTCACAGGTGCACTGATGAATTCTTATTAGATGACCTCCGTTGGTTTGGCAGAACAGCTAATTCTGTAAGGTTCTGGAACCACGGATGCCGAAAAATTTCTGGTATATTCATGGTTCTACGGAACGCACTCGTATCTTTTTCAACATAAAAATGCATTTTCGTATTGAAAAGAACCTAAATATTCATTCTATAAACAAGACGACCCATGTCATATTGAAGGTTGCAACATGGTTTGAAGGAAAAAAACGCTTTTTTCCGATGTATAGGCAAGTGTAGTTGTGTTGTGATGGGGGGGGGGGGCGATAAGGTTAAGAACACCTCATGTCCAACACTGTGGAAAACCTCACTGATCAGTAAAGCGTCCCTTTTTCTAGCCAAGCCAATGCATCCTGTAGCGATACGTAGACTCGCAATCATGTTGACGGAAGAAGGATCTTAAATACCCCTCATATTACGGGAAACTATTGGAAAGTGTGACTTGAAGGGTATAAACGTGACCACGCGCTATTAGGTTTGTGGAATATAGGAATGTAGTATTTTTCTAAAATATAGTACTGTCCTAAAGTTGAATCACCGATTAACGTAACTGCGATGAAATAAAGGATCATTAAGTACAATAAATGGACAAATTTTGGTTTGGACGAAGCTTAGCGAAAAGAAATACACTTATTTATTTCATATATATTTTGTAATTACATAGAATGTAAAATAATTATATAGAATATAAAAGAGCGGAAGAAAAATATTTAAAAAAATAGTAGAAAAAAGTGTGTGGAAATCATTTCGTGGAAAAGGCAAAAATATTATGTGCCTGATCTTTTGATTTTGTTAAGAAAATGAAAGTTTTTACAAATGTAAAGGGTTTTATTTAATAAATAATTAATGAATTTGAATCCTGATTTAGGTGAGAAATAATTTTTATGTGATTATCACTCAAGAAATGTAAATCTGTATGTAGCACAGTTAATACTGTGGGTGGGAGGATTAAAAAATAAAATTTTTATTTTATTTTAAAGTAGTTTCATTTATTTTTTACATAATCAGGATACCTAGCTCCAGATACTTTTTTCAAGCCACTTCAGGCCTCCAATAAGCGGAGCTGTGTTCTCACACAGGACGATGAAATTCATTTCCTACCTAAAGACAGTCACAAAACGTAAACTCCAAAGGAGCATGTATGGACGTTTGTTCTAATCCATCCCATCCCAGAATGGATTCCAACTCACAGTCTGTTAGTTGAAGAGTGAGTGTGTTAACCATTCGGCCAATCAGGTCGGAAATAAATGAATAAATAATCTAAAGCATTAGTTTCCAAACTATATGTAGAGTCGTTCCTCTGTCTCAATGATATTCAATTGTTCTTTCTTAATCTTAAAAGCATTTCAGTTCCCATTCTTTCCTTGTTTCCTGCCTCTCTCTGATATAAACAGGTTTGACATAGTAATGGCTGCACCAGACCGAAAGATTCCACTCTGATGGAAGAATCCACGTTTGTTAATGAGTATTCTGAAGAGATCTCTCATGAGATTCTTAGAACACCCTTTGCATTCTTCGAAGACTCCTGTGAATGGAAAATATATTAGAATTAATATTGTATTACATTTACTAAGTGGGGACTAGACACTGAATAAAATCACAAAATGATCAAAATATTTTATTTTACTCTCCTGAAAGAACGTGCTAAACGAGTCGAGATTTTAAAAAAAATATTGTGATTTTCTTTAATTAACAACCTCGTTTGGTAACTATGCCGTACATTAATTCTAACATATGGTTCTATTGAATACTCGTAGTTTAACAGATGCATCTCTATTGAACTGCGATACTTTCTGAAACCCTTTTGGCAAGTTGTTGAAAACAAATTATATACTCGACAATGGTCGAATCAAGTCTGAGCAGTGATTCTCACTATAATGCACAACATTATAGATGTCTTAGAAGAAAATGTGCTGTGCATTATGGGATATAAAGAACAACTTGATATGATGTCGTTGTCACATGTACGCCGCCCGACACTGTATAAATTCTCCATACAGGTAGCCAACGTAAATTGAGATAATACAAGGATGGAAATAAGAACATTTTTTTCTGAAGTATAATTTACTTTCCTTCCTAATAAAAAAAGAAAGTGAACTATACTAAAGAAATATACTTCGCTGATTAGTAAAAGAAAATAAAAATATCACTGATTAGGTTTAGATTTTTTTTCTTCACTCGATTTCTAAGTTTAATGAAGTAAAAGCCTGAGTTTCTAGAAGATATGCCTTAGAGGTTTATGTGAAGGGACTAATAAACGAAATAAAATTAAATGAGAGAGAGAGAGAGAGAGAGAGAGAGAGAGAGAGAGAGAGAGAGAACAACTGCATAACGAAGAGTATACAGCCAGAATGCACACCTGAAAGTGAATGAATGATGGCTCGCTATTGTTATTCAATAGAAAATTCTTTCAGTAAAAATAAAGATGATCAATGAAATATAAAGCAAATTAACAAAATAAAAAATGTAAAATATAAATTGATAAAACGTTAGACGAGTGCTAGACAATAAAAAAAGAGAAGTAAACAGTAACATAAAGAGAGAGTAGGAAGAAATAAAGTCTCTCTCTCTCTCCAGTTTGGCTATCTTTTCATTTTCTCTTTCAATCATTTATGTAAAAATCGATGTTTTTTCTTCCTCATGTCAGAGATAAGTGAAACTGTCTTGTTTTTCAGATAGTCAAATTATATTTAATTTGAAGGTACAAATTAAATATCTACAACAACGTTGTGTTGAACTTAATTCTTTCCATCTGACAACGCCACATTCAGCAAATGTCACATTTTGTTTTAAGTTCCACAATTATTACTTTGTGTTCACTTACGTAATAGTGAAAAAAATGACATGTAAAAACATCTTATAAAAACGACTGGTATATTAATTTCAGTATGAAATAAAATAAGTGAGAAATAGAAATATAATACTTATTTATGAAGTTTGCCTTGTGTTATTACGAATTTTATATTTTTATTGTATCTATACTTACTTTATACGAGGGTGGTTTGAAAAGCTCTCGGCCTCGACCATAAATGGCAACATTATGGGCACGATGTTTTTTCTGAGTTGATACATCTCTCATAAGCATCCATGTGAAATTTCAAGTCATTCTATCAAGTAGTTTGTTTTATACAACTGTCTGAAGCCAAAGTGTTGTCTGTATCCCTTGGAATGGATAAAACTGAGTATCGTGCGGTTATAAAATTCTTTGTGAAAGAAGGTTAAACGACAAAGGAAATTCATTCGATGTTCATAAAAATTTACGGGCACTCTTCTCCTTCGTTTTCGATAATTAAGAAATGGGTTGCCGAGTTTAAACATGGTCTTACCAGCCTTGAAGATGATCCACGTGAAGGACGCCCCAAAATTGTAAGAACACTAGAAATCATTGATCAAGTATACGATATGGTATTGGATGACTGGCGAGTCAAAGTGCGTGAAATTGCTGAGACTATAGGCATTTCAAAAGAACGTGTAGGATATATTCTGCATGAAGAATTAAAAAATAAAAGGCTTTCCGCAAGATGGGTGCCGCGCTTGCTCACAGCAGATCAAAAACACATTTACATGAAAATCTCTGAACAGTGCTTGGAGTGTTTTAAAAAAAATAAAACTGATTTTGTGCGTCGATTTATTACTATCGATGAGACTTGGATTCACCATTACACACCAGAATCCAAACAACAGTCAAAATAGTGGACAGAAGCCGATTGTTCAGCACTAAAGAAGACAAAGTCGGTTCCATCAGCAGAAAAGGTCATGTCATCGGTGTTTTGGGATTCTAAAGGCGTTTTGTTTCTTAATTATCTTGAAAATGGTAAAACAGTAACCGAGGAATATTATTTCGATCTTTAAACCAAACTAGACGAACAAATTCATGAGAAAAGACCCGGTTTGCAAAAGACAAAAATCACCTTTCATCAGGAGAATGCACCTGCCCATAAAGGTGTTTTGGCAATGGGAAAATTAAGGGATCTGCACTATGAAATGCTGGAACATCTACCCTGTTCCCAAGATTTATCTCCCTCTGACTTCTATCACTTCCTCGCTGGTGAGCGTTTTTCTTCGAATCAAGAGGTGATTGCAGCTGTAGAGGGAGTATTTTGCAGATCTTACTGAGATTCACTACAGGGACGGGATAATGGCACTGGAGCATAGCTGGAATAAATGAGTTAGTCTTAAGGAAGATTATGTTGAAAAATAAAAATAAGTTTGAAATTATAAATTCGTTTTTTCATTGTTAGGACGAGAACTTTTCAGACCACCCTCGTAATTCATGTTTTAAAATATCGATTCTGTATAGTGCACGCTTCATAACTGAAAGAACATTTACTATTGCTAGTTTTTGAATTAGGATACCTGCGCAGTATTCAATTTTGTAAAGGTTGGTATTTACTCAAAAATACTGAACACTACATTTTCCTCAAGGGGGAAACTGACATTTGAATTACGAATAATAATACCGATGGTATTTGAGTTTGAATGAACGCCATCTTATATATATATATATATATATATATATATATATATATATATATATATATATATATATATATATATATATATATATATATATATATATATATATAATAAGGATATTAAGGATACCAAGTAATTTTATTATTATTATTATTATTATTATTATTATTATTATTATTATTATTATTATTATTATTATTATTTCGGGCTACTCCAGGGAGTCCTTAGACTCATCGAGGGAGGCCCTAAACATCATGTCCACACAACTATTCGACATTCTCACAGTATCTATCATACCTTGCCTTGAACTCGCTCACTGTCATAGCACCCACAACAGACTCTGGCAGCTTATTCCACTCATTTACCACTCTAAAAGTAAAGAACCCAGCTCTAACACCCCTGCTAACCACACTCTTGCCCAGCTTCCATAGGTGTCCCTTAGTTCTCCCACCACCAGTCCTGATCTCAAAAATATCCTCTGAATTAATCCTATAAAATCCTTTTAGCAATTTGAATGTCGCAATCATATCTCCTCTATTCCGCCTATCAACTAGTTTCTGCAACCCACAAATCTTCAACCTGTTCTCATATGGTTCATTCCATAGACCTGCTATCATCTTAGTCACTCGCCTCTGGATCCTCTCCACTTCCTCCCCATCAAGAAGGAACCGAGGTGACTAAATCTGGGCACAGTAGTCGAGATGAGGTCTTATCAGGGCTCGGTACAGAGGTAGAATAACTTGCTTGTCTCTGCTCGTCAAGGTATTTTTCAACAATCAAGTGAGTTGATGAGCTGATTTACCTACTTTTGCAATGTGCCCCTAAACTTCATCTCCCTATCCACCAACACTCTCAAGTCCCTGGCCTCATCAATCTCTTGGAGTACAGTTCCACCAATGTGGTATACTGCTGCTAATCTTTTCACCCCAAAATGCATAACCTTACATTTTGTCACATTAAATTGACATCCATTCTCCTTAGCCCAGAACTCCAATCTATCTAAGTCATCCTGCAAGACTTTGACATCTTCTGCATTCACTATCGCCCTACCCAGCTTTGCATCATGAGCGAACAAATGAACTGTTCCACTTAGATCCTTCCCTATATCGTTAATGAACAGATTAAACAGCAGTGGTCCAAGAACAGAACCCTGCGGCACACCACTAGTCACAGGCCGTCTTTTGGACTCTACTTCTGAATAAACTACTCTTTGATATCTCTCCATCAACCACCCACCTATCCATCTCACCAACCCTATATCCATTCCCATATGTTGTAGTTTACGGATTAGAATTCCATGTGGTATCCTGTCAAACGCTTTTGCCAGGTCCAGCAGTATCACTGTAAACCCATTTCCCTTATCCAGTTCTGCCGTCACCTTGTTATAAAACTTGAGCAAGTTACTGAGGCATGATCTACCCTTCACAAAGCCATGCTGTCCCCTGTACAGTATCTCATTTTCATCAATCCATTCCTGTATTTTTCCCTTGACTACTTTCTCCAAGACCTTGACAACGACTCCTGATATACTGATCGGTCGGTAATTTGCCACCATAGTTTTGGATCCTCCTTTATGCAGTGAAACTATTTTCCTCTCTTTTCACGCCTTCGGGACTAAACCAGACCCGAGACTCAGATTAAACAATATGGTCAAGGGCACTGATAATTCCTTAGCCGCTTCACGCAAGACCCGTGCCGGTATACCATCCAATCCCACAGATGTATTCACATTAAGGTTCTGTAATAGACTATTCACCTCCACTTCATTCATCACAATTCCCGTATAAACTAATGGTCCCTTCATTTTTTCAATGTCACCACCTGGATGATATACTTTTGCAAAGTGCGCGCTCAGTAACTCCACTATATCGACTGGTTCAGTGACCTCCTTACCATCGTCATTCCTTAAAATCATTTTGCCATGTACAGCTTTTTTCTTGCTTGCAGCATAATGAAAGAACTGTTTGGGATTCTCTTTTGCTTGCATACCTAGTTTCCTTTCATAATCGGCTTTTGCTGTTTTTACCACACTCGTTACCCTTCTGGCCTGCACTTTATACCGTTCATGTGCCTGCAGGTCACCCCTTTCTTTAAATTCCCTCCACAGTTGTTTCTTTTTTTTTGCAGCTCAAGCTTAATGGTGTTATTCATCCATTTAACCCCTACTTGTTTTACTATTCGAACCCTAGGTATACAATCAGCCATAACCTCCTGTAAATGCTCCTTGACCACTTCCCATGCTCTATCGACGTCCAGCCCTTGCAGTTGTACATGCCATAGCACTGATCCAAGCAATCTCCTAAGCTTGTCAAACTTGCCAGCACTGTAATTCCACATATACCCTGTCTTAATCAAAAATTCCACACCTTTAGCCACCTCCAAACTTGAGGTTATGGCTTGTTTTTTTTTACTCCTTCTCCCAAGTAAGCAAAACAGTTAAGTTTGCACCTGAACGTAGTTCAAGTCTAAAAGGTAGTGCAACACCAGGCAACTCGTTGTAAAGGTGGGTAAAGCTCTGATCATTATTCTTAGTATTTCCCATAATGTAAAACACATCTCACTAGAAGATGTATACTGTTATACATTATGGGTGTGGGGGGGAGGTCACTACCCAGATCGGTTTCAACCTTTCTTGATGTCTCCTCAGTGAGTAGCCAGACCCTGAAATACCAAAGTTTTTAGTAATACAGAGCCTTATCAACTTTACCTATACAAGTTGCTTTTACTTTGAATAAGAAACTCTGGATGAGATAAAGATGTGAAAATTTTTTTACCTTGGGGATAATATATATTAAGGATACCAAGTAATTTTATAAATTTGGTTTTTTTACTCTTTTTCCAAGTAAGTAAAACAGATAAGTTTGCGCCTGAAAAAAAAAAAAATTGCGCCTTAAATGTAAAAAAAAAAAAAAATTTTTTTTTTTTTTTTTACATTTAAGGCGCAAACTTAACTGTTTTGCTTATTTGGGAGAAAGAGTAAAAAAACCAAGTTTATAAAATTACTTGGTACCCTTAATATATATTATCCCCAAGGTAAAACAATTTTCACATATTAAAATAGCTTGGTATCTTTAACATATATATATATATATATATATAACTTGCCACTTCTGCTTAAAATATTCTTATTGATAACTACTGGCAAGGCATACACAAAGACGAGACTATTCTTGAAGAAGAAAATTCGATGGAACTTCCTATTTCATACTTTCTATTACAGTCTCTTCTGCGACACACACACACACACACACACACACACACACATATATGGACTTTCTTGGCTTTTAAAAACTATTCTCCGGCGTTTTTATACATCTTTCAAAGTCAACAAAGACTTTCAACGATAGAGAGAGGGACATCTACACCTGTCTTTGATAGAGGTCACAGAGCGCCACTAATGGAAGTCAAGGCGGAAAAGAGAACAAGGGGTGGACACAGTGGACCAAGAAATAGCGTAGATAGAGAGCTGGAAGGCAAGGGACTGTCGCTAAGCTTACGAAAGGGAGACCCTATACCGAAAAGCTCACTGAGGCGTCCAAACAATGATCGCACACCTTCCATCAAAGAGCAGACAGAAGGGAAAAGCTAGTCGAAAACTCAGATCGAATGTCACGCGATTGAAAGGCGGTAGTCAATGCGCACGTGAGTGGGTGTTGGCGTTAAATTCAAAGGTTCTCTATAGGATTTCGAAACTGTTTATTTACGGAACAGGTGATAGCTATTAGATTACTTCTTCTTTACTGTGAAGCCGTAGGAAACACACGACAAAGATCTCCGCCTAATGGCTTTGCCGAGAGTCTACTATTAAATGGACTTTGCTTATTCTGCCGAATTTACTACAATTAGAGAAGCATGGCGTGCGTTTAGCAAAATGCAAAGCTTGGAAATTTAATCTCCCTTTCAACATATAGCAACTTGTATAGAATACACCATGTTTGGAACTATGCAAAAAACTTAAAATGAATTTTCTTAAAAATTAAAATTTTGTTTATTATAAATTCTACGATTAAATAAAATGTTTTGATTCATTTTAATTTTTCTAAAATTATTTGAAAGTTTTAAAAGACTTTATTATAGTCAATATTTTATTATATACTTTATTAGAATAAAGTATATTTCTTTATTATAGTCAAGTCATTATTTCTCCTTACATATAAGGAGAAATAATGCTAAAGTTGATTATTACTTTATCAATGTTGACTTGTTTACTAGATGGTTTGTGAAGAACTGAAGTATTTGGAATGCTTCATATCAAGAAGCTTTCGCAGTCTACAGTTATTGAAGTCCTACAAAATGGCACCCCAAATTTCACTTATAGTCTGTATCATATATCAATTAAAATTGGAATTTTGATATTTGGAATATTTTGAAATTTTCAGGTAGCTCCTAATATTCGTCACTAAAAAACACACGTGTACTAACCACATTGATAAGTTTTAATACGTAAATATTTCATTCCAAGTATCTTGGGACATCCTCAGTACAGTGATTCAAACAATATCAATATAACAGAAAATATCAAGATTTTTATGATAGTAAAGCATTCCCAGTATTCCAACCTATAGGCAAAAAATTTAAGTTTTATTAATTTACAAAATTATTATTTTTTTTTCTGTTGAAATATACTTACTAACTTTCTGATGTTCTACATTTGTTGTATACGGAGCTCTTTAACATGTTCATTGCCAATCACGCGATATCGCGCGATGCGAGTTCTCACCGAACGGCCGATCACGCGTTATCGCGTTGGCGTCGCTAACTAAATAAAAAAGTAAAAAAAATTTGGCCACCACACGAAATTCCAATTTTCAGCTTGGCAATGAAAGTGTTAAGAGTAACTAGTGTATTGACTGTATAAAATATTTAAACGAACTCTTTTTCATTACTTAACTGTGAACACAGCTATGATCTTCTTAACTGCGATACCATAGTCCTTTCAGAAAAATACAATTTTGCAAATAGATTATTCTATCAAGTATTAGAAAAAGTATGAACTTTTCCGTAAGATTTCAGACATAAATCAGATGCAGATACGTAAGACTTTGTCTACTAAACGTTTTCTATTTCACTATATTTAAGAATTTAAGAAGTTTTTGAAAATTCTCTTGTTATCAACTAAGGGTCTAAAGAACAAACTAGTAGAGAAACAAATTATTTTTTTAAATAATTTCTGCCTAGCTCAGACAGTAGTACTATTAGATTCCTAAGCCTAAGCAAACTACCCTCTGAAACATTGCAAAATTATAAATATATTGAAAATTACATTAACGAAATATGCAAAAGTACTTCGAAATCACCATACCAAAGACTAATAGTTTTCCAAAAGAAAGAATAGGAGAATAACTGTGAAATGTAAAATAAAAAAGCTCAAGCTCAGTTCCAAATTTCATTTCAAAATCGAGTCATCAAGTGATACTTTCGCATCCTGGTATATTCATGGTTATCAACATATATCATTAGGAAAAACACTTAGCTCAGAAACGTTCAGTATCCCTGTGACTAAATGTAAGCCCTAAATCATGTTAAATGAAAAAACTAAGCTGTGTTAGTTGTACGAATCTTGGTCACGAGTGGCTTGATTTTTGTCCAGTTAAAACTTATACCAAAGTACTCTTTGGACACATTTACTCACACATACTCTTGTAGAGGAAGTTATAGCTACCTCCCACACAAAAGTAAGAATGTAAATAATAGCAGTATGGATTTGACAAACGACAGAAACAGTTTCAAGTACATACCCCGAGAAAAGGGTTATGAAGGCGATTCGAACTTATTCAGTAACAAGGTGGCCATTCGAATGATAGCCATGAAAAAAAAAGAGAAAAATAAAAAAAGACTAAACTTTTGACTAATAGATAAAATTTTACGTTGTCAAAAGCTCAGAAGGACAAATTTCAACAAGGGATGCAATGCATGAGTAAGTATTGTTTAAATCTCTGATTATGAATTTGAGAGAGAGAGAGAGAGAGAGAGAGAGAGATCATCTGCATATTGAATGGACATAAAAACCTTAGTTTCTCAGAAGAAAAACCCTACCACATCCATATGAGACCGGATAACTCATCTTCAGAAGAAAAGTCCTAGATGAGGTTATTAATCCTGCATAACAGGCAAACGGTTAGAAGAATACACGCAGTTAACAGGTACTAGTCTCATAGCCTTCGTGGCTTCGGCCATAATTGTAACCAGCCTTACCCCCCCCCATATACACACACACACACACACCATAATTATTCTCTATTTTATCTACTTCAGACTGACTGAAGAAGATGTGATTAATAGTCATAATATTCTGACATCAAAGCCTTAGTTGCTTCGGCCGATAAATCCAACTAAATTGAATCAAAATCATATTCCTTTTTTCTTTGAATGTTCAACGACATTATTGTTAACTCGAATGCGTAAATGTATTCAAAATAATACCAGTACTACATAAAAATGTTTAGCAATACCTTCCGTCCCTTTAAAAATTCCAAATACTATGCTACCTCAAAAGCTCGAAAAATACAGTATTCTCTTCTGATATCAAAGAAAGAGCTTAATCATAAAACGGAATGTATTTTTGCTATAGGGTTACAATAGATATAAACAGTTAAAACTAAATTCAAATGGCTACTCTCACAGTGAAATTAACAAATGAATCTTTGGCGTTGTACAGCAACACTGCGCACACTCAGATGTTTTATTGGAAATGTCATGATGCTAAATAGGAAACATATAAAAGAAATTATTTGTTCTACAAACAAGCTGCCTATCGATTATCTAGTTTTTTCTTGGTTACTTCCTTCTATCGTCTTTTAATAGATCGACAAACTTCTAGAGCTGTTTTTCTTTTGCCAAACTTTTCCGAAACAAAAGTGCGCACTTTACTAGATGACAGTCCACAAGCATCGTCAGCGTGTTCGCATGGGTTAACAAGCCCGATGGTACACCACACACACACACACACATATAGAAGTTCACCTGTGCGTTAGAACTCATCATCACCATAGCAAGCAATGGTAGGAATGTGTAGCCGTAGGGAGAAAGTCTCCTAATGAGTTCTCTGCACTAGAGAGAGGGGTGGGTGAGGGATGGGAACCCTTGACCAGTTCCTTCCATTGTTATAACAAACTTCCTTTCGGCTAAAGAGACGAGTAGAACAATATCTTCAAACGGTAGAGTTTCTTAGATCACCAACTCCGTGTTACAGCTGCTTTTACTTGAGCTGTCACAATTGAGATAAAAGGAAAAATCTATCAGTATTTTTTTCGTAAATAAATATATAAGGAATACTGAATTGACTATCTTAGTTACAGTATGTTTTTTTTTCGTTCTTTTAATGGAACATTTCTTTCTTTCTTTCTTTTTTGCAATCTTATGCTACTGGTTTTTAAATAATTGAAAACAAATGTCGAAACAACATATACACAAACATTTTAGAAATCTGGCCTTCTAAAATCTTCTTTCATTATAAACAATTTCCTTTAGGACTCTAAATATTCATGAAGGCAGTCCCCAGCATCCAAAGAACTGAAGTCAAAAGATACCGGTGTGTTCATGTCTTCTTCAGAGAGAAAAACATATCTTTTACAAGAATACCAGCACACTCTTCAACACCCAAGGCTACTACAGTGTGGTAGCAACTTGATATTATCTGATAACTTCTTAAGTGCCGCTGTTGAATCCGTAGAGTCTTGGAGTAGAAGAAAGACAAAGAAAAATAGATCCATATCTTAATTATTATTTTTCTCTCCGTCAATGAAGAGTTCGTTTTAGATTTGGATTTTTTGTTGCTTTCTTTCATACTTTTCTTCTAACTTTACTCATACTTTTCTTTTCTTTCATGTTTTCTTCTAAAATTCTCATACAAATCCTTTGAGGTGTTTGATTACCCGTAAGAAGGTTGAAGTAATGAACAGAATAATGCTACAGAAACGTTTTTTGTTTCATGACTTGCGTTGTTAAGTTTCTTGCTAGTATGGTGTATTTTTTTATTTATTTGATGAGGCTAATGGAAGATATAGATTTTCTTGGTGATCTATACCGTCTCTTTTTGTTGTAGGATCAATCATCCATTTCAGATCAAAAACACGTTGCCTTTATAATGTTTTATTTTATAACTAGTTGTCGTTGTTTGTACTACTCTAAAGTTGGGGTAAAATTGAAAGGAGATGCAGAACCTGCAGCAATTTCAAGCAACTACTCTGTGTTACCCCTATCAAGGCTTTTCTCTCTCTTACTAAATTAATTTTAGTAATTCTCTAACTTTTCTCTCTCTTACTAAATTAATTATTTTGCAATGAATGCGAAAGAATTAATTTAGTAAGAGTTTTAGTTACCTGATGATACTGTTGCTTCCTTAGATGTATTATGAACAAAAGAATTAACACGATTATAAATCTCGTGAACATGTGCCAGATGCTGACTTTGTTGTTAAAAGTATCAAAGCTGTTTTAGTCCTTTTTCTAGTCTCAGAGTAAATAACCATCTGTACCCTTAAAACGTGAGCTACCTGGATGACGACAGAGTTTAAGATTTTCCTTATTTACTTATTACACACACACACACACACACACACACACACACACACACACACACACACACACATTGTGTGTCAGTTGTGTCTACTGTCTGGACACTGATAATGAAAATATAAGGTGTTGTTGCACCTGGAACTGATTTCAGATATCTCCTCGATATTGAATTTTTTTATCTCATGCTTTTAAGAAATGAAATTAAAAGCCTCGCCGCACTTTGAGATAATTCCTTTGACTATTCTTTCATTCATGTCGTGTGCAATGCGATGAATTGTAATACATTTGTTTGTCTCCCATAGGCAGTGAAGCTTGGTTAAGAAAAGTGGGAATTCACCAGCATCTTTGCAAGTCACCTTCTAAAGGTTATACCCTCTATGAGGGAAACGTTTATTTGAATCTTGCAAAAAGTTCAATAAAAAGAAATTACGAACGTTAAAGCCTATCGAAAATGTTCATTGGATTCATAATTCGGAATATAGTATTCAAAGAATAAAAAGTTGTATTAGTAAAATATATTAATTTTACTGATTAATATTCATTACTGAGAAAATAAGCGAATTATTACCACTAAAATAATAATAGTTACTTTATTTAATATTAAATACTGTCATAGAGAATGATTTTAATTATTAGGTTACTTTTGACTATGATGCCACCTATAACTGAGATTGCATCGGTATGTAAGGAAAAAAAAAAGGTTTCTAGACATGCTTTAAATCAATCAGATTGTCAGTAATAGCAACTAATGAGTGCTAAATATATTTCACACCTAAATTCATCCAATCAAGATAGAGGAGAGGAAACTCATAGTACACTGAGATATACTGTAGAGATTTTAATTTTAGTTATGCATTTAGTCAGTCGGAAACCGAGTCTAATGATATTCTTGCTACTTTTTTTTATTGTTGTGTTATAAAAACTAGAAACGAAGGTAGGTTGCGAAACATCGCCAGCAAGTTTTATAATAAAGGCCAGGATATTGGCTACGAGAAAGACGACTCAACCATATTGTGTGCAGAAGAGCCCACTTGACTGTTTCTTCTCTTCCTCTCTTGGAAACAAAAAAAAAAAAAAAATTTCAACAACGCTAAACGCTTCAGCGTACATTTTCGATTACAGGAAATGGAATTCGCTCCTACCAACTCAGTTCTCTATATTAGAGTTGCCATGTTGAGTTTTCTCTTGTGTGCTGACTACTAATATAGCCTGTTGACGTTTTTCAAGCACGAACATATAGAGAGAGTATCGGTTTGTTTAGAAAATAATAATAAAGAAAGTTTCGATTACTTCTATACCTTCTGTTGGTCTCTACTGCATTTAAAGTTATAAAAACTAAAACTCACTGTTATTTCGAAAGTATAAAAAAAAGACAATTTTCTCTCTCTTGTTGTGTTCTGAAAAGGTGAAAGCCAGAAGAATTCAGAGATGGAAGAAACAGAAATTTCTTCGAGTATCATGTTTCGAATTATTTTCAGGAAAACATCTTAAGTTTATCGATGCAGAGAGAGAGAGAGAGAGAGAGAGAGAAGAAAGATCAGCTTTACGGCTCTTTCTTTTCGGAAGTCACAAACACTTCTGCAATACCAAATAGCGTACATTTTTTACATGTGCATGTGTGTGTGTGTGTGTGTGTGTTCACTAGCGATTTTTCTAGAAAACCTACCCTGTCGAAATATCCTTGAAATCCTTAATAGGATTCGAACTAAAATCCTTCCTCAAGGGTATATATTGTTTATTGAACTATGCTTAGATGATAGAGGCACTCATTTAAATGGTTGTTGTTGATTTAGAATTAAGGCTGAGGCCTGTGTACTATGTCTGCCAATTGTGTGTTCTCTTTTCTCCGACTGGTCTATTTTTAGGAATGAAATAACCAACTTTCCAGGAGGAAATACCCTGACACCTCCGTATAGAGGTTCTTTGCATAGGATTCTAGACAGGACTCGAACTGAGATCTACCAAAGAGTACCATCGATACCAACTTAGCTACGTAGATGTCTTATTTAAATAGTAATTATCGTAAATGATATCATCCTTTGATAAGGTGACAGTTTGTGCCTGGAGATTCGGTCTAGACTCTAGACGAACGTCACTCCCAAAGAGGTCAAAGTATTTTTCTTAGACAACGTTAGAATTTTGGAAATTAGAAATTCAGCATATAACATATATTTAAAAATCGTTGACATAAAAGTCGATGGACGAAAACAGAATCCAGTTATTGATTTATTTATAAGTTCAGTATTCGGTAGTGCGAATATTTCACTTTGAAATGATGGCATTGACGTTGATAAATTACATATAAATTTATCCAAGCTTAAAAACAAAATTTAGTCTATTTATGTTGTTGTTGTTTTTATTTTTAAATAATTGTTATTTGGAAGAGAATGAAACTGAAAGCGTGCGATGCCACTTACTCACCAACCATTGGGTGGTGTTGAAAATGCATACGAACACTCTTGTTCTACATATATTCATAGATTTTGAAATTATATTTATTTATTTATTGACGAAAGAAAATTAAGATTAAAATCTTAAAAATTAAGAATTTTTTTAATGAGATTTTGGATTTTTAAATTGCGAATTATATAGTTACAATGAAAAGTTGCGATGAGGGTGAAGTTTACCCTACCGAGCCCAATGGAACCGTCTACTGATTTTTCCCCTTCTAGATTTAGTTTCAGAAATCCACTTGCCTAGGAGGTAACTTAAAATAAGTGAATATCATAAACATACTAACTACTATGCCTACTGTACTTAAACATCGGTTTCTTAAATTGCTCTTCATCATAAAATATTAATACCAGAATCACTTGCGTTTAATATTTTTATTTGTAAAATTTTCGGATAAGTTTCATAGCTATTGTCAATGCAGTTATAGGAAAACTCTAATAGGAACAACACTTGAATTGAAAACACGTGATATTATGTGCGCTTTCGGCTGCAGGAAAATAGCTTCATCTGCATTAATATATATTCAAAATAAATTAAGTACAATAACGACAATAATAAATTAAAGTATTCATATTTGGTCATGAAGCGTTAAAATATGACTTATTATTGTTTATGTGACCATAGGTTTTTTTAATTACTATATATGTTCATATAACAACGCCTACCATTTTTTTGTGTTTACTGTTCAAGCCTTGAGAAAGCTAGACAGTTGCTAGCGAAACTGGTAGGCATTATTATATGAACATATATAGTAATTAAACAAAACTATGGTCACATAAAGAATAATAAGTCTTAAATAATAAATTAATTTAGCTAATTAATTATTTTTAAATAGAAGCAAAGTAGAAAACAACAGTTTAATTACAATTAAGGAGCACATGAATAATGAGTATTAGTTAATATAACTTCCCAAAATTAAGAAAGTTTTAGGCAATCGCTTTTGTTCAGGTTCGGGTTGTTGTGAGTATGCGCTCCACAGCTTTCTTTGTAGTCTTTCCAGAAGAAAAGTAACTTTTGTGTAACATTTTGGTTTTGTCCCGCTGATTCCTGTGTTTTTTAGATAAAGCATGGCTTGCTGAAACGGATTTGTTGGGTTCTTTAAGAGAAATGTATTCTTGATGTTCTTCAAGACGAATGTGTGCAGATCAACCAGTTTATCTATAATAACATAAGCCACAAAAGTAGGGGATTGTGTAAACTCCAGGATAAGATAGAAGAGGATATTTGTCTTTTGGTGAGATGTATTCTGGTAATTTCTTCTTGAGGAGGGTTAGGACGAAAGCCATAATTGTTGATTCTTTTTTCGATAATTTTTCATATAACCATTAGCAATAAAGGTAATTCTGGTAATAAATAGTTATTTGTTTAGAAAACAATCTGTAGAACAGTTTTATGAGCTCTTCACAGAGCTCATAAAACAAACTAAGGGTTTGAATACACCATATTTCTGAAAAGGGCGATGATGGGAGTTAGAATCAATGTATTTACCAGCATGAGTTGGTTTTCTATTTACTGAGAACTGTAAACTACCATTGATTGAAGTAAAATGAGACCATCCATAAACGAAAGACAATTATTGTTTTCTACTTCCAGGATAAATTTGATTCTTGAGTTTATTGAATTAATTTTTTTCAAGAAATTCATGAAGACAAGGAGGAGTTCCATACAGCAAGCGCATCGTCAATACCCTACCAAACTGATGGTCTGAGTGAAAAAACGTTCAGAATATGTTGTTCGAAATGTTGCATAAAGTAATTGGCTAGAGTTGGGGAAAGGAGAGATCCCTTAGCTATTCCCTCTGTCGGTTTATACAGTTTGTTCTGGAATCTAAAGTAGCCTGCATTAATGACAAAGTCGAATGATTTTACGATGTCAGGAGGAAAGTCTTTATAAAGAAATTCAGTGATATCTGTCAGAAGGATATTTGTAGTACAGCGTGAGATTACATCAAACTTATTAGATGATCTGCAGGTTGTAAGAATAATCTTGAAATATTATTCTTAAAATCTATAGAATTTTTATGAAGGAAGCAGAATTCGAAACGCCACAAAGTAAGAAACATTGCGTTGTTTAGAATGCTCAAATACCTCACGGAGTTCAATGTTCGTGGCACCACAAACAGAGCTCCGAGGCCAAACCAGGAAAAACAGGATTATACCGTCACACCGCCACCTCCAAATATCACTGTTCGGTTACGTACTGTGGTAAGAGAAGGTACTGGGCACTGGCCACACCTATTCATCTGCCTGGTAGAGGGCGTAGCGTGATTCTTCGCTCCATAACACAGCTTTCCAAGCTTCCTCTTCACACTGTACACGCTCTTTGCACTACTGAAGAATTATACAATTTTTCTTAAGACCGTTTTCTATTTTAGTTAACATTTCACGTTTATTTGCTGAGTAAATTCAAATAGGTTGCATTGGATGAACCTATCTTATAGTCGACAATCTGAACGCTCCAAAAAGCAAGGTCATTTTTATCAATACAACTCATAGGAGGATAAAACTTCGGTAAAACAAAAACTGATCAGTATTGCATCATATTTTATCTGAATTGAAATAGGAGTTGATTAACTGGGAATTAAGGATATTTAAAAGTCACTCATTATAAATGCTGTTAACAATGATCGGCTTTACAGTATACTGCATTACAGAACAATTCCAATGAGAATGCAGTCAGAAAACTGACTCCGCAAGCATTAAAATCAGCCAATCCTGGAATACGAAATATATAATAAAGCTGTAGAAAATTTTCTTTCCCATTAGCTGATAATTGAAAACTTTACATCATGATCAACGATGCATAACAGTTATTGGCATTCTGCCAGGAAATATAAAAATAGTGGAAATACAATAGTAGAGAATATAATAGTAGCATGAAAAACAAATAAATATATAAAAATTCAGAGTTATGTTTTAACATCTGTGTATAGCAATTATCTTTTATGATTTTTTTTGCAGAACAACAGCACTAAGGACTACCATAATTAGGAAGATAAAGATAAGAAGCGAGATATATGGATAGAAATATATATAATTAAGTTTAATGAAAGGCTTCATATAAACAAATAAATAAAATGACCTTGTTGAACTTTTGTTATAAATTAATCTCACAAGTACTTCTATCACTCTGACTAAGCGACACACATTCCAAATACTAAGTGGAATAACTAAGTAGAAACTAAAATAATCAAATGTTCTTATAATAATTTTACTATTATTATAAGTTATAAGTTAGTTGAGAAACTCAGCATTGATAGGAAAAAGATTTAAACTTGATTTTTACAACAGTTGGAAATAATTGGAATTTTCAGGGGAAGTTATTTTGATAGGTGCTATTTGTGTTAATGGAAGAATTAAGTATTATTTATAATCAAGAAGGCGTCCTTAGCTAATATATTTTTTTAAATTCCCCTATTAAGTTTGCTAAAATCTTTTGAACTCGGCACCTGAAAGAGTCTTTTATCAATGTTATTACTGGCATAGAAACCCTTAAGAAATTGTGGAAACCTGGCTTATTAGGACTTCTTATTTGTATACCAATGGCAACGTTTGTCCTCAAATGCTTTATAAAAAATTTCGACTATTTCAATTGGTTGGCATAATTAAAAAAATTGAAGCTAGCGAGCGAGACAGACACACACACACACACACACACACACACACACACACACACACACACACACACACACACACACACACACACACACACACACACACACACACACACACAGAGAGAGAGAGAGAGAGAGAGAGAGAGAAATGGAAAAAAATGAAAATGAAAATGAAAAATCCCTACAGAATTAGAGATAAAGATATTCTCCAGAAGGGCAGTTACGTATCAAACACAAGCCTAGTCAGGATTGCCGCATTCTGTTGTACGTTTGAGGAGCACATATTCAACAGTCAATCAAGAGGAGTCGTAGATTATTATTCTCGTGATTAAAAAAAAAATGTAAACTTTAAGAAACTCATTCAAAGAAAACACTATATAGATTTTTACAAATAACAAGTTTTTCAAAATATATTTTCAACAAATAAATGAAAATAACATCTCAAATCATTGGGAATCCACTCTTATTCAAATTATGTCCTCCTTCAGTAACACATTTTGTGAATTTCTGCCATTCATGGAAAAATAAAATTATCAAAATCCATTCATGTCCTATAAAGAAGAATAGCTATCAAATTTCTTTTAATAGCATCGACATCATCATTTTTATATCCTTGTATAGACTTTAATGAACACCTCATTGCATACTTTTTCTTGTCTTCTGCCAAGAGAAAAAATGGGTGACTTCTAGTATAGATGGTATCCTCAATTGTTCTCAAAAGCTGAATTCCAGAATTAAGACGCATTCAATATCGTCTATAGAATCGTTCATATTTGTCAGGCACCTGTCTACTGTAAGGAAGCCTACATCACATCTCATCCCTAAAAAAGGAGTAGACGTCAGCCATCAGGCCATCATCCTATCTCCATCACTTCAGTCTTCTCAAAAATATAAAACAAAAAAATCATCAAGTCCACAAATTCACCACCTAGAGCCCAACAGTTAATTAATGATCATAATATGACTCAATTGTGTTCCATAGCTTTCCTAGAGAACCGTATCCACTTATGATCACAAACCATAGACCTCTTTAGATAAACTCTCATGTTTGCTCTTGACATGTCTAGGATATTGTTCAGCTTTAGCATAGAGACTTCCTCACTAAACTACTACCTTAAGGTACGCCTTCTGCCAGCATGATGACTTCGTCAGATTCCGTTCTTTAGCTCTCTCTCTCTCTCTCTCTCTCTCTCTCTCTCTCTCTCTCTCTCTCTCTCTCTCTCTCTCTCTCTCTCTATTAATGTTGTAGAGTTTCAGGGATATGTGCTTTCCACACACTTCCTCCTAAATATAATGACATTTTCTCACTAATCTCAAATCCTACACATAGTTGTCATGATAAAAGTGCAATCCATTCTGTTCTTCATTCAAAAAATCTTGCAGCCCTTAAATAATTGAAGACCCAAGTTCTTCCGCGATCAATGTCATAAAATGTATCGTATGCACTTTTTTTCTGAATCAATATTTCACTACCCAGTTCCCCAAATTTCAAATAAAATTAAAAACAACATTACTCCATATCTCGACTTTAGGAAAAATTAGCACAATATAAACGGTTCTTTCTTTCTTTCTTTCTTTTTTTGGCTCATCACAGAAACGGACTCACTAGCTAGCGAACAGCAGACTTAGATTTAACTTGAACTAATATATTCTGCACTGTCATAGAAACGAACGCTGTTGAAATCGAAATGTATATTCATCGGGATATTTTCGAGCAATCCTCGCATATACTTGAAAACTATATGCGAGGATTGAGCATAAAAACAACTATCTTTAAAAGTTGTTTTTATGCTTACTGTCTTATTTAAAATGAACAACCCTTAGAAGGCTATATATTTATTTTAATGCATCAAGATAATTTTTATAATTTTTATTTTTCACGTCCTTCTGCCAACTGTCCTAGAGTTAAATTTTTCTAATATCCTACAACTTCTGAATTATTCTTTTATAAGCAATTCATCTTAAAGTGTGATGCAGTTCCTCCCATCCAATCCTCGTACCTCCAAGACGAGATGGTTCCCTTAATGAAGGGTTTTAGGGAATTTCATGAAGACGGCTTGCTGCATCCCTCTAAGGGTAAGTATTTCATGTCTGTAAATATGTGTGTTCAGGATTCGGTTTGCTTCTTTCCGGGATTAAAAACCCGAGATTTCGGATAAAAAATACCTTTCACCTCAGTATGAGATTGTATGAGACAGACTGTATAAAAAGTCCTGATAAAGATACTTCGCATCCCAGACTGGATTCGAATTTAGGTCTTTCCAAATATATTTCCTTAGCTCAGTCGGTATAGAGTCTATAAACTTCGTATATAGTATAGACGAAGTTTATAGACTCTCTGAGCTACAGAGGCTCTGATTCAATTCAAAGCAGTGATAATTATAAGCCACATTTCGTTTAATAATGGCTTAGAGACATATTTACTACAATGGCTGCCTACTTGGCCAAGTGGTTAGCGTATCCGTCTCTATCCTACTCCCTGAGGGTTTTAATCTCGCCATGAGCATGGCTGTTTGTAACTGTCTTTAGGTAGGAGATGAAATTCATCTTCCCGTGTGAGAGCACAGCCTTGCTTATTGGAGGTCTGAAGTGGCTTGAGTTCCATTTGGTCACTAGAGTAGGATAAAAAAACAAAAATAATATATATATATTAATACCACGGGCATTAGCCCGCCCGTGGTATTAATTCGCTGTAAGTTTTCGACTTTTTTTATGTGGGAGTCACATAAAAAGTGATGTGCTGCAGGTGAACGCCACCTACACATACAAGCTGCTTATAATTACATTGTCCCATCAGTTAAAAATTATGGCCCTTGATATAACTGACGCTCTTCCCTCACATGGGTAATATGCAAAATTTGGTGGGAGAATATCCAACGATTCTCGTTCTTATACGGTATAGATAAATAAATATATATTTATACCATATATATTGCCTTGTAATAAATGTAATAATTATTACACTATTATTAGTATTACACTAATAATAAAAGTGTAATAATAATTTTACTTTTTTCCGGACATTTTCCTGAATATCTGAGTCCTAAAAACAAAAATTGGAAACAGATTTTTTTTTTCACTACCAAGCATAAATTGAAGCGTTTCCCCATATATTTGAAAGTATATCATATATCGGAAAGATTGGTTGAATGCCGGGATACTTTTACATATACTTGACGTAAAAGTAATATCACTGAAGAGGAAAGATTCTTACCACTCCGAAAAGAGTGCCGAAACAATATATCCTACCAGAAAACAAAACGGAAAATAAGTGAAAAACTACTAAGTGCAGTTTTGTGTTTGTGACGTCATCTACCAAGGAAATATGAGAAAATTCTGAATGCCATATAATCTCTCCTACCTTGAGATATCCACCAGCAAGGATCCTTATAATGTCGAAAAGGCCTTCAGCTTTCCAACTATAGGAGACATATTCAGTGAAGAAAGAAAGAACACTATGATTCCTTTTGCTGACATTTATCTTCGGAAAGATAGTAAACCAATACATAATGCCCAAGAGTGCTAGGAAACTGGCAAAAGTCAGGACGAAAGATGATGACAGTCCATATATAACTCCCTTATCACACAGTGGTCTCTGTCATCAACAAAAGTCACCTGTAATATCAAGTGACCTCTGGATAATACATCTTATTTCATTTCCTTTTGGATGACTAGTTAATACAGTACCGCAACAGTTTATAGGACAGTTAGTATTACAGTTTAGGTAACAGTTAGCGCGTATATATATATATATATATATATATATATACTAAAGCAGTAATTAGATTCTTAGCATATAGCAATACTTAAATATAATTTTGCTTTTCTAGGAAAATGATTTAATTTTTCTGTAAGGTGAGAACATTCTAAACATACCTCGTCTTCACAATATACCACATCTGTTTTCCTCTCTAAAAATATTATATTATTTAACGATGAAGTTTTTACAATCATAAATATGGCACATGAATAAATGAATTAATTAAATAATTATACATTAAGTAACTATAAAAGAAAGTTTACACGATTTAACTGTTAACCTCTGTAATCTTGAATACATAACGGAGATATAAATAAGATACTGTATATAATTTCTCGGAGTTGTTATGAATATTTTATTTCAAATACCGCTAGGCGGCGGCTACGCATCACAGAGAACTTTATAGCTACGTCACACTCGCTGGAATCGTTTGACTGCTTATACTAAGAGAACTCAACTTATTAGGTTCAGCTAACAAGACACGCAGCTTCCATTATGATTTTCGTATAAGAATATTAATGAATAATATCCGAACTCCGGTATGTTTAAATGATACGTTTGTGTTTGCTCTCCTCTGGAAATCTTAATAAATTATTTATTTGTAGGAATGCATATATATTTTAATAGCGGACAGTTTTAATTGGATTGCTAGCTCTGCAGAATACAAGTGTAATAGAGAGGTAAATGGAAATTATCAGAATTAAAAGACAAATATTAAAATGAAAGCTCTCTTATTGTTAGAATTAAGACATTAATTTAAATGAGTAACCATCAGATGTAACTTAGGAATAATTTATATATTAATATTTGAGCAAGTGCGAGTTTATTCGTCATTCAAAAGATAGCTGGATAAATACAGCAGCACACCGAGACACGGGGAGAAAATGGAAGCCATTGCATTTCAGTCCACTTTAGAAACTTTTGCTTACGTATCATTTATTTTATCTTTCGGGAATATGTCACGTGTTGCTTTCAGCCCTGTCATCATAAAAATGGCGAAAGATCGTTTGGCGAGTCAAGCTATGTATATTTGTTTTTACCTGGCACAAAAAAAAAAAGCTCCGTGTAGAAATAAACAGTAAAAAATATATCTTATGTTTCTGTAATGGTTATCAATTTGTGACTGATTCCAGTTGCCTTTTTATTTTATGATAAATATAACTGAATATACACCCTCTGTTCAAAAAGAAACCGAACTTTACGAAAATATACGAAATTAGTGGCGCCACCTATTGTATCTTTTTTGTTGTCGAAAACGGCAAACTTAATTAGTGGTGTGTCAACTGTTTATGACATTTGTTTCATTAGAAGCCGAGTTATAGTGCCAAGAGCGACAGTGTGTTTTGACGAACGGTGGTCGTCACGATATTCATGCCCTACGCGACGAATTCTCGCTATCAATCACTTCAAAACTTCGAGATAAAACTCACCATTGACCATTTGGCCAGGCGGAACGAATTTTTTGTGGATAATGGCCTTGGAATCGTAGAAACAAATCAGCATTGTCTTTACTTTTGACTTCTCCAAGCGACGTTTTTTTCGGAAGCCCCTCTTCTGGTGGTCTCCACTGAACTTTCGGGCTCATACTCAAAACACCACGTTTCGTCACCAGTAACGATCTTTTCAAGGAAGTTTGAGTCCTTACGAGCGGTTTTAATGAGGTCCTTGCAGTGTTCTACATTTTTTGAACGTCGGTCAACTTGTGGAGAATAAATCGTGAATTCAATATACGAAAGCCCAAACTCTCGGTCAAAATGTTGAGCACAGTTGATTTTGGAATCCCCAATTCATCTTCAAACAATCTCATGGACGATTTCGGGTTTTCTTTGATGAAATCACTCACTTTTTCGATGTTAACTTCGCTCAGTCCAGTTTTTGGACGGCCCGGCTTTCGTCGTCCTCAAGGGTCTCAAGACCACTTTGAAATCGATTAAACCCATTTTAAACTTGAGTACGAGATAAACAGTCATCTCCGTATGCTTTTTAAAGCATTTGATGCGTTTCGGTAAAACTTTTACCAAGTTTAACACAAAAGTAAATCACAGCTTTCTGTTTGAAACTCATTTTCCGACCTTTCGTCAAAACACACCGTCACTCTTAGCACTATAACTCGGCTTCTAATAAAGCAAATGTCATAAACAGTTGTCACAACACTAAGGAAGGTTGCCGCTTTCGACAACAAAAATATGCAACAGGTGGCACCACTAGTTTCTTCTATTTTCGAAACGTTCGGTTTCTTTTTGGACAGAGGGTGTATAAACTGAATTTCTCTTACGACTATAAAGAATAACTTTCATTACTGTGAGACCCTAAGAGACATATGGCTCTGTATGAATTTTACAGGAAATTATTAATCTCTGAGGTTTTTTTTTAATGTTGTTAATAAAATGAAATTTAATAAAATAAAATGCTGATTAATATTTTGAATTTTCGGAAGAACAAAATCCTTTTTTCACCGCATGAGGTTCTTAACATCTTCAGTTAAAAAAAGCCCATATAAAGATTTCTTTTGTCATAGACGAGGTCTATGACAAAAGGTTCTAACCCAAAGGTTCATTTTTTCGCATTTCTTTCAACTACATCACGGAGGATTTTTTTTGAATATTTATTTAATCAGTAACAAAGTTAAAGTGCCACAAAAATTTTTAACAATAAAAAAAGTTCTTCGATTTGCTAAAGTGAGCTGCTACTGTAGACGAAAGCACTATCGAAAACTTAACCGATGAGACACTGATTGTAGATAACAGCGCCTTATAAAAGGATTTCAACTGTAACCTGTTCAGAGAATTGTTTACTTAGAAAATACTATTTTTCTGTTCACTTCGTTGATCAAAGTGGGTTAATCTCGACAATTACCGTGAGCTTCAAGACCATCGCAAGTATTTTCTTGGCTCATTTATTGTTTTATTGAATCTTCTTTCTCCAATTTCCTAATCCTGAATAAAATATAATTAAATCTATAATTAAATTATAATTATAATTAAATTAAAACTAAAAAATAGATATCTATAAAATTAAACTCTAAGGACACAGACTTAATTTTTAACAACTTTTTCAGGAATCTAAGCATCATTTTGCAAGCCTACATAATTGGTGTGTGTGTGTGTGTGTGTGTGTGTGTGTGTGTGTGTGTGTGTGTGTGTGTGTGTGTGTGTGTGTGTGTGTGTGTGTGTGTGTGTGTGTGTGTGTGTGTGTGTGTGTGTGTGTGTGTGTGTGTGTGTGTGTGTGTGTGTGTGTGTGTTGGAGGAAGCTAAAATTGCTAACGGACAAGGAACTCACTGGAATTGTTTCTTAGATAAGATTGTCATCTTCAACACAAAGTGAACAAGGTATTTTTAATATTGGAACAATGGGGGATTGAATGCTTTGAATAAATATGAGTGACATTAAGAAGGAAGAGAACCCAACTCGAGTGGCATTCGGAAAAAAATTAGCCGTACAAAGTAATGATAAAAGTTAATCCTACTTAACTGTATATAATTTATCTTAAATATCTATTGGCAGTCTTCTTTGTTATTTTGAGGTCTTGGATTAACCTCATGGAAATTGCAAATTACCAGAAAGAAAATCATAAAAAATTAAATGAATCTTTTTAGCAATATTCGATATAATTAACATAATAAATGAATACTCTATTACTGTAAAGTAAATATTTTCTTCCAGCCCATAGAATTGTTTACCTTTGTTTATTAAAATATTTGAATATCACGTGAAGATGCGTATATTCAATCTGTATGTTAAAAAAAAAAAATTAGAATTTTAAAGCTTTACTCTCCTGAAACGAAATAAAGGTCAAAATTATTAAAAAATTATTCTAATTTCGGGAAATATTCTTCGAATAAGGCATAATTTCGAGTAATACTGACAAAGTAGAATATCACTAGAGTGCTTCAAAAACAGTCTCTCCCTCTGTCTTTCTCTGTCTGTCTGTCTTAGCTATTCTACATAGATAAGGATATGACAGATAAGTCAACTTTGATATACTTTTATCACATACTGGCCAAAGATGTTTACGCACTTTTCCGACCATTACGAGAAATCCATGTCAACTGCTTTTAACTAGGAAACGATAGCGAGCTGCACATCAATGTCACTTACAAAATTAATTTGCATCGAGATTCACTTTCAGTAGTACCATTGGTAAGCAAGGACTCATCGAGCCTTTCTCGATGAGTGCTTGACTTCCTGGAGGTCTCTAATAATTTTTTTTAAACATTTTATTGTCTCAGATAAATTACATACATAGATACAACAACAGTTTTATATACACGTATATATATATATACATAGTATTTATAATACATTACAATTGTGAATAACAAATACTGGCGAGTTATTAATATTTTTAAATTATAATATTTTTTTAAACAAACAATATTTTTGTTCACTGCTAAAATATTTACACATACATATATACAATAGTTATCTTGAGTATAATAGTAATAATTTTTTTTTTAAAAAAAAACAATTTATTATGTCTCAGTATTAGTTACATACAATAATAATATTTACAGTAATTACTATAAGGATTATACAGAATTTTTGATTTTAGAATATACATAATAATAATAATAATAATTTATTTATTTTATTCATTTATTTATTATTATCATTATTTTATTTTTTATTTTTTTTATGTCTTAGATGAATTGCATACATAGTTGCTGTAGTAATTATATATATATATATAATATTTATAACGCATTACAAGTGTGTATAACAGATTCTTGCAAGTTAGTAATTTTCTTCCTCGAAGCTTAGCAGAGCTTATCTGAGGAAGATAATAGATGACAGAGGGTGGTGGTTTCATGGTTGTGTTCCTATACTGGTCACAAGCCAGGTGTTGATTTTACTGTTTGTTGGTACGTGCTTGAAAGACTTTGACTGCTATTACAGTTTAACTTTTTTTTTTTTTTTTTTTTGTGCAAATAGGGTTGGATTTAGACGTGGTGTGTTTGTTTCTTTGTGTTCTTGTAGTGATAGTTTTTGAGAGGGGGGGTTGTCATAGGTTTGTGTGTGTGTGTGTGTGTGTGTGTGTGTGTGTGTGTGTGGTGGGGGATATGGTGGGGGAGAGAGACAGGAATTGCTCTAATTTTCATTCTCGCTATAATATTTATATAGTGCCTGTTTCAGCTCTCTGTATGTTCCTAGGTTTCTGTTGTCGAACGGCAGTTTGTTTACATGTCAGGTACGTAGAAGTTTCGGGTGGCTTTGCTGTTGTGATTGTTGTACTTATATGTTATGTAGTTTGTTGACTGTGGTCTTGTTATTTGATATGTTGTTCTGGTTACTCTATATGTTGGGCTGTAGTAGTGTTTTAACATGACTGTGTAGTGGCATAAGTGTTTCACCTTAAATATTTTGTTTTGTCCGTGCTTCCTGCATAAGAGTGGGTTGTTCCTAGAATATCAGTTTTATCATTTTATCTTGCAACCATTGTAGCCTGTTAAGTCTGTAGTCTGCGCAGAATGCGTATGATGTGATTGCCTATCTTAAAATGTTTTCACATAATGCTTTATAGATTAGTATTTTTATGTGGGTTGGGGCAATGTCTTTTAATCTGTATAGTTTGCTTGCTATTATCCTAAGCTTGGTATGTAGGTAGTTTGTATGGCTATTCCAACTTTAATCAACATCGAAGTGAAGTCCAAGATAGCGTGTTGTTTTCACCTGTGTGATGGTTGTGATTTTAGGTTCTGCACTTTGTGTATAGGAGGATGAATGTTTGATAGTGAGATATTTAGTTTCTATGGGCAGGGTTTGGGGGTTTTTGAATATCATTAGCTTTGTTTTTCCATGGTTTATATATGTGCCGTTTTCGGTTAACCAGTTAGTGATTTGATTGATGTCGTGTTGCATATTTTTGTAAGCGATATTTGCATTGTTGTGAATGGATACTATGGCCGTGTCGTCTGCATACTGGAAGATTTTACATTTTAGGGGGAGTTGGCTTATGTCGTGTGTGTATATGTTAAATAGAATGGGAGATAGGACAGCTCCTTGCGGTACTCCACAGGTTACATGTACCTCTTTGCTGTATGCTGATCCTATAAGTGTGATGTGCTTTCTGTTTTTCGTGTATGCTTTAAACCACTGGAGTAGACGACCTCCAATTCCGATATGGGTAAGTTTCGTTAACAAGGTTTTATGTGTTAGTGTGTCAAATGCTTTTGTTAGGTCAATGAAGACCACTAATGTTATTCTGTTTTTATCCAATGCAGCGTTTATTAGATCTGTGAAATCTTCCAGGAGTGTTGCTGTTCCTTTATTTTTTTGAAAGCCATATTGTATTTTGGGTATGATTTGAAATTTTTCAACGTATGTGGAGAGTTTCTGATGTACAATGCGCTCCATGATTTGGTTGATTACAGGCAGCGTGGCGATAGGTCTGTAATTACTTATTATGTTTCTTTTTCCCTGTTTGTGTATGGGTGTGATTAATGCAGTCTTCAATGTTTCAGGTATGTGTCCCGTTTCGAAGATTTTATTTAACAGTTTTTGTATAACTGGAAGTAGGTCGGTTGAGTGTTTCTTGATGTCTTTTGGTCTGATTCCGTCTATCCCCTGTCCTTTGTTAGGATTAATTTGTTGAATTGCCAGTGATAGTTCTTCTTTTGTTACTGTGGGGAACCACATCGACTGGGTTGCTCGTGGACCTACTGGAGAATGTTCGTTTGTGTGAGGAAAGGTTGTTTCTTGTAGCTTTTGGACAGAGTTCACGAAGTGCTGATTAAAGTTATTTGCCAACTGTTTGAGGGATTTGGGGTCGCAGGCAAAGCTGTGTTTTATTGTTTCTGAAGCAGTGGTTCTGTGTATATTGTCCAACACTTCATTAATCAGGTGCTAGGTTTCCTTTATGTCATTCTGTGCTGTTGTTAATTTGTTGCTGTAATAGTTTCTTTTTGCCGTTCTAATCTGGATTGTTAGGAGATTCCGTTTTCTTTTGTATTCAGCTTTTAAAGTTATATTGTTTGGCGACTTCTTAAGTTGTTTCTATAGGGCATCTTTTCTTTGTATGTCTGTTAGTATGTTGTCTGTTATCCATGGATTTTGTTTCGTTTGGGGGCATATTTTTATTTTTGTTAATGCTTTGTTATATATTTTGTTAAATGCAAGTTTAAGATTATTATATACAGCTTCAGCAGAGTCTAGAGATGCTATCTGCATCCAGTCTGTTTTTCTGATTTCATCGTTCACTATTGCTTCGTTTACAATGCTATGATACTGTTTTGTAGTCTCAGTGATTTTTATGGGTTCTGGTTCATTGTGTAACTGCAATGCTGTGAAATAATGGTCTGCTAGTTTGCATGTTATGACGGCTGCTGTGTGGCTGTTTGGAGGGGCCCTTATATTTATATGATCAATGCAGGTTGAGGTTGTTGTATTTCTGACTATCTCTTCTCGTGTATGCGACTGTATGAATGGGGTTATGTTATATGTCGATAATAGGTCTAGATATTGTTCTTTGTTGTTATTTATGTTTCCTAATGTTTATATTAATGTCTCCTATTATTATCAAGTATTTTGAGGTGCCTACTTTCGTGGCTGAAAGCCATTTTGTGGAATTTTGTGGTGCTTAAGTTGGGTGGTCTGTATATTGCGTTTAATATCAGGGAGTTTTCTTGTTTGATGTTTTTAATTTCGATGCATATGTTTTCTGCGTATTCTGATTTATAGTTTATTTCTGTTACTTCTAGTTTATGTTTGGTAAGTATTATTATACCACCGCCTCGTTTTGTTTGTCTGCAGTGTTTGTGTTGTTGGAAGTGTGGCAACCTCCTACCAAGTAGGAGGTTGCCTCTTCGTTTGTCGTAGATACTTCAGTCAGTATTAAAATGTCTATTTCGTCTATATCTTCCTTCAGATAAGCTTGCAGGGTCAGCCAGTATTTTTGAATGCTTCTGATGTTGACGTGGAGAATAGATAGTCCTTTTTGGGGGATTGTCAGTTGTTTCCATTCTGATATTGATTTCAGAATGTGGCAATTATCATGTTCCGGGGTGATTACGTCTGCTTGATGGTGTGCATTCATGTTGGTTGGTGTGCTGTTCCTTCTTTACAAGTTGTCAATATTCCTTTCAATGTGACAGCCTGTTGAGGTCATCTACGGATTTTATTTCGATTGGTTTTGCGTCTTGTGTCTTTCTAAGGAATATTTTGCTGTCTCTTATCCATATAAACTGGTAATTGTTTTCTGTTTTTACTTTCCTTGCTTGGTAGAATATTTTCTGATAGTGTGGAGTAAGGTATTCAGACAAGTATATTGGGGTGTTGTCGTGGTCTCCTTTCAGATCCTTTACTACTGGATTTTTAATCCTGCTAGCTTTTATAAGTGTAGTTTTTGTTAGGTTGTTGGTGAGTCGCACTACGACGGGAGAAGGACGGGTATTATTTTCTCTTTTCCTTTTTTGTGGTAACCGATGCACTGACTGGATGTCTCTTGATTCAATGGGAGAGCCGATTGTTTGGCTTAGTTGTATTACAGTGTCTCTTAGATGTTCCGTAGCTATTTCTGGGAGACCATTTATGAGGAGGTCATTTTTGTGCTGCTGTTGGTTTGAGAGCTCGTACTGTTGCTTTAGAGAGTTTAGTTCTTGCCGTAGGTCCGTTGTCTCTTTAATTGTTAATAATAATAATAATAATAATATGAAGAAATCGCATCTCAATGCGTACTTTTACGTATAATTTTGCAACTAATTTTGCGGTCGTATACAATGCCCGTGTAATATAATGTAATGCAATCTTGATTACATTACATTCAATGTAATGTAATCTAGGGATGGTAGGAGGAAAACAATCCATAAATCCTCTCCTAATATATTTTCATATGGGTGTGCTGTTACCTTGTAACAGCACACCACATATGAAAGTTTGGGCAGAGTCTCATTATTCCAGGATACATTTACTGTAAGTCGCATATGGAAATATAGTACTTGAAACATACCCGGTGCATGAATAACATCTGGAGTTGTACTACATGGCCCGGTACAATGATTCATAATTTTTAGCTTGTGGGGGAGTCTGAAGTAGCATCTGCTCCATGACACTAGCAGAACATAGCTCAGACCTTTTAACATGTGGAGTATAATTAAACAGAATGCTTCAATTGTTTGATGATAATTCATAGGTTTAAAGCAGTGGACTACGTGTCTGTCAGTCTAATGTGGTGAGTGTTATATGATCCATACCAATCCACCCTCCAGGGAATCTCTCGTAGAAGCATTTTTAAACTTTCAGGCCTTATTATGTGATCTTATTATATTTCGGATCTCAATCGGTTTGAAAGTTATTCTAATTTCAAAAGGTTTGAAGATTGTTGCAATCGTTTTTTGACACTGTTCCTGCATAAGGGATGGCAATTTAGTATTTATATTGAGTCTTGGCAGATTGCTGTTTTGTGGAGTTGCTATGAAGAATCTTTTTAATTAAATTTCTTGGATAGCCGTTGTTTACCAGGGTCTGTGATATATGAGTTAATTCGTCCTGGAGGTCTTTTTATTCTGATATTTCTTCAGAAATAGAGCCACCACCTCTATTTCTGAGCATGTGTATGATGCTAAGTTTTTGAGAAATGTAGTGAGTAGACGAGAAGTGAAGATAACGTCCAGTATGGGTTGGTTTATTGTAGACTTTAAGGCCGATATGTCCATCTGCTTGTTTGTTTGTTTTTATTATGGAAGATATTATTATTATTATGGAAGGAATTTGTGTTTGTTAGAAAGTCAAAAAGCGCTGTTTTAGTGTTTCTCCAAATTATAAAAACGTCATTAACATACCTCCACCTCCTTCCATCAAAAAATCAAATTCACCTTGGAACTTGAGAAGGATAGACAACTACATTTTTAGATACCCTAATCAAAATACAAGCAGATGGACATATGAGTTTTAAAGTCTATCGTAAACAACCCATACTGGACGTTATCTTCACTTCTCGTCTACTGACCACATTTCTCAAAAACTTAGCATTTCTCAAAATTCAAAAAGACAGTAATGCCTTCTTCAAATATGCTGGAGTATACAACATCCCTTGCTCTTGTGGTCTAAACTACACACGTCAGACATCAAGAAGTCTTGAAACAAGAAAAAAGGAACACGTAGGGGGATGTTAAAAACAACAGAATAGATAGCTCCGGATTAGCCCTCCACTTCTTCAACACAAGGCACACCATTGAATGAGACAAAAGTTCCATGCCTTATCCAGGAAAAAATTTCCGATGTCGCAATTTCAAAGAAGTCACAGTTCTCCGTTCTGAAAGCAGCCTAAACAGAAATCAAAGAATGATCCTGCCTGACATATGGAAAACCCTAATAAGATCGCTAAGCTTGCCAGAATTTAATTTCGCTGCAAACTGCAGAGCATGTACACACAACAATAACTAATGAAACATGCTCCATGCATATGATGTTACGCGTCTTTTTAAAAAGAAATGGTATGATTTACCAAGTCTTTTTAATTTATGTTATATTTTATACATTTGTTCTATGTACTAGAGACTTTGAGTTGTCTTTACCGTTTGTATGCCGTGAAGAAGCGAAACAGCCCAATTGGTGAAACTTGTTGGTATAATTTATCATTAAATTTATTGGTCCAAAAAAACCCAGTGTAATCTTATTCTAAAATTAATTAAGTTAGTGGCCAAAAAAAATATACTCACAATGAACACACATGTTGTTTACTTAAAACGAAGAGAGGCATATAACCTCTGTATATATAAAGTATGAAGCAAATGAAAGTTTAGGATACTGTTGTATTTACTTCCTTTCAAATGGGTAGCATGTCACGTGCTTAACCCACGATGGCAGCCATTTTGTTTCATAATTGTACCACGTTAGATAAAGACAAAATTATGTTGCTATCCGTTCAAGATTTCCTATACAGAAGGGAGTTCTTGTAAAGATTTTCCTTTTCAGTTGCCCCCAAACGCACGCTACACAACAGTCTGACAACTTTAACAACAGACAGAAAATCCATCCCACACACATACCAATGGAAACTAATTCAATGAAATATAGGACCTTTTTCTTTGTTTTATCTCTCAGAAATTGAATTTTCTGTGTTCTACTTTTTTTTTTCTAATCAGCGCAGTTGTAGAAATTAATTTACGAATAACATATCGTAAAACATTATCTTCATTTTGGCGAAATATAATGTTGTATTCAAAAATGCATTAGTTTACCAAAAAAACACGTTCATACGCCAAATAGAAAACAAACACCTGCTTAGAAAATTGCTTTTTCTGAAGTCAGGTCAAACATCAGATTAGGGTTTATGTAATAAAACATATAATTAAAATATAAGTAATACAAACCAAAATATAGATTAAAATAAATCCTAAAATACAATGATGTTTGAAATTGGCATTAAAATAAAGAATTCAAATTCAAGTTCTTCAAAAGAAAATCTAAAAAATCTTTAAAAGAAAGCCTGTTCCGGTCTCATGCCATCTCTTTCTTGGTCTTCCGATTCTTCTTTTTCCACTTATTTTGTATATGTATAATATTTTTGGTAGTCTGCTGTTGTCCTTTAAATGTTCTAACCAGTTTTGTTTATACTATCTTATGTAGTAATTCATTGGTTTTATTTTCATGGATTGTAAGATTTCTTCATTTGTTTTGTGGTCCCACTTCGTATATCCAGCTGTTTTTCTGAGGAACTTAATTTCTGCTGTTTGAATTCGTTTTTCATCTTTCCTTTTTATGGTCCATGTTTCATCAAATTATATAATAATGCAAATTATTTGCTACAATTATTCAAAGTTTCTTTCATTGACAGCCACTGCTAATTTTCACTTAATCATAATTAGGCACTACTTTTTCACACTAGTTAAAGGCTGCTGAAGCCTTTCACTAGTGTAACACGAATACTTTGTGGATGTTACTCGTGTCGCCATCTATTGGCTGATATGATAATTTCAGAAACAAATCTAAGTCTTTCCTCTGAAAAATTCAGATATTAAAAAAAAATCTAAATTTATCTAAAACAATTCTTTAGCTTCGCATTATTGCACTAATAAGAGTTTAATTGACGTTTGCATTTACTTAAATAGAGTGAAAAAAATTATTGAAAAAATTTTATCAAACGAAATTCTTCGGTACGATTCTTTGTCATTGCAAAAATGTTTTATCAATAATATTTCATTTTAGAAAAGAAATTTTACTGCATATTTAATATTTTGATGAATTTTTAAGTTCTATTCAAAATAACATTATATTTCTTTCATTAATGTTATTTTAAACAATACACCTTAAATCAAAATTATTCGATTTTTCTTTAAATTACATAATTTCTTTATTGTTGGTTTTTAGTCATTGTTGGTTTGATTATTTTATTCCATTAATAAATATAATTTATTCCATTATACACTGCATGGAAAGAAGTCAACGGACATCCCGATGTACCATGTCATGTAACGAGTCATGTGTTTGTAGCCGGTATCATTTGGAGGAATATGATGCTCCCAAGTCAGTGCAACTGTGTCCGGGTGAAATGGCGAACGGGAAAGGAACTGATGGAGTTATTTCATTCGGAAATAGGCTCACAGTGAATCTCTACTTTGCAATGAACAGCATGGGTTAACTAAGGGAAGGACAACTTGCTCAAATTTTATAGCAATGTTACCATTGAATCGGACAAGGGAAATGGATATACCATGATACTTTTGGATTTTGCTAAGGCTTTTGACAGAATACAGCATGACAGGCTGCTGCATAAATTGGAGAAAATGGGTTTGGGTTATGCAATATTAGCATGGATAAGAGGATGACTGACTGACAGATATCAAAAGTGGTGTATGGGGGATGTGATCTGCATGATTTAGAGTAACTGGTGATATACCACAAAGGATCAGTCCTTGATCCACTGTTATTCAATCTATACATTAATGATATTGGAGGGATTTGACAGGCGACGTACAGCTATTTGCTGATGATGCAATGATAGGTAAGGTAATCAGGAAGGCTGCTGATATGCAGTACTTCCAGAATGATTTGAATAGGGCATTTAAATTAAATGAATGAATTTGAATTGTGACCATGGGAAAATGGATGTCAGTTCAATGTCAGTAAATGTAAGGTCATGTACTTTGGCGTGATTAGATATCTGATGTCGTATTATATTGATGGGATTATACTAGAAGGAACTGATGAGGCTAGGGATCTTGGATCTACTAACTTGCTATCAACTAACAAGTTGAAGTTCCGGGACGTGGAGCAAAGATTGCAAATACGATGTATTGAAAACGACATCCTTATCTTTAACATATAAAGATAAGGATGTCGTTTTCCTCTTTACAAGGCCATGATAAGACCTCACTTGGACTATTGCGCAGGTCTGATACAGTGGATAGAGTGCAAAGGAGAGTGTTAAAAATGATATCAGTGTTATGAAAACAGATTGAAAATTTGTAGACTACAGACACTAGCAAACAAGAGAAAGAGGGGTGATATGGTTGAGACATACAAACTTCTGAAAAGGTCATAGAAGATTTCAATTGTGGAATTTTTCAGTTTATGGAGGGTGAGAAGAGGGCATCCTTGGAAGCTGAGAATGAAACCCGCTAAGAAGGGGGTGAGGGCTAGATTTTTTTTCTCTCACAGAGTGGTGGGTGAGATTGGGATGGATTGCCACCGGATGTTGTGTGTGTGTGTGTGTGTGTGTGTGCAAGCGTGAATGAATTCAAGAATAAGTAGGATAGCTGGTGCGTGTAGCATGCAGCCTCCCTGGATGTGTCCCTGACTCTGTGGAAGATTCTTTTAATAATAATAATTAAAATAATAATAATTATTATTATTATTATTATTATTATTATTATTATTATTATTATTATTATTATTATTATTATTATTATTATTATTATTAATACACCTTATGTGTATTAATTAACGTGAACAAGACATGCAATGGCTACAACACGGATACATTAAAAAAGAAACAGAAGGATTTATTCTAGCAGCTCAAAAACAGGTATTACAAACTAATGCAATCAAAACAAAAATTTTCAACATCAATAATAACAGAATAATGAGCAGCAAATAGCTCAAACTGACTATAAATACCGCCATGATCAAGTGGCCAAAATAGTTCACTGGCATGTATGCAAAAAAATATGGCTTTCCTACTTCTGATAACTGGTGGCAGCATAAAATAGAGACTGTATTGGAAAACGAAACAGCAAAAATTCTCTGGGACTTTAGAATACAAACTGATCGGCATTTGGAACACAATAGACCTGACATCACAATTATCGAACATCGACAGGTTTGGATTATTGATATCACAGTACCCAGTGATAACAACATCAACAACAAAGAACTGGAAAAAATGACTAAATATCGTGATCTGGCAATCGAAGTTGGCAGACTGTGTCTTAAACACACTAAAAGGTCATTCCAATAGTTATCGGTGCACTTGGTGCAACTTCAAAGAAGCTGTCCAACTATTTACAATAATTAAAAATCAATGAAGTGACCCCATATGACCTACAAAAAACAGCATTACTTGGAACAGTCCATATTTTACGACGCTACCTGGCGGACTATTTTTAGATTCTTGGGTAGAATCTGAATTTTTCTGTATCACCAGTCAAATTTTATTTATATATGTTGTTTTGACTGTGTATCAATTATGTGAATAAAATAATAATAATAATAATAATAATAATAATAATAATAATAATAATAATAATAATGTAAATAGATAAGAAATAATTTAACAGTATTTAAATTAAATCTAAAATAAAATGATAAATTATCTTTGATGAATAGTTAGATGAGTGCTAAAAACGTAGTATTAGTTGATTACATTCATTACTAGAATTTTTACAACAGATCCATGTTGCATTGATAGTAAAAATTTACTCTGTGAATTCAGTAGCTTTGCGGATCTAGTCCTGACTGATGGATAACCATGGGTCAAGTTTCTCCAAAGGAGGCTCTGGCGCCTACGGCGCCCCCCCCCCCGAGTTCCAGCTGGTAACTAATCTGTAAACAAATCTGTTTGTTTTGGAGAAAACAAACTCCACTGAAGTATAGGGCAGTAAGGAAATTAGAGTTTAAGACATTAGTTATCGAAAATGTTTTAGCTTCTAAAATTGATTGTGCGCGAAGGATATGTATGTCAAATGAAGAAAATCAATGAAATGTACAGCCATGAACCTAGTTACGATATGAGGTCAGCGAAAGAAGGTTGTTTATGTACAGTGAAAGTGAAGAGCCTGAGGTACCCCAACATTTATATAGCAATGTGAACAGAGGAAAGCAATCAACTTCGACACGAAGCCAACGACCAGAAAGGAAACTGGTAACCCAGTTGCAAAAGGTGTAGAAGACATACCATAAAATGATTGCCTGTTGAGCAGGCCTCTGTTCTCTCCCAGTTAAATTCCCTAGAAATGTCAAGAGCGATCGTGAAGGTTTCTCCAAATCTTCCATAGCTTAGGTCCAAAAGATAGTGGTGACGGCTAAGAGATCTGCTGTAGATCCAGAATAATTAAATCGTATTGTTGGCTGCTGATTAGCTGGTGGCCTGCGGGAGAAGCTGGCTTTGCAGATCTCCATGATTTTTTCAGATAACTGGTATAATACAAATGAGCGATAGTTTATTGCCAGACGTATCGGCTTTTTTTTTAATGAGAAAGAGGGGAAATGAAGTTCCAAGCTGTAAATCAGATAACAGACGAGTACATAAGATTGAAAAGGTAATATAGGATGGTTATTTTTTGAGCACATGCTTTTAGCACAATAAGAAGAATACTATCAGGAGAATATGAGCTGATAAGTAAGCTATTCAGGATTATTTTGATTTCTTTCTGATAGACCACTACGGAAGGCATCCATTGAGCGCTCTCTCTCTCTCTCTCTCTCTCTCTCTCTCTCTCTCTCTCTGACCACTTTACCAAGAAAAGTAGTGAAGAGGGAGACATTTTTTGTATTGATTTAGTCAATACAAAAGATGAAAGAGAAGAATCATCAGCCTTGTCTTTAGATGATGTTACAATAGCTCTATCATGAGATAAGAGAGGCGTAAATTGGACAAAATATTTGTCAAACGGCCTTGGCGAAGGATCAGAAGGCTCGACTCCAGTTTTAACAACCTCAATATTACCCTTCAGGGTGTAATCAGTCCGCCTCAGTAGATAATAATACCAGCCATGACACATTTGATGAAGAATTTTGTTTTCAGTTATATTTCATTGTAAAAAGAATTTCAAACGTTAAACTGATTAACCAGCAAAGTTGAACCACAAGTTTGCTGTTGTTATTTTGCCTATTGAACAACTTTTCTTATTTTAATAAGATAATATTTTTGGTTTGGAATTATTATATTATTAAACATTTATTCTGATATTTAGAATATGATAAAAATCAAATTAATTGAAAATACGTATATTTTAAGAAATATTGTAGATTAAATATTATTCATAATTATTCCATAGAAAGAAATTAAAGAGAAACGAAATGAACGTTCTTTTCCACGAGCAACGTAATAAAAAAAAATAATAATAATAAAAAATTACTCAACACATACGAAAAAAGAGAGGGGGGAAAAAAGCAGTCAGTGAATGTATGTCGAGCTTTCCGAGTCTTTTTTTAATAGTAAAAATAGTAAAAAGCATAGTAAAAATTACGTATAAGTAGTTATTAGCTACTATTTGAGTTTTTTACTCAATAATTGAAAATTAAATGAACTGAAATGAATTTTGTTCTCATATTGAACTAGAATTCAATACATTTAATATTAGATTAATTTTAATTCCTTTCCAATTACGTAGATAGCCCATACTCTACTACAATGGTTTTCAAACTGTTTTCAGACTGTGGCCCACTTGGCAATGCAAATTTCTGTCGCGGCACACCTGTGTTCTTAATATTGGACTCTCGTATAATTAATCGTAAATTTATAGCATTTTACACTTTACACTACATTGACTATATTCGAATTCTATTACAAAAATTATTTTTATCGTAAGGCATGACAAAAATGTAAAATTTAAGAGAGATTTTAAATTTTATTTAACAAGTGTTTTCAATGTGAAATGTGAGCTTGCTTTAAATGTGAGTGATAGATCTTTTTTTAATCATGGAGGAACGTTGAACAACACACTCTTAATTCATGTTCCACTGCATGAAGTTCGTATTTGAATTTAGTCTTAAATTCGAGTGAAGCTATAAAAAACTGATTCGCATAAGTGAAAGGAAATGGTAACAGAATTGAAACATGTCTAGAAATATGCATAAAATTTGTCCATATATTTTGTTACTATCAAAATCTGGCTCGCTTGTGGCAATGTTTGAGAACTGCTGGTGTAAAGGCTTCCCATTACTTTTATAAAAGGATTCCTCCATTATAGAACAAAGTAATCCAAATGTGAGACTGAATATGAGCAGCTCATTATAACTAAAACAGACAAATGATTCATCTGAATTTAAAAGCTTAACAGTGTGCCTAGTAAATAAATAGAAATATGCTTCTGAATCAAGAGTTAGTTTAAATTTCTTGTATTTGATGCTGCAGCATCAAATATAGTTTAATTCTTGCACTCTGATATGATAAGACATACCCATATTTTAGAATAGATGAAGAATTTTAAATAATCAAACAAAGCAAAACTTATTTCTCACAGATTCTCAGTCAATTGAGCTTAGTAATAAATGAAGGATATAAATGAAGCAATCATGGAAATAATTGTTATGTGATTTTTCCAGACTTCTGCCTACATGTCATTAATTGGGAAGACATTCCAAGATAGTTGAATATGTTTGTGTTGTCTGTGATTGCCTTTGTTTTCACTTTCTGTATTCAACAAACAGAGCGTATACCTGTGTTTATATAATCATGAAAGCTTCACAGGCTCACAAAAAAAAAAAAAAAATCAGGTAGGATAATACTTAGCAGCTAATTGTTCACCAGAATATTCTATTGAAATGTTCTGCAAAAGGTGATTTTCTGATTGTTCTGATTTGTGAGAGAATTTTCTCATTTAAATCTGATAATCCACTTGGAAACAACCAAAGATTATATAAAAATAATGTCACAAAAATGAATAACTGATTGCATTTGTTTCTTTTCTCATTCATTTTCATGTGTAGTTTTTTGCGTACACATCATTTCCATTTGTTAGTTACACCAGTAGGTTGCTCTACTGCAGACAATGAAAAATTATTTTCAGTAAATGACTTCTCCATATATAGTTACGAAACATTTCATTTCTTCCTATGTAAATTACATAGCTTTGAATAAAGAGTTCTTATAAATGTGTAATAATAAGTATGAAGGTACGCGTGATTGATATTTCCAGTTAAAACTTTATCAGTTTTAACTGGAAATAAACTGTATTCATTATGTTCAAAATACATAGATTTTTAAAGAATGCATGTGTAGTGGAGGTCAGTTCTCACTGGATCTAGAAAACTGGCTGGTAAATTTTGAAATATTTTATAAAATCACTGGTTTAGTTTTAATGATATACAGAATCTCCAGTCGCGAATTTTTAAAAATTTAGGAAATCTAGTTTTAATGAGCTAATTCCTTATTCACAAAAAAAAAAATTACGCTAAATATAAATGTTTGTTTTTTGTGCTAAACATAAGTGAAAGTGGTTTGCTAAATAGCAGGTTTGTTTTGTTCACCCCTCCCAGGCTGTATTTATCCAAGAGACTCTCCTCAATCTCTCCTTTTTCTCTAACTAATGTTATTATACTTTTTTTGCTTTTGGACACAGTCTTACTTTAATTGTTTGCCATTTCAGTATTTTTGGAGGTATGATGCTGTTATATTCTTTTGGTTTGCTGCATAAGCTTGAATATAATTTACAGCATGTATTGAATAGTAAAACAGCTGTGCGTGTGTGCATGTGCAACCTGCTCGTGGCTCTTGGGCTGAAGATTGTAGTCTTAGTTAAAACTATGAAGAAGCCTGTTCCAAAGGACAGTAAACATAATACTTACAGCAAGGCAAAAACAGAAAACATAAGCTGCGATCATCTTCTAACAGGATAGTCTTCGTCGAAGCAATCATTTTAGGGAGGTTTCAGCATGCTCTTCCAATTGGGAGAACATATTTCTAAAATTGAGAAGATTTTGGATTTATATAGTGTTAGCAGTTATACAGATGAGAAGTGTCCCGAATGGATACGGATAGTGATTTTTGCAGGAGGAAAACAGTGTGGATGCAATGTGTTTGTACCAGGAAAGGCAGATGTGCAATTCAGCCTAAAATATTATTAAAGATAAGAAGTGAAGTTAGATCTTTCTTATGTGATATAACACAGCACTGTTTTGGTAGTTTTGTGATCTTTACTCCACTGAACATTAGCACGGAATAACTTTTTTAAGATACTAGTTATGCAGTTTGAAGCTTGGAACATTTCAGAGTGCAAAATTTGTCAAATGAAGAAGAATGGCACGTACTGTCATCGGGGCACTATGGCTAGGGTTAGAAATTAGCGTGATCATTTGGATATAAGAGGAAGAATGCTGAAACATAGAGCCCTAAGGTACTTTAGTATTGTGGGGAAATTTGAAGAGAGGAAGCCACCTCGACATACTAGAGAAAAATTAGATAAGCTGGTCATAATTTGTTTCTTAGATCGTTGTAGAGTTCAAAGCAACCAGTACTTTGCTAAATACGTCTGTGCCATATTCATTTAGATATCCTGAAAATGCCAGCATGACTAAAGGACCAAAACTCTGTCTTCATTTGTGCATCCATAAAGCCTCTCTTGAGATGCAGTTGATGTATGCACTATAAGTGACCTCCAGTTCATGGGTAGTGAAAAAATCACGAATCTATATTTTATGAAGTAGTACATGTCATTCAGTTTGTTTCTTATATTTGAAATCGGTATTCTATTCGATATCTTTGTCTCCAGTTATAAGAAGGCTAGGTAGTGCTACTTCCGTAAAGCTATTCAGAAATACCTTTTCTTGCAAAGAAAACAATATATGTGTCGGACAGTGTAATTGCTATCGGTCATGAGTTCCCATATGGTAAAGTATGACAATATTTCTTATTACAACATATATTATTTGTTAAAATGTATCACATTCATTTTAATCGGTAGGTATTTTATTTCTTAAATATGCTGTAATTATACAACAACAACAACAACAAAAAAAAAATTGTAATGTTCCCAATGAAAAGGTTATTTTATTTAATGTAGCCAGAACTAAAAATTGCTACCTTATAAGAAAGACATTCAATTCTTCTCTTTGGTAACATGCTCAGTAATGTGTGAGATAATCATTATCGTTACCTATCATTAAGTTCTTTGATTAGTTCTGTGAATTATTTGCAATTTCGATAGTGAAGTGATAAACTAGAAATTTTCATTAGACAGCAGCACGAATTTCCGCCTTATCAATGATGAAGCAGTTTCTGAATTACCACATTATCCTTCTTTGTGGACAAGGACAGCAAAAGGAAACCTTTGTTTGGTTTGATTTGGTTCCCTGGGTTCAAAGGGAGGAAAAATAGAGCTCAGCCCGGTGCTATTATATAATCGAAATATATCGTTGTTTATTTATTAAAGAAATTGAAAAAAGTGTTTCTTTTTTAGAATGAAAATCGGATTCATTCTCGATCTATAGTTAGTTGTGATTTTTTTTTCTCTTTTGTTTAATTCTTCATTGGTTAAATTCTATTCGGACATGAGATATGCTCTGAAATACAGTTTGTAAAATTAGAATTCCTGTGAAAGGCATTATTTAAATTAACTAAATCCTTAAGGCATCTAATTATATTAAAGATTTTTCTTGTGTTTTTACAAGAATAAAAATAAAAAATAAAAATAAAAATAATCTACTTCTCACTGTTGAATGGAAAGGTATGTTTTTTACACCTTCTCATAGCAGTCATTTGAAATAAAATTCATTAAAGTAATGTAGTTGCTAATAGTAATTAGTACAAAGTAAATGCCAATCTCAAGTGTAAATTAGACTTGGCACAGCGTGACTGTTATTAAATCAGTGATCGAGATCAACTTGTTGGCTACTACAGCTAATTTTTAAGGTATCAGCAATTAGAAAACAACAGTGCATCGTTTGGTGCAGGCTCTTAGATTTCGATTGGTTCCTGTGCTTTTGAGCTGAGCAGATCTACCTCTCTCACTTTGAAATTAAGTATCCACTTTCGTCTAGCCTCTGTTTTTTTTTCTTCAATATTGAACTGTTCCTTTTGAAAAATATTCCATTTCCGTTGCGTTGAGAGCGTACTTATTAGACCTAAAAAAGAGAATAACTCTCTAGTAATTCTATAATAATAATAATAATATATTAACGCCTTTCATTCCCTTATAGAAAGTAGGCGATACCTTTAAACCCTATCTAGCTTTTGGAGACTGAGTGGGCAGTTCAATCTCCACCGGTAGCCAATCAGAGATAGCTGGCCCATGTCTACCACTAATTATAGGGAACCACCGATGAAGAGACCGGTCTACGGTCGATTTTCTTGAGTTTGCGGGTAAAAAACCCGAATTTCCGGGAGAAAAAATCCGCTTGCCTGTGCCAGAGATCGACTAACTCAGGAACCGGTCGAAAAAAGGCTTAGAAAAAGTTCTCCGGTCGCGGACTAGAATTGAACTATAAGTGTATCTTCGGGAGGACTAGCGCAGAGGGAGCAGGCGCCACTTCCACTGAGCTATACAGTCCTCTTCAGTATTTCTGAAGGGGGAAAAAATAATAACTACATTCAAGTATTTTTCCCACCATCCCGACATGTTTCTTGACAGAACGTGGAGTCCTTCAAAGGGACACATCAAAACTAATTTTTCCTAAATTTTGATGTAACATTTACTGTGATAATGAATTTCTTCAATGTTAACTGCACTAATGGGCCTTTTTGGCCTGTTACATGTTTTATTCTTACAGATTTTTTAGATCTAATTAAATCCAAATAGCCTGAGATTTCATTTCACATTCCCCCACTTCAAGAAACATGTTTCGGCACTTATTGGTACCTCGTCAGGGGACGGCTAGGGAACAGGAAGGGGGAAACATTCAAATACATGTTTGACTTATAGAAAGGATCGACTATAGAGATATGTAATAAGAGTACAAGACAATCAATAAATCAGTATTAGCTAAATTAAAGAAGGAATCGATTTTAATTGTGGTGTATTTGTATTATTCACGGGAATCTGGACTCAAATTACTATTCTAATGATATAAAAAGGAACGAAGGAAATGGAAATATATACGCGAAAGCTCATTAAACGGTGAAATTTGAAATTATGTGCAGAGCTCCCCCCCCCCCTTCATTCCTCAGTAACAGTAAATACAGTATACAGTAACGCTCAAAAGTATTTTGATAAACTAATATTTGACTTCGATTCTTTGAGACTAGTTGTAAACAATAAACCTCAATCACAACTAAGATGAAAAGCCAAACGGTTATTGTTTCTGGCGAAGTTAATTAAATTAAGGAGATAAAAATCCCTTATTATTTTACAGCCAGTATGCGAAACTCTAAGATCGAAAACTACGATCTAAGAGTTTCATGCCGAAGAACTATCGGCGAATCCAAGCGTAAGTGATCACCTGGTAGTACAACACCAAGGAAACTCGAAGCAAATGTAGAGCAAGCTCCCTCACTATCCTTGATATTTTCTCATAATGTAAAAACACACAGCTCCTAAGAGATGTAATACTGCTTTACATTATGAGGAGAGTTCACTACCCAGACTGGTTTCAACCTTTTTTGAGGTCTCATCAGTGAGTAGCTAGACCTGGATGATATCAAAGTACCATTAACCATTAACATTACTGACGGGATGGGTGAAGCACTAGTGCTTTTCATATTCCCCTTTATCTGTAATGAGAGTTCTTTGGGAATGGGAGGTTTGTGAGCAATTAAGCTCGCTCTCTGAGGGCAGTTGTATGATCAGTTGAGAGAAGAATAGCCTTCGGTCTTTTGTGTTTGTAGTCATCAGTCTCATTGTAATTGACAGCTTGTACGATTAGTGGGTTTGAATGTGAACTTGACTTCACGAAGAATTTTTCTGCAAGATTACCAAGAAAGGAGGAAATGTATGGAATGCCGGTTTCTCGGTGAATCTCTGAATTTCTGATGAACCACGGTGCATCCAGGATCATCCTAAGGCATTTGTTTTGGATTCTCTGCAATTTAGAAATGTTTGACCTTGAAGTGTGACTCCATGCTGGTGAGGCGTAGGTAATGACTGGACTTATTACCATCTGGTAAAGAAGCAATTTATTATGTAAGTTCAATTTGCTCTTGCGGTTGATCAATGGGTAGAGCTGTGCTATTATATTATGTAGGTTCAATTTGCTCTTGCGGTTGATCAATGGGTATAGCTGTGCTATTACTTTGGAAAATTTGGAGCCAATGAGATTGATGTGCTTGTTAAAAAGGAGTTTCTTATCCATTAATACCCCAAGATATTTGGTCTCTGATTGCCATGGGATCTTATGACCATAGAGCAGGATGTCTTCTTTATTGCATACCTTTCTTCTTGAAAACAACATGGCTGAGCTTTTGATGGGGTTCACTTGAATCCTCCACTTGGTGGACCACTTTGGTGACATCAAAGTTTAAGTGAAAAGAACTTGCATACATTCACTATACGAATGCCAGAAAGGTGTGTCGATATATTATATTATATTATAACTAAGATGAAAATCCAAACGGCTATTTTTTCTGGAGAAGTTAATTAAATTAAGGGGAATAAAAATCCCTTATTATTTTACAGCCAGTATGCGAAACTCTAAGATCGAAAACTACGATCTAAGATGCAGAAGAACTATCGGCGAATCCAAGCGTAAGTGATCACCTGGTAGTACAACACCAAGGCAACTCAAAGCAATGGTGGAGCAAGCTCCCTCACTATCTAGCTACTCACTGATGAGACCTCAAAAAAGGTTGAAACCGGTCTGGGTAGTGACCTCTCCTCATAATGTAAAGCAGTATTACATCTCTTAGGAGCTGTGTGTTTTTACATTATGAGAAAATATCAAGGATAGTGAGGGAGCTTGCTCCACATTTGCTTCGAGTTGCCTTGGTGTTGTACTACCAGGTGATCACTTACGCTTGGATTCGCCGATAGTTCTTCGGCATGAAACTTTTAGTCGACTTTCTCTTAAGTCATTTGATCTTAAGTCATTTGATTAAGTAGTTTTTGATCTTAGAGTTTCGCATACTGGCTATAAAATAATAAGGGATTTTTATCCCCTTAATTTAAACGTCAATCATGTTAGTTATTATTATTATTGTAAGTTATTAAGTTATTGTTTTTTAATAAATAGAATATTAGTTACTGTATGTTTTTAAGAATATCGGTTATTAATAAAGTCATATGGAAGACCAAAGAATGCTGTAAAGATTTTCTTTAAGCTTTGTGTTTTGCAAGAGGGACGCAGACAAACAATTGTCGCACATCTCTTGGCATATCTCGGATTTTTCAGCAAGATAATGAAACACCGATCAAGCTACATCCAGGATTACTTTAGGTCGAAGATTATAAACCTCTAAGAGAGGAGTCTATCTAAGGGCTATCATTGCCAACGGTTATGCTACAAAATATTGACATTTCAGATAAAGAATTTGTTTTGTTTTGCTTAAATAATAAGTGTTATGATGATGATTCATGTTTGTAAAAATGCTTTTCGTTGCTCCAAAGACAATCATGCATTAATACAAAAACAAAACTTTGAAAAATTATTGTTTGTTATTATCTCGAATAAAGATGAGAATATCTGTTTTTATTGATATGTATAAAATTCTGAAGATATCACAATAAATAAATTTATGTACTAAAATCTGTTTGTGAAAATATTTTTGAGCACTACTTTATATGTGTGCAACCCAAAATCCCGTTAGTTGGCGGAGATATCGCTCACGCTTCATGGTTTACCACTGTTTTCCAAATTTGCCGACCACAATCTGTTGTCGATTGATTATTTCATTCAAATTTTATTTTATTTTATTTTTTTATTTTATTTTTGTCACTGTTCCAAGTCACAAAAGTGTTCAACTTTCTTCTATCCGTCTTTTCAATGTTGTTCTATGAGTTTTTTAAATGAATATATTTAGATGGAATTTTGTATAATACTATTTCTTATTTGACTTAAGAGAAAGTCGACTATTCAAAACAAGTAACACGCATCGATGATATATAAAATAAGCTGTCAAGATTAAAAAAGTAAAAATCAAAAACAGAAAGCTGATATTTAACAAAAAAAAGAGAACAAATTATAGAAATATTACAGAATTTTAGACTTTTGGACGTCTATAATATGGAAGTGAAGAAATATATTTTTAGAAGGCTCAGTGGAGTATGAAATGAAATGACTTTCCAGAGAAAGGATAACTTGACTGGTTTCTTCTCTAAGTATTTAATTTTACACTAAATTAATACCTTTAGAATACAATATGTAATGCATAAAAATAAATTTTGCATCATAATTTGCAAACCAATTTAAATTTTATGTGGAGATAGGACTAAATGACTGTAACTCCTGCAAGATTAAAATTTTAATTGTAATTGAAGAGAAACTTATACTCTGCTAAAAAAAAAAAAAAAAAACCGTAGTAGTTAACAGTACAAGGTAATGTGAGATAGAGATTATTGATTACAAAGATTTGCTTGTTAGAAATTCATTAAATGCATTTTGCATGGCTACAAACTACGATGCAGAATCTATCCTGCTAAAATGAAACTTCTAAGTAAGAATTATTACAATATCCAAATGATCGACCGTTTTGTTCTTATTACTCATTAGGTATTTTATTAGTCCATTATCATTAATAGTGATTCTAACAGACACTTAACTGCCAACGACCTTCCAAGTATCCTAGAATTTCGTAACTGTAATTCGAGGATAAGGTGATTAGCCCTATGCCTGTAAACATTCTTTTGTCTGTAAATGGCGTGCGATCTACTGGTCAGTTTGCCTAATTGCGGGACGAAAACTCTGAACTTTAATCGGATCCACTAGCACTCCTAAATCCCTACGCTCCTCAATTTTTTGCAGTACAGTTTCAACCAATGCAGGGTTATGTATTTTCGGGCATCATTGCTTCCCCCCCCCCCATTGATAGACAATCTTCCTTATCCATACTGTTAGTCTATACAAGTCATCCTCTAAGATCTTCACATCATCCTTATTAATTATTCCTCTACCCAGTTCTACATCATCAGCAAATAACTGAATATTTTCCCTTGGGTCACTTCCCATATCGTTAATGTACAAGTTAAATAGCAGTGGCCAGAGTACAGAGCCTTGTGGTACATTACTAGTCACACTTCTTCTCCTGGACTCAGCTCATTCAAAAACTAGTCTCTGATCTATCCATTAGCCATCCTTTTATTCACCTCATCAGCATCATATCCAAATCTATTTGTTCAAGTGTTTATAACAGAGTTCTGTTCGGCACTCTGTCACATGCGTTTGCAAAGTAGAGCAATACCATCATGTAGCCATTCCCCTTATCCAGATAAGCTCTTTCGTTATTATAAAAAGTTAATAAATTACTGAGGCATGACCTATCCTTTGTAAAATCACGCTTTCCTGGCATACAGGATCTAATTTCTATCCACCCATTCCTGAATACTGCTTTTAACTACCTTCTTCACCACCACTCCAGAGATGCTAATCGGTCGGTAATTTGCAACTTCCGTCTTAGGGCCAACTTTATGCAACGGAACTATTTTTGTTTTTGTTTTTGTTTTCGTTCCCTTGGGACTTTCCCAAAGCTCAGACTCAAATGAAACAATCTGGTCAGAGGCTCTGCAAGTGCTCCAACACAAGTTCGTAATATGGGAGCTGATATTCCATCTAATTCCATAGCTGTATGCACATTAAGGCTCTATAATACGTGTACATCTCACCTTCAATATTAACTCGTCACATTTGTTACTACAGTATCACCCTGGATGATAAACCTTTGCAAAGTGATCAGTCAGTAATTCTACTATTTCATCTGCTTCGGTCATCACCATATCATCAACCATCCATCAAAATTATTCTACTATAGTTATTCTTCCTTTACTTGCTAGATACTGAAAGAACTCCTGATATCGTTGATCGCTCAGCTAATTTAATCTCGTACTCTTCATTGCTTCCCTTACAACAGTAGCCACACTTTTGAACTGTGCTTTATACTGCTAATATCCTTTCTCTTTAAATGTTCTCCACAAGTCTTTATTTTTTAGCAACTCCTGATTAATGATTTGATTACTCATCCATTTATTTCCTGTTTATTTATCCTCCTGACTGTAGGTATGCACTCTGCTATCCCTTCCTTCAAACACCGCTTGACCATATGCTATGCACTACTAACATCATTTTCCTGCAATTTGTAATTCTACGGCAGTTCACCAACAATTCTCCTCAATTTGTGTTGTCATAATTATCAGTTCTGTAATTCAATAATCCTTCCTTAATGAGAAAGAAATCTATACATTTAGCCACCTTCCAGGTCAAAACTACATGATCGCTCTCACCAACTGACGGCAATGTAGCCACCTTCGTAACAGATAAATCCTCTGATGCAATAGCACTCTCAAATCCCTTGAGATTTGAGAGTGCTATTGCATCAGAGGATTTATCTGTTACGAAGGATTTATCTGTTAATATCTTACATCATGTGTTGTTTTGTTCCTTACTAGTGGCATAAATTCATTTTCCTTTCATCCATATGACCTTTCCTATTCGAATATATCTCCCATAGTTGAATTCCCCATAATAATTATCCGTCCTCTACTTATTGCATTTACTTCCCGATACATATAACTCACATCATCCCTCGCGTTGGCTGGCCTATAACAGCAAACAGCTATATATTTTGTCCTGTTAGCCTCTATCTCACTCCAGATGTTTCAAATGTTATTGCTTTCCATTTCACCAATCTCCTGTTGAGCCGTTACTCTTTTGGGCTTCAATTTATGTGCTGTCATCAGTAATACATCTCTCCCCAATCTTGGTTGCTCTATCCTCCCTGAAAATATTATAACATTTACATTCCGTATCAATTACTATATCTTCTGTTAGCCCCGTCTCGCTCATATCAATAATTTTTGGCCAAGAAAAGCTAACCAATGCCAAAAACTCCTCCTTCTTGTTTCGAATGTTTCTCACACTAGTGTATATAAAACTTAGCTGCTTCCATGGCTCAACTACTCCTAGACTTTGTACTGACATTCCCATTCCGATTTTCTACCTCACCAACTAAATTCATCTTTTTCTCCTTCCATTCATTTGCCTTATTAGTATCTACATGCATCCTCACCTGGATCCTCCCTAGTAGCTCGAGTTTCCTGTCTTTGCATTCCAATTTCACACTAGTCAGAAAATTTATCACACCTTATTAGGCACACTCAAGAACTCATTAAACTTCCTTCCCATCACACAGTTCCTATCACTCTCATGGGACCGGACCATTAAGCCGCCTATGTCTTTCTAGATAATCCGTGAAACCACATCATCATGCATCTCAACACACACGGAAACCCACCATCTCCTTTCCCTACGAAGGTAAATTCTCTCCTGCGCTCAACAGCAATATACCACTCTCGCTTAGATGCAAATCATCCTTACAAACAGCTCTCTCTCTATCTCTCTTTTACCTTCGAATTAATCGCAGAGATCAATATACCCAAGATCCCGCTTCTTACACATCCTTGCTGTCATACTGTTCACAATTTTACTCTTCTAATAACATTCTCAAATTCCGTGCTACCTCATTTACACTACCTCTCAAATCGTTCGTTCCGACTAGCACATTCAAATCATCTGTAATTCCTCCGATTTCCACAGCCTCAGTCATTCCAGTTGTGATACCACCTCTCAAACACACTTTCAGCACCTAATTTACATCTTTAATAATCGAATCCCCAAACAACACTGTTCTCTCTCTCTCTCTCTCTCTCTCTCTCTCTCTCACTCACTATTCTTTCCAAATTTCTGCTACAATCAGTCACCTTTAGCTTCTCATTTACTGGCGCCGTTCCTCTTCCAACAGTCAACCCTCCCTCCCTCCCTCCCTCCCTCCTAATTGTTGTATATCATTCTGCACCCTATTAATTCACTTCTTAGGCTCCTCATTTCCAACACTATGAAGCCTATATCTTGTTTACAGTTTTGTTCCGAAGCCGTGTCCCTTACATCAAATAAGACTTGGACGCCAGGTTCGATGTCTTGTATAATACAACGAGTTTGGACGTGTAATAAGTTATCAATATTGGTGATAATTTTAAATATCAAATATTTTAAATATTTTAATTTTAATAGAATTTGTAATAAGAATAAGAAGCATGATAAATAAGATACTTGATAAGAAGCATAATAAATCAACCTATGTATAATCAGTCAAATTATTTTTATAGTATAACATAATTCAAAAATAGTTTTAAATTACCATTGAGATTATGAAAAGGTATATTAATGTTAAAATATTTAAATGAAATATTTAATAATTTTAAAATCTCATATGAAATTAATAATAATCAATTATTAATTCATTATTATGAATTTCATATTAAATATTTCTATTCTCCCACCATATTATCTCTTAATGAAAGGAGGAATTATACAAACGTCAAAATATGCGAGTGGTTTCCTCTGAAGTCCATTTTACTCCATCTCTCTTCGTATTAAAAATAAATACATTACTGATGACTCTCTTTAGCAGCTAGAAGGGTAACAATACAAATACTGAATAATTTAGGACAATTTGGTTTCCTTTGCATTATAATTAACAATACAATATTTCGCATTGTAACTACTGAAGTTAAGTAAAAATTTCATGAGTGACTTAAAAAATAAAACAAATTCATTAGCTATTGTTTTTATGCTTATTACTTTGTAACTGTTACATTCCACAAAAGTCTGAAAACGTGGTTTTTTTCGTGGGGGATAGGGAGGGGGGGACATGAATAGCTAAAACTTACCCTTGTTGAGAGGCTTATACGCTGGTTAAACATGATAACTAATATTTAAGGAATTGACAGCGTTTACTAGAAATATAGATTAAATAAACTTTAATATATACTTTCCGATATTTCGGCGAACGTCACGTTGCCATCTTCTTGGGAACTTACTAAAAGACACGTGCACACAAGTACTAATAACAGCAAATGAGACTGAAGCTAGGAAGCTAGCGTTTCCTAAAGTCCTGATGGTGCCCCCTGGCGGGCTATATTGGTAGTTCTTGGCCTTTGGGCTGAAGTTCTTCTGATAAAAGTTTCCCAAATTTGGGGCAGTTTCATGCATCCAAATTTGTTGAGGTTTGGCATGTTCCTAAGGGCCGAGGCTGATTCCATGAATAGTCTTTCATACTTGAACTTGCTGCGGTGTATTACTGTGGCTTTCTTCCATCTTATTCTGTGGCGAGTATCCAGAGCGTGGTCTGCAAGCCCAGAGTGACACTTTCTCAGCCAACGGCTACCCCCTCCAAAAAATCCAAAAAATACTTAACCCAGTTATCCACAACCCACCACCCCCTCCCCTTCACAAAAAAGATTACTCTAAATCTATCACGATTCCCTACATCAGAGGCACCTCGGAAAAAATCAATAAAATCCTAAAAAAACATGACTTGACCACTTGTTACAGACCACATAGAAAACTGGCATCCCTGATCCGCTCCACCAAAGACCAACCACTTCCCCTAGACCTACCTGGTGTATACCAGGTCCCTTGCAGCTGTAAACTGTCCTACTTTGGCCAAACAGGCAGGACAGCAAATATCAGAATCTCAGAACACAAGGATTACATCCGATTTTACCAGTACAGCCACTCTGGGCTTGCAGACCACGCTCTGGATACTCGCCACAGAATAAGATGGAAGAAAGCCACAGTAATACACTGCAGCAAGTTCAAGTATGAAAGACTATTCATGGAATCAGCCTCGGCCCTTAGGAACATGCCAAACCTCAACAAATTTGGATGCATGAAACTGCCCCAAATTTGGGAAACTTTTATCAGAAGAACTTCAGCCCAAAGGGCCAAGAACTACCAATATAGCCCGCCAGGGGGCACCATCAGGACTTTAGGAAACGCTAGCTTCCTAGCTTCAGTCTCATTTGCTGTTATTAGTACTTGTGTGCACGTGTCTTTAAGTAAGTTCCCAAGAAGATGGCTACGTGACGTTCGCCGAAATATCGGAAAGTATATATTAAAGTTTATTTAATCTATATTTCTAGTATACCCTGTCAATTCCTTAAATATTAGTTATTAAAACTTACCCTGTTTAATCTTCAGAGTGGGATGTTCGAATGATGTAACCGAGCATACTCATAATATTGATTACGCTATATATTATCAAGAACCTCCGTAGCTCAGTCGGTATAGACGAAGCTCTTTGGTCGGAAGAACCTGGGTTCAATTCCCATCTATGACGTGAGGAACTTTATCTAGTCTCTTTCGACTAAAGGTGAGTTAGCCGGTCTGTTATGGAAGTAGAGGGTTTTTTCACCCGGAAACTCAAGTCTTTCCGGGACAAACCGGCGGCCTTATCCTCGTATTACGGTTTAGAAGTCCAACGATACATGGAAGGCCATGGGCGCTTAAGTGCCTGTTAAAGGCATTGAGGGTGATATTATCAACTTTTTCTGTCAGTGTCATTAATTGATACTTCAATCTCCAATCGTTTGTTTATTATCTATTTCTCAGATGATTGATTACCCGACTGAAAAATAAATAAATAAATAAAATACCTTGAACAATGACAAGCCTAAATACCAATCCACTGATATAGAATGATGAAGTTTACCACTTATTGTATATTAGTTCCCCTCCCCCCTTCCCTTTCGTCTACACTCATCACCAAAGCCAGAAAGTCATACGATCAAATGCACCAAGTTAAAGTGTGATAACTTTTGAATGAAATCAAATTTTTGCAGTCTGAAATAATAATAAATGGACATGAAAAATAAAAAAATGAAAAGCATCAATCTCTGTAGATGCTGTATGAGATCGATCTTTGTTGGGAAAATGTCCCTAGAAATTGACACTACACCTTGGGAGAATAAATTGCTATATTTCTTCAGAAGAAATTGGTATATGCGTTGATAATGGTCGGCATTCAGTGCTTCAGAATGGTCGGCATTCAGTGCCATTTTAAATCAGAAAAACTGATTTAAAATGGCACCATACCATGAATTTATAGGTAATAATGGGCTCTATTCAAATAAAAAATTAGCCTTATGTGGAATGTATAACTGCACGACATTCTTTTCTAAACCCTCAGATAATCCACAAAAAAGAAACTCTTCATGCCATTATCGACACAAGAGAGGGGGAGCAGGTTGTTGCATTGAATCGTCTAAGGAAAAATTATCACATTTAAAACAAAACAATCCTCTCAAGAAAACTTCTTTTGTTTCGAGATTTTAAGTCAATGCCTGCTGGACATGCGCAGCAATTTCCAGCCTTACAAGTGCATTCTTTTCACCAACAACAATCGTCTTAATGTCCAATTTAGTCTCTCTCGCTTCAGGCTTGAGAACTAATCTGTTTATTGTAACCCTGTTTGGAACTTTATTGCACATTTTATCAAACTGGAGTTGAACAGCCTTGTCTGTTCATGTTCTGCTGACTGAAGTTCGGGTCCGAATTTGGTCTTAATTCGAGTGAGGCTAGAAAAGCCTGACTAGCATAAGTAAGTGATAACAAATGTCAACAGAACTGAACTCTGTCTATAAATTTCATGTATATTCCTCTCCAACGGTAAGACAAAATTTGTCCAAGTCTAAACTGTAACTTCAGCAACAATGGGTGTACAAAGTTCAACCAGGTATTCTTGGGAAGTTAGGCCCAATTCAGTGGCACCTGGTACAGCGGACGGACTAAACGGATTCCTCACCCAATCATATCGTGCAGCATCATGCTTTAGTTTAGCAGTTGCAGCAAAATAATCAATGCTACATAAATATTAGGCTAGCTTTAATTATACAATTCTTATTGAGTAATAATAATAATTGTATAATTAAACAAAAGTGTGATGCAATTTGGGCGAAGATATTTTTAACTAGCAAAATTCTGCAGCAGACTGAGAAGCATTGTTCTGCTATACGATTGTCCATGCGTTACTCTATCATAGCCTTAAATATAATTTAATATAAATACCGATTTCTACGCATCCACTTTTTCCTTCTAATATTTGAATTGGCTTATGGATATAATCCCATAATAATAATTTGAATATTTACAGATATTTTGAACTTTTATTTGTCTATCCGTAACACGCCATAATAATTTAAGAAAATGTCTTAAATTTTCTTACATTCCTAGCACTCCCCCGAAATCTTTAATTCACCTTGGGAGTAAGTATCGGACTCTTGGTGGATACCACTAATAAGAAATATAAATTAAAGTATTTTTAGTGCCTGTGTCGTGATCATGCTCCCATGACCATAACGCGAGATTTCCAGGAGAAAAATAAAAATAAAAAATAAAATAAAATAAAATAAAAAAATTTTTTTAAAAATATTATATATATATATATATATGGATTTGATTTTAGTTGCTGATAAGAATTAAAGGAGGGGCAGAGTCCAGGATGAGGCAGATGGCCCAGTGGTGTGCCTCAGGGCTCTGTGCTTGAGCCATTATTGTTTAATTTGTACATAAATGATATAGGAAATGGCTTGAAACGAGATATTCAGTCTGATGATGCAAAGTTGGGTAGCGCAATAAAAAATTAAGCTGATGTTGAGAGTTTGCAAGATGATTTAAATAAGCTGGCAAAATGAGCAAAAGGTAATGGATGTCAGTTCAATATGGAAAAGTGTAAAGCTATGAATTTTGGGATTTTTAAAACTAGGCTACAGTCTTCCAAAGCATAGTCTAGAGTTAGTAGCTGTTTGGCATACGAAAGTAGGGATTTTATCTGGGAAACACGTGTTTTTAATTCCATAACTCAAGAAAATCGACTGCAGAACTCACGCTATTCCGGACAGTTATGCTAGTTTGGATTAGAAGTACGAAATGGTGGTAGTGTCTATTATATTCTCGTCACGCATATAAATCATTGGTTGTCATGAACTAAACTATCGAGGATGACTGTGGATAAATGACCGAGTAGACCCCCAGTTTCCAAAACTCAGTTAGCACTGAACATAACCAAACCTAATCCAAGTTCAAAAGTATATAAGAATAAGAGTTTAAAAAGTTTTGGCATGACCTTCGGTACTGCACTTTAGTGAAATGTGGGACATAAAAACTGCTCTCGAGGTAAAACGAACGGAAACCAGTAAAAGCATTTCATATGGATGGCAACAGGTTATAAATTCCGTGATAAAAAAAAAAAGCGTAAAGAACTAAAAATAGACTCAGTAATGGATAAACTATGCAACTTGCTGTTCTTGTTGGCCGAGTGGTTAACGTACCCACTCTTCAACCAACAGGACTCAGATGGGTTCAAATCTCGCTGTTGTCTTATCTCTGATGTCTTTACGTGGAAGATGAAGTTCATCGTCCGGCGTAAAACCACCTTCGCGCTTTGTGTGTGCGCGTGTGTGCGCGCGCGCGCGCGCGCGCGCGTGTGTGTGTGTGTGTGTGTGTGTGTGTGTGTGTGTGTGTGTGTGTGTGTGTGTGTGTGTGTGTGTGTGTGTGTGTGTGCGTGCGTGCGTGCGTGCGTGCGTGCGTGCGTGCGTGCGTGCGTGCGTGCGTGCGTGCGTGGGGGGGGTCTAAAGTGGCTTGAAAAAAAAATTCCATATTTGGTCTATATATAGAGTGGGATGTCCGGATTAGGAGTTGCACATCTCTCTATAGTAAGTGCCAGATTATGTACCGGAAATAAATGTAAATAAATAAATAAATAAAATAAATGATTTAAAAAATTCCTTAGCCTCCATTATACTGATGTCCTATAGGTTTATAACGTTTAGTGAGTTGGGCGGCGCATAAAAAATGAAGTAAGAAATAAATCAAAAATATTGAAAGAGTGGGCAATTCCAGACAACTGAAAAAGGGAGGACATAAAAGTCAACAACGACCAAGGAAAATATAGAATGAGACAGGAACAAGCCACTCGGCCTAAATCTTTGAAAAGATGACGATGAGAAAGATTATTTGAAAACCATGAATGAAAGCGACAGAAAGTGAAATAAGAGGATTTACATAAGCAAACACGAGACGCATTTTTTGCTTCTGCGTTTGTACTGGTTACAGTTTTCTGTGAAAAACTTCCAGTCTCAAAATTTAATCTCGGATTTTAATCTTGTTGAGTAAACTTAAAGATGCTGTTGTTGATTACTAAACAAAGGAACAAAGAAAGAGAAAGAGAAAAAACTTAACTTCGTCTTTCTATTTTTAGTGATGCTTTAGATCGGTGGGTTTGGTGAAATCCTTTGTTTGGAAAGAATCGGATTTGAATTCCGTCTAAGATGCAAAGAACCTTTATAAGTGCTTTTCTGCAGAAGATGGGTTTAGCAGGTTTCATGATGAGGCGATATGGTTTTTGCCTCTCAAAACAGACCAACCGGCCCAGTGAAAACACATACTTACAGACATAGAATACTATTGAACAAGGAAAACAACCGGAAAGTACTTTGTTCTATAATAATTTTCTAGTTAAAGTAGCATTGCTAATCCAACAACCATCGGGTTGAGGGAAAAATACACAATAATTTTTATGACAATACTCTGTCGCAAAATAAAGTCTGCAGAATATTAACATTGCAGGTTACAATACTGGTAATCAGTGCAACTTCTCCGGGTTATTGTTCTTGCAGTATCAGATGGTTAGAAGGCTATGAGTATAATGTCAATGAATTTAAAAGTGATAAAAACATTATGAACGGTTCCAAGTTTTTAAGATAACCTTGAGCTAACGGAATCAGAGATTTTTAGTATGAGTTGCCTTCGCCTTGCATTACTTAATAAAGAATATTTATAGCATTTTGTACTCTTTTATTCATTTTTATTATCATTATTACATCTATGTTTCCCTAAAGACGGCATGTTGTCTCTGTATTAACATTTGATAATAAAAATGTCTCAGGTTACTAAAGTATTGACATGTAATACAAAACATATTTTATTCTTTACTAATACTGGGCATTATTATTTCCCAAGTAAGCACACAGACAAACAAGTCAAGTTTACGCCTGCAAGTGTTACAAGTCCAGCTGATCCTGCACGTAGTGCAAGACTAAGGCAACTCATGGTAAAAGTAGAATAAGCTCTGATCACTAATCTTAATATTTACCCTTAATACAAAGCACATCTCCTGGAGGTGATGTATGATGCTTTGTATCAAAGGCAAGGGGCCACTACCCAGACCGGTTTCGACCTTTATTGAGGTCTCATCAGTGGGAGCCAAGCTAGAAATACCAAGATTTTAGTAATACAGAGCTTATAAGTATACCATAAGGTGTTTTAGAACAAGTTACCATAAGGTGTTTTAACCTTATTAAATAAAAATCTCAGGAGGAGATATAAATGTAGAAAGTATCCTCCTGAGATTTTTATTTAATAAGGTTAAAACACCTTATGGTAACTTGTTCTGGTAAAATACTTATAAGCTCTTTATTACTAAAATCTTGGTATTTCTAGCCTGGCTCCCACTGACGAGACCTCAATAAAGGTCGAAACCGGTCTGGGTAGTGGTCCCTTGCTATTAATACAAAGCATCATACATATCCTCCAGGAGATGTGCTTTGCATTAAGGGTAAATATTAAGATTAGTGATTAGAGCTTATTCTACTTTTACCATGAGTTTCCTTGGTCTTGCACTACGTGCAGGATCAGCTAGACTTGCAACACTTGCAGGCACAAACTTGACTTGTTTGTCTGTTTGCTTGCTTGGGAAATGGAGTAAAACCAGGTTTTAAATAGTTTGGTATATTTTTAACATTTATTATACCCAAGGTAAAATAAATACTTTATATATATATATATATATATATATATATATATATATATATATATATATATATATATATATATATATATATATATATATATATATATATATATATATATATATAGTGTGGGGAAGAATACCTTTATAAAGATTTCTTTACGTCCATCCATCAATTCATTGGACATCCATAGGTGCCGTATGGTCACTTCAGTGATTTGCCACACTAGTGCTAGCCATGTGATCCTGTTGTATGATTTTCTGGAGGCTTCAACTCACTGAAATCAGTCACTCCACACACACACGCGCGCGCGCGCGCAAACGCACACGCACACACACACACACACACACACACACACAAATCCATCCATCCATCCATCCATCGATCTCATTAACTACCCATTCCTTGTTTTGTATTTCTGTTCTGAGAAGTCCACCCTCCATCCTTTCAAAGTGTCCAAAGTATTTTAACTTTCAATATCTCTGAGGAGTCTTAATGTTCTGCTGGTCCTTTCTAACACCTATTCATCTGTACACTTTTCGGTATATGATATATTCAATAGCCTTCTGTAATACCACATCTCAAAAGCAGCTATCCTTTTCTTATCTGATTTCTTTAGGTTCCAAATCTCACATCTATAAGTAACTGTTGGAAAAACACCTACATCCAAAATCCTCAACTTTGTTCCTGTGGAGACAGTTCCATCCTTCCATATTTTAGACAAGTCTCTGACTGTTGTTTTAGCCATTCCTAGTCTTCTAAATAGCAATTCTTCAAATTAATAATGGATCCAGTCAATTCGAGCTTGCAGACTTCCTCAATTCTTTCTCTGTTTAGGTACAATTGTTTCTTAGGAGCTTCCCTCTCTGTATTTCCATTGAGAACCATAATCTTTGTCTTGCTAGGATTGAGCAGAGTCCTCTGTTCTTACTGATATCGTAAATTTGTCAAGAATTTGTTCTAGTTCTTTCTTGTCATTACAAAGGAGTACATATCAGCATACCTCAGATTACTGATCAATATACCACCTATCCTAATTACTATCTTGCACTCATCCAATGTTTCATGATGTACTCAGCATCAGTTAATCCAACACCAGTTTTACCATGGCTTTTTGTTCTGTACAAGTTAGCTATCAACCTGATAGTTTTTCCTCAACATATTATCATTACTTTCGACAGTTTCACATGCTGAACACAGTCAAAAGTAGTCTAAGAAACACATTACCAAAGGAAGTCTACATTCTTTATACTTTTCTATGATCTGTCTAAGGCAAAGGATCTGATCTCTGGTACCCTTACCTTTCCTAAAATCTGCTTGTTCTTCAGGTATCTCTGCCTCAATTTTGGCCTCAATCTTATTTCGAATGATCTTCAATAAAATCTTGCTTACATGAGATATTACACTAATAGTTCTATAATTCTTGCAATCCTTCATATCTCCCTTCTTATATAGTGGTATGATAAAAGACTTCTTCCAGTCTCTAGGCCATGATCCTATCTCTCATATCCTTGTAATCAATCTATGAAACACTCTTATCCCTCCTTCCTGTGTGGCTTTAATTAACGCTGCTGGGGTTCCATCTGCACCTGAGGCCTTATTGCTGTTAAGCTGCTCTTTCAACTTCATACCCACGTAGAGGAGGCTCCAGATCGAAAAAATTTTCCTGGAGAGAGGGCTCCTCCATATTTTCGTTATCCACTCTGTTGTACAGTTTCTCACAGTATTCTTTCCATCTGTTTATTATTTCCAATTCTTCTGTTAGTAATATTCCATTCTTGTCTTTGATGACTTTCAATTTGGGCATAAACGTGTGCTTTAGGTTACAAACTAAATGAAGCATTATTTTATAATTGTGCCTCCTCAAATGGAACACACTCTCTCTCTCTCTCTCTTAAAATTTATTAGCATAAAATTTTTCTTTGTCCTTCTTCATGGCTCTTCTGACTTCTCTATGTAATCTCATATTCTTCGGTCTTTCTTTCTATAAGTCCCCATGTTGAATCTGATGGTCTTGTTATTGAACCAAGATACTTCTTGGCTGTATCTTGTATTATCACCTTGACTCCTTCCCAAACAATTTCTAGTGAGTTCTTCTCACTAGTCTCCAAACAAATCATCCAACCAAGATGATGTTTTTTCTTCTGTGAATCCACTGGAAATTACTGTAACATCCAGTCTAGTGGAATGTGCCTGACTTGGATGTTTTCGGAGTCTTAATCTCACTTTGGCTCTTACTAGCTGACGGTCTCTACCACGGTCTGCTCCAAGACAAGTATTCATTCATTCATTTCATTTCGTATGACGATTCAACGGCCGTGAGTCCCTTTTTTGGGGAGGTACGGCACCACCTCCATTCCCCTATTTTTATCCGGGCTCGGGACCGGCATAGCTAACAATTCAGATCTATGGCTGTAGGGATTGTCTTAAGTATTCCTGACTGTATCCGTATGTGTTCACGGGCCCGTTTGCCTGCTTGCGGGATAAAAAAACCAGATAAACTGGGGGAAAACCCTGTTGTCCACGCCCAAGAACGGCTAACTTGGCTATGGCTGAGGAAGATCCTTAAGCTCCTCATGTCGTCAACGGGAATCGAACCTAGGACACTCCTTCCCCAAACATATGGTTGCGAAGAGCATAGCCACTAGGCTAACCGCACAAACAGGACAAGTATGAACATCAGAGATGCTTATCTTCCACCACTGGAGAGCCAAGATGTAATCAATCAGTTGCCTTCACCTATCAATGTTAGATGTCCAGGTATAGCTCCGTTGTGAGCGTTTCTGGAAACTGGTGTTGATAATAAATAATCTGTTATCATGGACAAATTCCGAGCCTAACTCTCATACCCTTTCCTACTTTTGCATTAAAGTGCCCTAAGATATAACATACATCTCTTCTTGGTAAGCAGTCCAAAACAACCTGTAAATCTTCATAGAATTCCACACTATTTACTGTGATAGGTCTTCATCAGGCCTATCCGTGTGGGGTGCATAAACTACCATGATTGACACATTGGTAGGATGAGCCTTAAGTCTAATACAGAGTATCCTGTATGAAGTTTCTTGGGTTATAACCAAGAAAGGGTCTTGCCTGAACTATCTTCAGTTTCAAGCTACCGCATGATGCTTTGAATCACCTTCTGAGTAAATAATTACCTTACTATCCTGTCTTTTGAAATGACCTTCTCCATTCCATCTGATTCCCAGGATGTCAATTTTATACCTTTCCATCTCTTTACAGACAATCTGAATGCTCAGGGTCTACAGAGTATCCCTCTGTAGACCCCGAACATTCTCATTCTATTTTCATATGTAAAATTTCCTCTCTAAGATTAATTCTATACCTTCTGTATATATTCCTCATTCACAATATTACTGACTTTTGTTGAAGACTGTAATATACGTCTCGAACAGGACCTTCTGCCTAAGCCCTGAACGCGGCTCTGATTATTCTGCATGACAACTGATGCAGCATGAGATATTATAAGGCACAACCATATTAGTATTTTGGAGTGAAGTCACTGCAACAACGAAATAAAATATGAAAGATTCACCCCTAGGCTTCGAATACTCTAATAGTATTGGAGAGGAAGGAACAAGAAGAAGAGAAAAAAGGAGAGAAAGAAGGGGAGGAACCAGCCTACATATAATATAATAGATGTATGTTACTTGAAGTAAGGTATGATCCAGCATCAGGTACCTTGGGTTTGCACTCCCGTACTCACTAAAGTGAGCCCTTGAGGGTAATTTCTTTACGGACTAATAATAAAATAACAATTGTCAGCGCATGATTTTTAGATTTTCAATAACGGAAGAGACCTAATAATGATTGAGACATCAGTGTGTGTATTTACTGTGATATGCATTTCTAGTAAAGTAAATTTCAACTCGCTTCTCTTTTGAAACCCATCTCTCTCTCTTACCTCATCCACAATACCAGCCGCTCGGTTAGTTAGTGTCATTTTCATTATTTCCATTTTGTTATTTCTAATTAGTTTTCATTTTATTTTTAAAGAATCGTCTTCATAGTTCATTCGCAAATTATAGATAGAAATGGGAACAGTCTGGAGAAATATGTATGTAACAAAAAAAAAAAAAAAGTCATGATGTAAAGTTTATTAAATGAATATGAACGAGATTGCTCCATTCTGTACCAAGTGGTAAATGTCTGTTGATGTATAAGTTTCGTCATCAAAAAGACGTTTGCTCATACATCGCCTAAATTACTCTATGGTCTACCTTTTCCACAGTTTCCACTTATGGAACTGTAAAAATAGTTGATGGTGAATGCCTAATTCGTTATTTCAATGAATTGAACATGTACCTTCACCTATTTCAATTGTCTCCACTTAGATGCCTTTTCTGAATTATTTCATTAGAAGTCTTTAAAGCTGGCTTTCTTCAAGAGTGACAGTCTAGGGAATACGATCTTACCCTATATATCCAAATATTGATCAAAAACATGTTTTGCCAAAGTCATTGATATAGTAATTCATCCTGAGTAGTAACGTTCCTTAATATGTAAATATGGATTGACTGGTGATTTTTGCTTAGACCAATTTAGTCGTTTGCTTTTCCAGATTACTTAAGCTTTTATGAAACTGAAGAGCCTGTGCTTTTTTGTTCACGATTTCAGTTCTAAAGGAATCGAGCCAGCAAAGGTTGGGCGATTGGTAGAGCCTCTGCTACTAATGGCTTGTGAAAAAAAAAAAAAAAAAGTTAAGCAAGTTTGAGCGCGGTTAGTAGTTGGAAGGAGATCAATCGTTCCATGCTGTTGGCACACTCTCCCTCGATGAGTATTTGGACTCCCTGCAGGTGTCACATATTATTATTATGTGACACCTCCAGGGAGGTGTCACAGGTTAGTAGTTGGTCAGTAATCGGTTAGTAGTTGGAAGGAGATCAATCGGTCGATGCTGTTGGCACACTCTCCCTCGATGAATATTTGGACTCCCTGGAGGTGTCGCATAATAATAATACTCTGGTACAGTGTTTTACGAAACTCACTACCCGCGTACCCCTTTTGAAATTTTAGTAACATCGTCGTATTCGTCTGAGGAAAAGGCAATTTGAGAAAAGGTATAAATACATTTCGTTCAAACACGAATAGTTATAAAGGTAATTATTATTTATTTATTATTTATTATAAAGGTATTTATAATAAATTATAAACATCATCATCATTATCATCAGTTTCGTGATATGTATCCTTAAGGAGTGTACGGGGTACTTTGAGAGTATCACATAATTAAATTATAAACATATGAAATACTTTTAATTACACATTATATTATATACAAACATGATTAAACACGAATAGATGCAAGCAATAGTGGTGAAATATCGGTTTGGACAACTGTAATTTAAGATACGAATGATTCCTAAATGTGTAGCTCAGTGGATGTGGTGTTTGCACCCCACGGCGCTTGGCCGCATGAAGACTTGGTTTCGAGTCTAGTCGGCGACTAGAGGAAATTTTTCTAAGCCTTTTTTCGACCGGTTCCCGAGTTAGTCGATCTCTGGCACGGGCAAGCGGGATTTTCCTCCCGGAAACTCGGGTTTTTCGTCCCGTAAACTCAAGAAAATCGACCGTAGAACCCACATTATTTCAGACATTAAATATATTGTGTTAGGGTTAGGGACCACGAGATGGCGGCACATTTGAGCCGTCTCTCTTCACTGTGTACCGCTTAATTAGTGATAGCCTTGGGCCTTCTATCCCTGATGGTACCAGTGGAGATTGAACTGCCCACTCAGTCTCCAAAAGTTAGATAGGGCTAAATGGCCTCGCCTACTCCTGTAGACGGGAATAAAAAGGCATTAGCTGATTTTTTTTTTATGATTCCTAAATTTTACGGAGTTTCGACCTTCGACTGGAAAAAAAGCCTGCGTTCAATAATCGTCGTGACAAGAGGAATTTTATATGGGCATTTTCAACTGAAGGTGAGTTAACTGATCTCATATGAGTAGCAGAGTTTATTCAGAGGTGGCATACAGTTAGGTGTTATGTCCTTTATCTGCATTCCAATGAATTGTTACTTCCAACCATAGAAGCAGCCCCGTCACTTGCAAAACAAATACAGTTTTCTAAGTTTATATCATTTACTTAGTTTCAATCTTTATGGTGTCATAAAGGGATTGCTCTACAGATGATAAAAGCAGTAGTCCTAAAAATTCAGTTTTAGTTCTGTTTTGTAGCTCAGTAGAAATGGAGTTTGCACTCTACAGCCCTTGATAGCACGAAGAAAAACTCTTGGGGTTCAAATCTAGTTTCGACTAAAGGAACATTTTCAAATAAGCGTTTTTCGACCAGTTCCCCAGTTAGTCGATCTCTGGCACAAGTGGGTTTTATCTCCTGGAAACTCGGGTTTTTCGTCCTGTAAACTCAAGAAAATTCAAACCCACAGTATTTTTAGAGAAAAATATTGTGGTCGGGTTAGGGATCATGAGGTAGCAGCACTTGCTAGCTGCCTTCTTCACTGCATACTGATTAATTAGTGATAGCCTTGTGCCAGCTATCTCTGATTGGTTACCAGTGGAGATTGAACTGCCCACTCAGTTTCGAAAAATTAGATAGGGCTAAAACGGTCTCGCCTACCCCTGTGCGAGAAAAAAGAGGCATAAGCTGAATTTTTTTCAGAAAAATGTCTTACCATTGTACACAAGAGCTTTTGTACAGCAGTATCAACTGATCCATCAATGAGCAATACAAATTTCCTACCTATAGCATATTTCAAATCTGCCTGTAATGCTGAACCACCTTTTTTTAATTATCTTTGTGCACTTAGTACAGTTATAACTTATATATGTTATGGTTAAAGTGATAAATCTGGTTATTATTAATAATTACCAGTTAAAGTGAATAATTCCTGTAGGAGTCTGGTAAATGTAATAAAAACATGTTTATAACATATATGTTATGGTTAAAGTGATAAATCTGGTTATTATTAATGATTACCGGTTAAAGTGAATAATTCCTGTAGGAGTCTGGTAAATGTAATAAAAACATGTTTATAAGTTTTGTATATAGGTTTCAATTCTCAACAGAAATTATATCAGCTTAGGTTAGGTTAGTTTATAATGAAGAAAGTAAGGAAAGTACTTCTTTTGCACTCAATGAAATCAGAAATTATATAAACTAACCTAACCTTTATTGGTTAGATTAGTTTATAATGAAAAAGTAAGGAAAGTACTTCTTTTGCACTCAATGAAATCAGAAATCATTATAACCTAACCTAAACTAACCTGGATGTTGCATATCGAACCAGATTGTAGTTGTAGTTTGTCGTGGGCAGATTAATGGGGATGAAAGATAAATGTTGTTGTGGGCGGAGCTTAAAGATTGTGGGCAGATAAATGGGGATAACAAATAAAAGTTGTTGTGGGCGAGAGGTTACACCTATTGTATTATACAACTCTCCATCTCCACCACTACACCAATCCTCTACTACCAATCATCTACATCAGCGCCATCTACTGCCCACCACCACCACCACCAGAGCTAGTATTTTTTGTCAGGAGAAAAAACCCTGCTACCTCGTTATGAGATTGGCTAACTCACCTTCGATTGAAAAAGTCCATATAAAGATTCCTCCCGTCATGACAAGAATCAAACTCAGGCCTTTTCCAATCCTTATGTAACAATTTTTTTCAATGTAAGACATGTTTGTTTTTTGCCAGAGTAGATTATAGCCAGTGGAAGTTGTATGATATGCTAGGCTTGATGTGTTCTCTTCTTTTTTTGCACGTCTTTTTGGTGTTTGTTCATACGAATTTCCCCTGATCTTCCCGTCTGGCCTAGATGCCACAGGAACAATGAATTTTATAAACACCTGGTTTTTTTAAAGGATGATGTGGAAGTTTGTGGGGGGGGGGGTAGAAATCTTGAAATTTTTTCCAGCAGTAGAAAAGCAACTTTGATGTTGTTTATTTAGTAATTTAGCCATTTTGTCTGTAACATTCTTGATGTATGGAAGTGTGATTGTGTTCTTGAAATCATGTTTTTGTGAGATCCTTGTAGGAGGTGTGTTGAGGATTTTTTTGATTGTCTTAGGTTCATAACCATTTTTTTAGGATATGTGTTAAATACTGTAATTCTTCATTTCTCTGTGCTGGAAATATTATAAGCTCTGTCCCTCAAGGTTTTAATTAAACCTATTTTTTGAGAGGGGTGGTGATGCACGGCCACATTAAGAAATCTTATGTTGGTGGGTTTTCTATAGATGGAGAAGGATAATTTATTATCTTTTTCATTGACTTCTACAGGGTGTTCGGGATAAATTTGACATATTTATAATTAATTATATTTTTCCGTAAGTTACATGTATTAACACACACTTCTCTTCATTTAAAAGTTTGGACCCTTCTTCATTCATATACAAGATGTCAGAAAGGATGGATAGCTGGAACCCACCTGAATCATGGAAGAGAATAACTTGTATCATGATGATTCGTGCCCGCCATCAAAATAAGGATATTACGACTGCTGCCCAATGCTCCCTGAATACAGTAAAAACAATCAGGCATGAACTAGAGACTTGCAATGGTGACTACGAGGATGTAGCAAGAAGAAAGATCCCTAGCAGACGATCTGATTGCGTTCGTACAGCAGAATTCCTCGCAAATCTGCAGGAACAGGTGTTGAAGAACCCTGGCATTGGAATTCGGGCTTTGTTCGTGGAGTTGCTAACTGTAGTCAAGCCCTGGATAACAAGGGTAGCCAATGGTAGGCCGTATGTATGGCAGCAGGATTCGGCCCCTTGCCACACCTCTGGGAAAAGTCAAAAATGGTTGTCTGAAAATTTCTACGACTTCACCAGTCCAAATGTTTGGCCTCCAAACTCCCCAGACCTTAACCCCATGGATTATTTTGTATGGGGCGCAGTTGAAAAAGACACCAATCGCACTTCCAGTAATACAAAAGCCCAGTTAATGGATAAAATTAAAACAGTTTTTGCGGCCCTTCCCAGGGAGACTGTAGCATCAGCTTGTTCGAGGTTCCGAAGCAGAATTGAAGCTGTGATCGATGCTAATGGTGATTATTTTGAGTAAATCTTGTTGATAGTATTGTAATTAACTCTGCCTGTAATGTTTTTTTGTCAATTCATTAAATTTAATAGATACAAAGAAGATTTTCTTTTTCCTTACGAAACTGTCAAATTTATCCCGAACACCCTGTATTAGGATATCAAGAAAGGGAAGTTTTTTATGTTCTTCTTGTTCCAAAGTAAATTTTATGTTGTGTATATTATTCAGGTAATCTTTGAAAGCTGTTGTTCCTGGCCATATGATGAAAATATCGTCTACATAGTGTAGCCAAATTTTAGGTTTTGTTTTTTATTGGTATTTATCTTAATAAACATGTGGTCCAATTACCAGAATCTTTCTTATGAGATTTATTTCTGACTTGGAAAGTTGGTGTAGAATATCATTGATGTCTTGTACTCTCATGACTGGAGCTTAGATTGTAGCAGGTAATGGTGAATCCATTTGTAGCATGTCCACATCATTTGGATTGGTCTTTTTGCAAAATGCAACAAAAGCGATAATAATAAAAAATGTCTCTTAATGACAATGCATTCTCTAAAAAAGTAATCAGCATGCATTTAGTCCTATCATTTTGAAAGTAGCTAGGCAGTTGGTTCAGCCTTTTATCGTGACCAAAACTGCACATCTGTGACATGATAAAAGAAAGGTAACACTCTTAATTCTAATTAGTATTTACTATGTACTCATGAGCTATTACATTGAGTATTAACTGTAGGATAACATTTGGAGCTGTGATTTTTCCTGTCCTTGCACCAATAAACTCCTAATAACCAAAGGATGAGTTCTGTAGTCGATATGGCAGTATTAACAGGGTTACGAACATGAGTTTATTCCTGGATAAAAATATGTCGAAGATTAACTAATTCTGAAATTAAAAATAAAAGGAAAGAAATGGCTACCAGAGTTTCTCTAGTCAATGACCAGAGGCTAACCTGAAAGTATTTCTTTCAGTAGCTGAGCCTCATGTAAGAGGACCACGAGAGTACACTTGCACCAATACATCCAACTCTGATCATACACTTCATATCTTAAATAAGGTAGAGAGCTCATACTCGACATTGGAAACAATCTATAACGAACAATTCATGCAGAAAGTAATGACAAATATATGAATGAAAGATATTCACAATTACTTGTTCTTTTACTATTGATTTTATTAATATAATTAAGTGCTATTTTCACTAACAGTTGTTACATTTAATCCACCCAGTTCACTGGTGTGGAGATGGATATGAATAGATAAAAATTGTTTCAATATTTCAGTTTGTGTTGTAATTCAGTATATATGTAAATGATTTTTTCTTTATTTGGTTTTCATAGGAGAGACAATCATTGCTTCCCTGACCCATTCATTTGAATCACGTTCTTTCTTTTATATCTATTTAACAAATTCTGCAATCTTCACTCCCTTAAATGCCATCACAGCCAGCATCCCATCGTTCTTATGTCTACTCACATATCCCAGGTGACTAACTAGATCTCTGTATGGGAATGTAGATGCAAGTGAATTAGAGAAATATAAAGAGAATCAATACCATTTCTATCCTTAATGTAGCAATTGAGAAGAATACAAATCAGAGCTTTTAACTAAAAGTGAGTTAGCCAACCTCACACAAAGGTTTTCACCCAGCAAACCGACCAAGAGAATGCACCATTTACACACAGAAATATATTTAAGCATATGACTAACTATCTAATCCTAAAGTTACAGTTCTGAAGGTCAAAGATAACTGACCAGTCGTAGGCCTTAAGGGCTTGAAAGTACTCAGGAAAGGTGGGTAGGGTCCTAAGGGTGTGTTGTATACAAATGCCAGAAGTATCAGGAACAAGAGGGAGGGTTTTTGGCATTAGTGGTGCAACCTTGTCAAAAGTTATAGGCATTAGTGAGACTTGGCTAACAGCAGATGATGTAGTTACAGGGATAGAATGTGAAGGGTTTAGTATGTTCAGAGAAGATAGAGAAAATAAGATGGGGGAGGAGAGTACTGCTGATGATAGCAGATGAATTGTAGGCAAAAAGAATAGAAGATAGGTGACTTTTCATTTAAAGCAGTCTGGCATGAGATCATAGCCAGTAAGACAAAATATACAATATAGTTCGTTATTGCTATAGGCCAGGAAGTTTCATGGATGATCTGAAAAACATATTAGCACGAACTACAAGTCCAGTGATTATTATGGGGGACTTAATAATCACTGGTCCATATGGAGATATAGACTGGAAGGAAGATAGATCACATGGCAGGGAGGAAATATAATTTATACACCTACTGAGAGATAACTACTTGAGGCAGCATGTGATGAAGGGGACTAAGGGAGTTGCCTCTGATTGGTGAAAGTGACCATATGGTCTTCACTTGAGAGATTGTAAAATGAGGAATATTCTGTCAAGAAGGGGTATATGTGGAACTATAAGGCAGGTGATTATGACAAGTTTAGGAGGCAGCTTAAATCTGTGTCATGGCATAAAACACTGCAGGGTAAAGATGTTAGTGGTGCATGGGAGATAGTGTCAGGTCACTACTTTACTTTTATCTTTGCCTTGTTACACTTAAGATTTTAATATCTTTTTCTATCTTAACTAACCTCAAGATCTAAATCAATCCTTGCCTATCATGCACTATGCAGAAAGGCGGTCTAAAATTCTGGCCGATTCCTAGATTATTCATGTGTATCTCTTAACTGATAAAGGTTCTTTCTTAGTTAGGAGCAAAACCTTAATGATTACTATCTGAGATTATCTCCTGATCAGATACTGGCAAATTTATTTGATACACTGCACTGCGCCAGCCAATATCTTAGGATAGAAGGGATTCTTATCCAAGGAGACCTTCCCAGACTATTATACAGAGATGAAGACTCTAACACTAAATCTTATTAACAATATACTCTACTTCAGCTATGTTTAACTTAGTTTGCAATCATGGCTTCTAGAATATCATCTCCCTCTCCTGCTATGATTCTGGTTTATGAGTGGTAAATTTGAATTCATATCTCAGGCCAAGGTCAGGTATAGAATACAAAGCATATTTTTTGAAATCCTAAATTTTACACAATCAGATATGTTATACACTCAGTCAATTCATTATCACTACACATTAAATTACACAAATCAACTAAAACTCAATTGGATATGATCATTAACTCGATTTATGAGATTAAATATTAATACACACCACATGCTGGTCTTAAACTATCCATTATAAATTTCTCAAAGTTACGATAATCTCTCACATTAAACATTGTCACAATTCGCCTATAATCTTTTCACAAACCTTTCCTTTTTTTTTCTCTTTACTCTAATTGGGGAAATTATAACAAAATTCTGTACATTACCATCTCTTGGCAGGAATACCAGATATCTATTCTGTTCACTGCTTTGTCTTGTACAACTCGATCCTTCTTTTGCCTTTTGTCCACGTGGTGGATCATGGTGGTCGTCCTGTTAAGCTTTACCGTGTGATGGGCAGTGTGTCCACATCTCTCTGGATCTGTTGCCGGTCATTCTTTTCAGTGCTACCGGTTCGATAGTTGCTTTCCAATATTTCACTCCGTGGAGATGTACAGCCAAGGGGCTAGGACTGTAGGTGTTGACATCTAACGACATCCCTCAAAAAATGTAGCAAAAAAAGAGGGCTCTAAAGATAAAGAATAAAAGAGCCCTCTTTTTTTGCTACATTTTTTGTACACGTCACTCGTCCTCCGTGCCCATGAGATAATCTGTTACACTGGTTCTCCTCGTGCAGCGTTCTTTTCCAGGAAAGCAAACTAGCACCACTTTCCGTGAAAGCTCTTGCCTTAAGCCATACGTTCAACCGAACGACTCGCACACGAACTTTGGACTTTTGTTTACATCTTATTCAGTTATTCACTTTACATAGAATACCCTTTTATAACTATATTCAATGCTAAAATTCTTGACTTGATTTTCATAACTCTACATCAAAGTATTTACAGTCCTACATACAATTATTACTTATTCCTTTTTCTGCTCAAGTACAAGTTTTCTCTATGTTGACCTATTAGACTTGTTAAATCTTGAATGAATAATATCTTATAAAGTTTCTCCATTCAAGATCTAACAATAGTTAAAGGCCATATAGAGGAGGCAATATTAAATTGTATAGCTAAGATAAGGAAGGTTAATCAGGTAGGAGTTAGATGGATGAGGAATATCATTAAGCGTGAGCTGCAGAACAAGAAAATGCTTTGGAGATTATGAGGAGCAAGGACCAGCTAACTCAAGAACAGGCAAGAAAGGTGACCTGAATGGCAAGGAAGGCAAAATCAGAATACAAGAAGAATCTAGCCCAGCAGGCCAAAGGAAATCCCAGAATTCATTTCTTACATGGCAAGTAAGAGAAAGAATGACCATGGAAGATTAATCTTAATGAGTGATGATGGTCACAGGGTGACAGAAGCAGATAAAATAGTTGAGTTACTGAATGACCACTTTGCAAGAGTATATCATTCCAAGCGAGATTATTACTGCTTTAACATATGTGACAGACACTAATGTGGGAACAGAGATGGATAAATTGGAGGCTCTAAGAATATTGCAATCTCAACGTAAATACAGCTGTGGGATTAGATGGGATGTCAGCTCGAGTTTTGTAAGAATGTGCAAAGGAACTGGCAATGCTGCTGACTAGGCTGCTCTTTTATTTAAGTCTCAGCTCTGGTAGAGTTCCAAGGGAGTGGAAAGAGGGCAGAATAATTCCCTTGCATAAAGGAGGTTCTAAGACAGTAGCTAAAATTATAGACCAATCAGTATCTTAGGCATGGTGCTGGAAAAATTGGTCAAAAAGAGAATTCAAGAATGGGTAGGTAAAAATATGATACTGAATGAGGGGGCAACATGGTTTTGTGAAGGGTCAGTCATGCCTTAGTAATTTACTAACTTTTTCTAATAGAGTAACAGCTGAGTTGAATAAAGAAAGTAGCTACACAATGATTCTGCTGAATTTTGTAAAGGCATTTAATAGAATACCATATGGAGCTCTCTTATGCAAATTAGAACAAACGGGGATGAATATGACACTGTGTATGTGGATAAGAGGGTGCTGCTAGACAGATATCAAAAAGGGATATATGGAGACTAGTGATGTGCTACAAGGTTCAGCGTTGGGACCACTACTGTTTAATTTGTGCATGAATGATATAGGATATAACCTGAAAGGAAATATTCTGTGGTTTGCGATTATGTGAAATTAGATAGTGTAGGTCGATTGGTAGAACCTCTGCTACTAATGGCTCAGTTAAGTAAGTTTGAGTGTGGTTAGTAGTTGGAAGGGGACAAATCGTTCGATGCTGTTGGCACACTCTCTCCCTCGATGAGTCTTTGGACTCCCTGGAGGTGTCAAATAATAATAATAATAATAGTTAATCAAGGTGATGTGGGGAGTAGGATGATTTAAATAGGCTATCAGTATGGACAAAAGATAATGGATGGGAAAATGTAAAGTTATGCACTTTGGGATAAATACATTACAAGTTGTATATCACACTGATGGCAATGTACTCCAGGAAACAGATGAAGCTAGAGATGTAGGGGTGGTGGTAGACAGAGAGCTAAGTTTAGAGGACATACTGCTAAGGTAGCCCATAAGATTACTTGGCTACTGAAGAACATATTTATAAGCAGAGATAAGGACACTATTCCTCTTTATAAGGCCTTGATACGTCCACATCTGGATTATTGTGCTCAGGTCTGGTCTCTTGAGTTTCTTAGGGATGAGGAAGCAGTGGAGAAGATTTAGAGGTGAGTGACCAAGATCATTAGTGGTCTGTGGAACGTTCCCTATGAGGATAGATTGAGGATGTGAGGATTGCAGAATTGGTTGATAGGAGAGAAAGAGGGGATATGATAGAAACATTTAAACTGCTTAAAGGTTTTTATAGGATTGATGCAGGAGAAATATTTCAACACTTGGCTAGAGTAGCCAGAACAAGGGGTCATCCCTGGAAGTTGAATACAGGTGTAGTTAGTAGGGATGTGAGGACTAGATTTTTTGCTTGGAGAGTTGTGAATGAGTGGAATGGGTTGTCAGAGTCAGTTGTGAGTGTTTTGTCTGTTAATGAATTCAAAGAAAGGTATGATATAGATTGTGTGGATAGTTTAGGTCTCCCACAATGAGTCTTCGGACTTCATGGAGTCATCTGTATATGTCAATATGAACAATATTGTCAATGTGAACAAGTAGAGTCAATGTGAACAATAATAATAAGAATTGTTCATATTAATAATTTGGCATATCAAATCTTAAGTTTAACAACAGAGTGCCAAGTTCTGTGGAATACTAGGAATACCAGAGAGAGGTGTTCCTATAAAATTTCATCTAATACTAGGACTGGCTTAATATTACCCAAAGGGCATCTAAATCTAACTTTGCATGTCTCTTGTTTTGTGAAACATTTCTTGCAATCTCACAGAAATGTCCTACAAAAGATAATGTCAAAGTACAAAGCCAGCTATTATCATCATTATGAAAGCAAAGAAAAATGAAAAATGTTATTAATATTTTGTTTCTGTAGTTTGCTTATTTATTTTGTACTTTTTGTAACCAATTTAGTAGAAACATTAATTTTATACTAAATAATGATCTATAACTATTTCTAGTTCTCTCCTGACTAAAAACATCTGGGAAGAGTTTTGCTGCTATTTACTATAAAGTAGTCTATTATTAATTTTTGTCCTCTTTCACACCATGTGTATTTTTGTGTTTATAGAATGTATTCATTATTTTTTAACAGGAATAGATAGATGGAAATTGGATACTGTATGGGGGCAGCATGATTTTGTGAAGGGTAGATCATGTTTCAGTAACTTGCTCACGTTTTATAATACAGTGACAGCTGAGTGGAATAAAGACAATGGGTTTACAGTGATACTGATGGACTTTGCAAATTCATGAATTTTAAAAGAGATTAACAGAAATTCAATCGTAGACATCGTCTAAAAGAAGGCACAGTTCTCCCCCCCTCCTCACCCATGAAATGGGTGGATTAATAGTTGGAACAGTGTTGTGTGAAAATAAAATAATAAAAAATAATAATAAAATAAAAAATAATAAAAAATAATAATAAAAAGAGAATTAGCTGTACTATAAATAACATATTATGACCTATGGAAACATTTGAAAGGGCAGATCAGTTCAAATTTCATCAGCTATAATACAAAAATGCAGATATATATATATATATACACACACACACACACACTCCTATTATAGCTATAGGATCCTCTATAAAAGACACACAGGAGACATGGATAGGAACTTCATGGAATCTTATGGTAAATGAGGACTGATCAGTTACAAGTATGAAGATACCTAGAATCTTTTTTTTTTTCTTCCAGAGAGGTATGTGCAGGGAGAAACAAGTAGATCTTGTTTTGAGAATTTTTTTTTTTTTTAGATCTCAAGACTTTCAGATTATCATTCCTTTAACCACCTAACCAGCCATTAATGGATCAAATACACATCCTCATACACTTCGTATCCATCATATATTTCAATGTAATATCAATGGTATTACAATTTTAATATGCACTTTGTATCCATGATAACCTTGATGTCTATAGACGTCGTGGCTGATAACGTGGTTAAACAAAAAGTTTTTGTTTGTAACTGCAAATTAACTTTGTTATGCAATGCATAGCAATGCATAACAAAGCATTATCCAAACTATAACAAATAATGGAAAATCCATGCTCACTTTTAGATACTCTACTAGAACAAAGCTTATGATTTGTTAAATATATTGATCTAATCCAAGATATTCACACTAAGAATCCAGCATCTGTTTTCACAGGGGGGAAAAAATTTTAAAGAAGGGAAATTACTTTCTAATAAATAAAGGCATGCTATAGATCGAAATGACACACGACAGGGTCCAAAAATTTGGTGTGCTTTTATAAGTGACACTGCATTATATTGACTGACAGTCATTCAATATAATGACTGTCATTATATTGAATGACTGTCATTCAATATAATGACAGTCATTATATTGAATGACATCTCTAGCTTCATCTGATGGCACAAAGAAATCTCTGCTATATCCAAACATTATTTGCTGTAACAATATGAAAAACTCGTGCCTGCATGTTTTTGTGGTGGAAACAGCTTTGGGCTCTCAATTTTTTTATGCAATGTCGTTTATATGTCAGTTATATTGACACAAAACAGCAAAATCATTCTGTCCTTCAATGCCTTAAGCCTTGTATCTTTTCTTAATCTTAGGTTTTGGAAGCTTGCATCTGATAGCTTCCAAAGGAAAGCATGCAATAACACAATTCTGTTTTGTTTCAATTGTAAATTTGTTCAGGAGTGTTGCAGTCTTCTTCTTGTATGATCATTTTTAATTGTGATGAACAAGTCTTTTTTTTTTGTCTAGACCTATCTTTAGTTTTTAAACTTAATTCTTGATAACTTCACCAGAGAGAGATGTTCCTTCTGCAAGTTCTTGCATAATCCACTTGAACACAGTCTCATCCAATGACCTGTTGTTTCCTGTAAGTTAACTTCATCTTTAATCCATCTTTGAACATGGATACTCAGTTTTGCATTTTTTTTCTTATTTTAGTAAGTGTATCTATCTTTCCAATTTGATACATGTGCATGAAAAATATATCAAACTTGAAAACAAAAACTGGGAACCAACCTTTGGCACATATTATAGTGATTTCATGTAATATTGGGTCTATAGTGCATTAAACAAGATAAATCAATAGCCTGAGATTTTTTTTACAGCTATACTTGAATACTTGTTCAGAAAATGAGAATATCAAGGCCTAGATATAAACTAATTGACACAAACAAAATGATGGAATTGAAATGAATTTAACAAAATCAAAAATCCTGATTATAGTTCAGAAATTCTATTTTGCTACATATGAGCCCTCCAGCAATACACAAGACTTAGAAATACAGCCCAGAATTAAAGCAATGAATAACTGGAAACTGGGCAAGGGATGAAGGATATTTGTGAAAAGAAAACCGATAGATTCCATAATATTGGCTATTTTGACTAGTAGCTTAAAGTTGGTTGTCCTTGACAAATTTACATGATTAAAAAAAAGCAATGAAAGGAGTACTTTATGAATATTAAAAGGACACACGAATTAGACATCTTTCAAAAACTGTTGCTGTTATCCACAAAACAAGTGGATGCTGACAATTTAGCCAAGATAAAAGATGATAGATGGACAGTTAGCCTAGTATAGTGAGTATGGATTCCCAGGGAGAACCAGAGATAGACAAAGAATGAGAGAGAGAGAGAGATGAGAACACTTGAATAACTGTCCATTCAAATGTTCATGAGCCATCCTTGATCTTCTGGATCAAGGATGGCCCATGAGAGAGAAGAAGAAGAAGAAAAACATGACTTTGTAGAGCCCAGGGTGAACCAAAGGTCTTTAGATCATATCCCTGATTTTTGGGGAAGGTGTAAAAGTGAGTCATGTGTAGAATTTAATGATGAACCTGATGACTTTTTGTTAACATACTTCTTCTATATGGAAGTGATGTTGTATTTTTATAATCTGTGTCTGATTTACTGGGGTAAGTGACTTTCTGGGATTTTCTATATTCTTATATCTCAAGTACCCCAGAAAAAATAGTAAGAAATCTCATAGTACAATCCCTGCACAGCATTAAACTTCATCTAATGCTGGCTGCCCTCATCTGCTCTCCAAAAAATCCTCTACCTAATCTCTCTCTATATCAGGTGTTTACAAAGTTCCTTGTTCTTGCTACTTATCATATTATGGTCATACTGAGAGATTGGCAAATATCAGTCCAGAAGAACATAAGAAATACATCAGCCATCATAAGTATGATTAGCCAGGGCTTGCTGACCATGCTTTGCAGAATCAAATGGGGAAAAAACTACTATGCATCACCACAACAAATACAAAATTGAAAGATTTTCTTATCTTAATAAACATGTTGTATTAAACTGCCCAAGATATGGGAAGCTAATTCTTAGGCCTTCCATTCAACAGCTAAGGCTAGCCAACAGCACCCATAGAGGACACCTCTCACGGACTTTAAGCTTTCAGTCTACGTTTTTTTTTGCACTTATTGTTTTGTACCATTTTGTGTGTTTTTGCACAATTTTATTATTGTTTCCCTGATGATGTCTCAGTGAAATATAGACTAGATTAAACATGTGTTTAATTATTTTTATTTGCTGTATTTATACCATTAAACCTTATAACTGCATAGTACCTGTCGTTGATAAATTTATTTAAATATATTTTTGAACTTCATGGAGAACTTGTTCATTGAAACAAGCAGTAACACAGAATTCTAAAGAGCATTATTCACACGGAGTTTGTGGACAGGATGGTAACATGAATCTGTAGATACTAATTGTTCAGTGGGTGCTTGGAAGGGAGGTGCAATATATGAAATGCAAATGATCCAACAAATGACACTGATTAATCTTCTCTGAGAACTCTATGGTCTCCTCTCACTAATCAAATATTTTATTTCTAATCCAGCTATCAGACCCATAAGTTAAAATGGTATGATCTCCTATAGAAAAAAGCACATATGTATCATGCATATATATGTGATCAGTGGCGCACCCAAAGGGGGGGCCTGTCCCCCCCTCTAAAGAAAAAGGGAAAAAAAACACACCAGAAAATTTTTCAAAAATCTTTTCCTAATTAAAATTCATTTTTTTATTTATGTTGTGTCATGTCTTCTATTTAAACTATACTACTTATGAAGATTGCAGATCCTCAGTCATTGGTGGTATGTGATGCGTAGTGTATTCTCAAATCGTCTACTCAACTTCCCCCCCCCCCCAAGATTAAATCCTGAGTGTGCTACTGTATGTGATGGCTATAAAAAATTATATTGAAAGAAACTTAGTCCCTTGCTATGTAAAATTTGGTGGAAATTGCTGATTTAGAGAGATCTATGACAAAGGAAACATTTGCCAAGCAAGATGCTATTTGGAATCTCTCCCCACCATCCCCTGGTAAGTTTAATAAACACTGCAAGTAAGACTGCATTAAAATCATAGTTTTGAGAATATCATCTTCTGTAATTTTGAAATTTGTCATTCATGTCTTATCTCCTATATGAAAAATTTTCAGTGGCACTTATGGTGAGAACTTTTAACATTTTTGTATGTGTAAATTTATTCGTATGATGATATAACGGCCTTGAGGCCCCTTTTACAGGGAAGTACGACACCATCTCAGTCCCCCCAAATTTTATCCAGGCTCAGGACTGGCATAGGCCTGACGAATCAGGCCTATGGCTGGGTCTTAAGTATTCCTGACTGTAATGCACGTGTTCACGGGGCCAGTTTGCCAGCTTGCGGTAGGGAAAAAACCCTGCTGTCCATGCCCAAGACTGGCTAACTTGGCTATGTCTGAGAAAGATCCTCAAGCTCCTCATCGGCGATGAGAATCGAACCCAGGACACTCCTTTCCCAGGCGTATGGTTGTGAAGCGCATAACCACTAGGCCAACTGCACGGACTGTATGTGTAAAATACTACAAAGAAGAGAAAACATATTGCTACAACTATATGATGTATAATATAGCATAACATCATACTACTGAGAATTTTTCATATGGTGGTTACATAGGTACCATATTAACATGAACAGCACGTATTCGTTCAATATTAAATGTAAATAAAATACTATTCTCTGCAATGATATTTAAGGAGCTGTTACTTTTATTTCTACTATGCATAATATATTTCACCTACCAGGACATTATTTTTAACATTTTATTTTATTATGATTTCATCATCAGAACAATAAGCTGGTTCTGGAAAATCTTTCCAAATCTCTGATGGTAACATTAACAATCTTTCATGACCAAAAGTGTGAATAGAAATATCATTAAATATGTCATTAAATTTAAATGTATTTTGAACAGTCAATTCATGAACAAATGAAGAAACCCTGAATACATATGAAATTTTATCTTCTACTACACATTTTGGAGTAGAATCTAACATGTTTTTAAAACTGTTTCCAATAATTGTAATTAATGAGAGTCCCTGAGAAGACCAATTGGCCCATAAAACACTATTGTACAGAGGCTTTCCACAATGTGGCATAAAAAATATTGTTTTTTCTTTGACAGTTCGCTTCCCTTGTTCATTATTTAGTATAAGAAAGCAATTTAACTGAGTTAAAGCAGTTTTTTCTAAACTGGTAAACAAGGGATCATACATATATACATTCCTAGCATTTAAGAAACATTTCATACACAAGAGAAAACCAAACTGGTAGCGAGAAAGGATGCAAGAAGAAAAGTTTCCTAGACCATAGCAGACAATATCAATGTTTCTGTCTTTTTCTATCACACTGTGACCATTACTGCAATTCACTTTTCCATCATCTTCCTTTTCTGAAATCAGTAATCTACTCAGCAACCCACAAAAATCTTTACAAAATTTTGAATGTGATACATCAATTTGTGTATCAATTATTTTTTTAATAAGAGTTTCTAAATCTAAATCTGTTGGTGATCCTGGAAATGACACTTCTTTAGTAAAATGTGATCCATTTGTTTCATGTTTATTTGTATTTAAGACACATGAACGATGTTTTCTTCTATTTTTGTAAATTACTTTCCGAAAGCCATCTGCATCTTCAGCCATGTCAGGATATATCACTTCATCTGAAATGCAAATAAATCATTAATAATAAGAACGACATGCTTATTTAATGATACTTGTTAATCAGGATAAGAAAAACAAATGATCATAGGCTAAAATAAATTATCATAATTAAATTTTGTTTTACATCACATATCTGGACAACCTATATCACAATATATAATGGAACCTACATTCCATTTATGTTATATATAGATATACCACATGATGTTGAAGCAAATCTGTTGATATATTTTCCTATATCCAAGCAATAGCACAAAGTTACTAAACAAAAAAGTCAAAATTATGATTTTTTTTATTTATCACAGCACAGATAAAATGAGCCTCCAGTGGATAGGGGAGGAAAATGACTTGGTAATGATTTCATGATAGTGGGAATGTAGCTAAAGAATGAACTATTTTACTCATTTCTGCAGAGAGAGAGAGCCAAATCATCATCATAGTTTATTCAGGTATGAATAGGAAAGTATATGCAGAAACAAGCATAAAACAACTCATGGAGATAAAGGTCAACTTATTTAGTGTATGGGATAAAAATACAAGAAATTAAAGAGCCAAACTATATACAGATTGGCAGTTCGGTTAAAACAGTTAATAGCACTATTTAAGAGTAAGTGCCAGTTCCTTTCCTGAGGCCTCAAGGGAAGGAGTGTCTGGAGAAGTCATCAGCAATATGATGCATAGTCTGGACAGTGCCACTATGGAACAAACTACAAAAACATATCTGATCACAGATCCAACTGTCATACCTCCAGGATTCAGTCTGCATCAACACCCCCTTTGTAGTCAGTTGGATCTGTGATCAGATGTCATTATTATCTGACACCTCCAGGGAGTCCAAAGACTCATTGAGGGAGGAAATCTACTCTACAGCTCTCTGTCTCCACCATTCAATCCATCAACTACAATTACCATCATCATCTACCCCAATGCCATCTACTGCAAACTATCACCACTAGTATTTTCACAGACAATCACAAATAATATGTTTGTGGTTTGTTCCACAGTCCTTTCCACTAGTCCTGGGGATCATCATCATCTGGTATTTCCACGAGACAGATGGGAGATCTGGAGGTAAGGTGGAACAGAAGTGGGGAGATAACTTGATGTATGGAAAGGTTAATGTTATTTATAACTTTATTTATTTATTTGATGGCAAGTTATTCTCTTCTGAAGAATAGAGGAATGATGTGGAATGATCTACTCTCCCATGGTTGCCTGTCCTGGAAAAGGACAGGTAACCATGGGAGAGTAGACTTTAAGGCACCAGAGATAGCTCTCAATTGTTATGTTGAGCTGTGTATCCATGAGTCTTCTGGTGACTTTGTCTCCAAACTAGTGAGCAATATTCTGCAGCTGGGAAGACCAGAACTAATGCTACTGTTCTAAGGGTCAAAGCATTATAATCCCCAAGTTATACCTGTGAGCTTCTTTAAGATATTGTTTAAGATATTATTTAGATGAAAAGCTGAAACAACAGTGACAAGGACAGATTCTTGTACAGTCCATCTTCTTCTGTCCATGTTTTGTTTTTTTTTTTACCAAGTTCAGCTGAACCTTATTAACTGGAGAGCATTTGATATTGCGGTTTTAGAATTTTTTAGCAGTTACTATTTTGGCTGTTTTTTTATTATTATTATTGATACATAACACCTCCAGGGAGTCCAAAGACTCATCGGGGGAGGGAACCTACTCTACAACTCTCTGGCACCACCACTCCACCAACTGCAACTACCTTCATCTACACCGATGCCATCTACCACAAACTACCATCACTAGTATTTTCACAGACAATCACAAACATCCATGCCCACAGTAGGATTCGAACCCGCAGTCTTTTGGCTGGAGAGCGGATACGCTAATCAACCAGCCAACCAAGCCGACAAAAGGCTTAATTTCTTTAAAGGCTAAGTTCCTCTAGTCGGCAACCAGACTAGAATTCCAAGTCTATCTTCAGGTGGTTTAGTGCTGAGGAATGCAAACACTATTTCCACTAAGCTACACAGGCTCTTAAATAGTAAACCTTTCTTCTATTTGGTATCATAGGCTGATGCTAGATCTATAAAGGCAGCACCTGTTTTTAAACCCTTCTGATATACAGCATCTATATGGATTGTGAGTTCAGGACCTGGTATCAGAAGCTTCTGCCAGGTGTAAACCCAGTTTGTCCATAAGATGGCTTCTATTTTTGGAGAAATCCTAGAGAGGATAATCCTTTCAAAAAAAGGTTTGTACTACAGAGCAGTAGTTATTAAGATCATCAGTTGACTTGGATTTTGGTAATGCTATTATGTTTGATTCATGCTAAAGTTTTAGCAGTTGTTCATCATTTATTATTGAGGAGAAGAAATTAGATAGCCAGGTTTTTGTTCTTAGGCCAAAGTGAATAAGAAAATCAGAAAGGATGCCATCAAGGCCAGGAGCTTTACCTGTTTTGGTTAGTTTGAAGACTGCGTTAATTTCATTTAGAGTTACTGGATTAGAGTTTACTGCAGATGTAGGACATGATGAGAAAACTTTTTTTCTAAAGACAATGGATCTCTTTTTTGACATTTGTGGGAATTTCAGGTTTAGCTTTTCATTTATTTGCTAAGATTTTTGCAATGCAGTTTGGTTTACTTTTCCTTTAGTTCTGTTGGGAGCGCTGGTGCCTCCCAGTTGATGAAGCAGGGACTAAGTCTTTCGACTTGATCTGGTTAAGTTAAGGTTGTTCATTTCTTCATGCCAGTGAACTTTTCTACTTTCATCCAAGGGCCTTTAGAGAGCAGAAGCAGTAATTGGATGGTTTTGTTGTTAATATTCTGCCAGAAAAATACTGCTATCAGTTGACCAGCATGGTTTGTGGGACTTTTGAATCCTCTGGGGGGGGGGGGGGGGGTGAATCTCTCCAGATGCTGAGGAGTTTAGTGAATCTTTCATAGTTATCAACTATAGGTCTCATTGTGTTGATGTTGTTTAAAATGAATGCAGTGAATTTTGATTTGCTTTCCTGAGATTCCAATGGGGTATTGGGAAGCTATTTATTCTGGGGATTATAAGTCCTAATGTAATTAGTCAGGTCTGTGCAGATTGTGGAGAAAAGGAGGCAGCTGATGTGAGAGGAGTTATTTAGTGGTGGTAAAGGAGAGGTCAAGGGGTAGTCTCTGATCCACATCTTCCAGAGTTGAAGGTTCCAAGTAGTCTCTGATCTGGAGATACTGGAGGTATGTCATAGAGAAGGTGGAGGTTGTTAACACCTAGTCTGTCAGTTACAGGTCTGTGTTGTTGTCATTATTGTCTGCATAATGTATTGTGCGAGTTGAAATCCTTAAGTGATACCTGGATGGGGTGACTGAGGAAGTGTAAGGCTTGGCAAGTTGAGCAGAGGACGCTTATATACATTGTAGACTGATAAGTTGTACACATGGATACCAATGGACAAGTCAATTTGTGAGTGTCCCAGAGGTTCAGAGATGCTTTCCACATTTGCTTTTGCATGATTTTCCAGGCCATGTCTTTCATCAGATTTATCAGTGAAAAATATATAGCCAGAATGTTATTTTCTTGTGAGGTGTGATGAGCATATTGTAGAGTAACATCTACTTTGTAACTGATAAGGATATTCATATTTGTAGATTTAGGGACACAAAAACACACGTGTTGAACAGATTATGTTATTTAATATTTAATTACTAATAAAATAAAACTTGACATTTCGACCCCTGTATTAAGGTCATCATCGGAAGGATACAAGTGTATAAGGATATTATTTAGTACCTCTGATTTTGGTCTAGTAAATCCCTTGATTTTCAACTAGAGAATAGTCAAGCAATTCCACTGTTGTTGATTGGTTTTGTTCATTTTAAGGTAATTAAAATAATTAAAAGACTGTAGTGGATTTTTTGAACATAGCCTCCTGCCTATGTTGATAGTGTGTGTGTGCTCATTTCTTGTAGTGTCCAGGATACCATTTTTGGCATTTGGACTCTGAGGTGAGGTATTAGTCAGAAGTTGCTACTTACAAGCTGGGAGGCTAGTACAAGGCTATCATCATTAACCAAAACAGAAGCTGTTCCTGACGTGGAGCAGAAGCCTGTGCAGCTGCACATAACCTAGTGGACAGTCACTGCAGTTAATCTTTGGGCAGAGCTGACTGCAACCAGATAGATCTACAGGCAAATAGTGGATCACCTCTCCCAAAAATTGCGAGATAAGCAGGGTAACCTGAAAAATCAATAGTCCCAGACCAACAGCAGCAGCATTGCTATCAGGAGTGGTGAAGTGGCCCTTGCAAGGCCTCTCAAACCAAAAACCAGAGTCCTAAGATGACAATATGATATAGCACTCCATGCTGCCATCAAATATGCTATATTCTATTGAATTACTACTCTATTATTCTATTATATGCCGATTGGTAAATATCTGTTGCTGCACGAGTCATCAGACGACTCATCATCTTATTCAAAAAAGAACTCTGTTCTGTATTGTCAAAACTGCTCTCTTGGCATTCCTCTTTTTCCTCTATTTCCATTTGTTAGTCTATACCAGGGGTCAGCAACCTTTTTGGATTTAAAGCCATTTTTAAAATTATATCTGTTAAAAAAAAAATTTAGGGAGCCACACGCAGTGATGAGCAACCAATGGTCCACGGGTTGCACTTGGCCCTCTCAGGCTTTTTTGTGCAGTCCACGGTGTTCGTTTTGTACGGCAGAATTAGTATATTTTAATTAAAAATCTATTTTATGAATGTTGATTTTTACATGTGGATTTATTTGTGCAGGTTAAAAAATTAAAATGTAGCTAAATAATGGAAAATAAATTAATACTTTCTTATGAAAGAAAAAGAAAATATTCTTTATGCGGATCGAACCGAGTATTTGATTTACTATTTAATTGCTCATCACTGCTTTAAATTTACAAACTACATTGAAATTAAATTATTTATTCAGTTTTTTTTTTTTTTTTTTTTTTTAACAGTAACACGTTATCATACTTGTAAAACACAGGGGTAGCATGTCACACGAAATTATATGATATTTTTAAATATTAAATAATAAAACAAAGATTTGCTCCTCCTTACAAAAACGTGAAACGTGTATAAAATCCAATAACATACCTATTTCTGTAATTTTTTTTTTTTTTTAATTTAAAATATCTTCTTAGTGCGACTTTTGCTGTTGAACTTCTTGGGACAGTTTCTCAATATGCGGCGAATATGCGTTAATTTTCATTTTCAAACATGATGAAAGACTCATTCTGTTTAGTAGGTTTCTCAACTTACTTTTAATAAAATTCATATTAAAAAATATTTGCTCACAGAAATATGTCGATCCGAAAATCGATAGAAGTCCAAATGCGTATGTTTGAAATCACCAAATGTAAGTGTCCAGTAAACAATTCCACGTGTCAAATACAATCTGATCTTGCTTTTTAAAATCTTCTATTTCAGACCATTTTTTTGTATTGCAAAGGTAGATTTTTGTCTTTCCAACTCCTTCAGGTCAGCTTTAAGATTTCTAAATTTTGAATTCCACAAATCCTGGGTTTTGAGGTCCTCTAACTGAAGTTGAAATGCAGCCTCATCAATTCAAGCAGAAGGTGAAAAAATTTAATTCGGCAGGATTAATTTCAAGTGGTCGCAATAAAAATGACACACTTGCCTTGTTCTTTCTAAATTCCTCAAATCTCCCATTAAATGCAGATCACATATTTACCACAATTTCTTTGAAAAAGGTTAAATTTATGGAATTATTATCAGCTTGTTATTGTTGATATTTCTTCAACATAGGAAAATGTAATAATGTGCCTTTCTCTAAGTCTGTTGCAAACAAATATAATTTTTGTTCAAACGAAATCACTTCTTCTAAAAGCAAAACGGCTGTATTTCCCTTTCCTTGTAGTTTCTTATTTAGCGTGTTTAAATGGGAAGTCATATCCACCATAAAGTAGAATTTTTGTAAAATGTAAATAGAATGTACAGAAGGATTATCGCGTATGATTTCAAAGAGTTCAAACTTAATTATTGAAAGTATTAATTTTTTTCAGCATCGCATGTACTATTTTCGATTGTAAAATATCCTTGACTAATGTAAAATGTCCTTAATTTATTGCAAATGCTAAATTTAGGGTTTTTAGTTTCTAATTTAATAAATAACATTAATTTTGCATTATCAAAAATAGATTGTTTAATAACGAAAAGAGCCACAATTATTCAAAGAGCCGCATGCAGCTCCGGAGCCACATGTTGCCGACCCCCTGGTCTATACACAGCAAGAGCACTGAATATTGGTGAGATTGGATGTTTAATATAATGTCCCAACCTCCTTAGTTCACTTCTCTGAATTGTTTCTATTAGAAGTCCTTGCTGGCTTTCTTTAAGAACTGAAGTATTGGAAATATGCTTCATTCATGTTTCTAGTAGGCCTACAGATGTTTCTTTTTTAATTTCTACAGTGTCTTCATGTACCATTCTGAAATTACTTATGGAACCTTTGTCCAAAAAAAAAAAAAAAAAAAAGCAACCATGTTCTGGACAAAGATAACATTCTTGTCCCAGAATTTATAGCCTCCCTCAATGAGCCCTTGACTCCCTGGAGGTCTCAGATGATGATGATAATAATAATAATAATAATAATAATAATATAATTATTATTATGACTAAAGCAGATAAACTTAATACTATAGCAATTTTTGATCACTCTGAATATGATAAAAAAAAATATATATATATATATATACATAGATTTTATAGATATATATACATAGATATATATATATATATATATACACATGTATATATATATATATATACATGTATATAGATTTTAGCCAGACCCTTTAATGCTGCAACATACATAAAAAAGACATTCCTAAATTCCAGTAATGTGTTCATGCCCCACGTTGGGCATGGAAATCTTAAGATTTAGTCAATATGAGGTCATCGATGTATAGAAGGAAAGGAGCAAATCATGATTCCCTTAGGCATTACCGCACTGAATAAGAAATGTCAGAAGAGCCACCTTATTTGTTTGGGCATCTCCATGAAGTCTGTACTCAGAGTACCTAACAATACTAACATTACTCATGACACCTGTTGTACCTCTTGAATTCAATCACTGCTCAAGCATTTACAACTACCGCTGGCAATCCATTCCACGCTTAACACTTATATAATTTCCAGAAATGTGACCCCTTGTTCTCTCACTTCCTGCCATGTAGTGAAAAATGTAGTCTATGTCAGTCCTATAAAATCCCCTTAATAATTTTGTATGTTTTATCATATCCTATTCTCCACCTATTAATTAGTATATTATCCAGAGACCTTCAACATGTCTCCATAGAGAACCTGTCACAATCTTAGTCACTCATCTCTTATCCTCCATCTCTCTCATTCCCAAGCAATCTAGGCAATCATATCTGTGTGCAATAATCCATGTCACATGGTCTTATTAAAGCCTTATAAAGAGTAATAATAACCTCCCTGTCCTTGTTTGTCAGCGTTTTTCAACATCAAAGTAATTTGAGATTATTTTTTTAAACCACTTTTATAAACTTCACAAATCCTTTGTCTCATCAATTTCTGTAGGCCAGTTCCATCAACGTAGTAAGGAGTTTATGATCTTTTCTTCCCAAAGAGCTCTCTTCTTCTTCTTCCCATTACCTTACATTTTGTCACACTAATTTTGTAGCTGTGTAACCATTTCTTTTTACCTAATTCAGTTGCTACTCCATCGTAAAAAGTGAGACAATTACTTAGGTAAATCTACCTTCACAAACCATGTTTTCCCCCCTGCATAGTATCATTTTCCTGCCTTTTGCCTCTTATCAACTTCCCTGCTTCAAATTGCTGCTCCTAATATATTGATTTGTCTGTAATTTGCTACCTCCCTTGGCATCCTTTCCAGAGCTAAGACTTAAACAGCTTAGTTGGAAGTCATACCATGTTCACTATAGCTCACTTTTGTGACCTTACTTTCAACAACAATCTTGCTCACATTCTCAATTGCATTTTACCTTTTGTCATTCATCCCTCTGTAACACTTCTTTCTTGCTCTTTTGCTTCTGGCACAAAGAGCAAGAAAGAAGCACTTCACACATGTGCTTACCAAATTATAAGAAGTTAAATTCCTCTCCATCCAAAAGGCAAAAGATAGGCCATAGGATGTTTTGTTGAAGTCCTTTATGGTAGACCTAAAGGCCTTGGGAATATTGAGAGCAATTGCACAAGTTTTTCCAAACATAACCATAACACAAACATAATTTTTCCAAATGCTAACCGCCCAGCCTGGTTGGCTGAGTGGTTAGCATATCCACTCTCCAGCCAGAAGGCTGTGGATTTGAATCCCACCAGGGGCATGGATATTTGTGATTGTCTGTGAAAATACTAGTGGTTGTATTGGCAGTAGATGCTGTTGGCATAGTTGCAGTTCATTGTAGTTGGGGGATTGAGTGGTGGAGACAGTTGTAGAGTAGGTGCCTTCCCTTATCAAGGGTCTTTGGACTCCCTGGAGGTGTCACATAATACTAATAATAATAATAAAATTATCAGACAGATAGTTTTAAATCATGGCTACCTGAAACTATTCGAAAACTTAAACTGCATAATCCAAGCCTCTTTCTACTGGATTTATGTGCTGTCAAAATACACAAATGAAACATATTTTTGAAACTCAGTCAACAATATCACTTCCCTGATTTATAGATTAGCCAAATACTTAGCCCAGGGGCTCTCTCTCTATATATATATATATGTGTGTGTGAAAATCTCTCTGTGCTTCAAATCTCTTCAGACATAATTCTGAAAGATACTGCCAGTTATGGGACTCCAACGTTTTACAAGAAACATCGAGAGATTTAGAGACTCGTTGAGGGAGGCCACAAATCTATTACACCATGTCATACCTTCTGAATTCATTCACACTATATGCACTCCCAACTTCCAAAGGCAAGCCATTTCAACCATGCATGGCTCTATGAGAGAAAAACCTAGCTCTCACTCCTTGCTTATGACATTCATTCTCAACTTCCATGGATGACTTCTCATCCTTTCTTTAACCTCCATAAATTGAAAAATCCACCTTTAGTATCCTGATCTACTCCACGAATTCTCAAACTCTCCTGATAATCTACATTCCACAATCCCCAATATTTTTAACACTGTCCTTTGCACCTTCTTCACTATATCACCTCAGAAACCAGATCTGTACACAAAGACTTGTAAAGAGGCAAAATGACTTCTTTATTCTTGCATGTCAATGTCATTCATTATCCTCTGAATTGCATTTGCAATCTTTGTTATATTGGCCACTGTTCCTATCAACTGAAACTCCCCAGCCTGGTCAGTTTCTTTTAGCATAATCCCACCAATACAATATGCCATTGGACATCTTATTACACCAAAGTGCATAACCTTACATTTATTAACACTGAAATGACAGTAACTTTTACATGCCCACATTTCCAGCTATTACAAATCATTTTGCAAGTGCTGCATGATGAAGGTTAACTGCATTCCTGATTACTATACCAATCTTTGCATCATCTGCAAACAGCTGTATATCTCCTGCTAAATCCTTCACAACATTGTTCATGTAAAGGTTGATATTTTATGCAATAGCATAAAATACCTTAACAAAATAAAAGAATATCCACAGAATGGGATGAACAAGCAATGAACAAGAATAAGGATAATCCTTTAACTACCAAAACTGACTTACAGCCTATGTCTTCACTTGAAAGTAGTCATTCTTTATATCAGGACAAGATACATGCAAAGTTACCACCATCTAACTTCTTCTGACCAGGAGACCTTCAACAAAAAAATTTATTTTTCAAGTTTTTTTATTATTTTTATAAATATTCTATTAAAAAAAAGGAAAAAAGTTACAAAAAAAAACCCAACATAAATATAATTTCTGGCTTTGTTTCAGCTTTTTTGCTTTAAGGCAACAAGAGGATTAGATTTATATAATACTACTATACTTGTAAGTTGTTATTATCAAAAGACATAAATGCACAGAATACAGTTCCCAGTTTGTGCATAACTGGCAATTAAGAGAGATACCAAATGTGTCTTACATTTGGGATGTACCTCATATAGAAACAGTTATATAACATTAGTTACCGTGAGTTATTTTAGCACCAGTGGCCTTTCCGGTTACATTCCATCCTTCCTTCAACATCCTTGCTGGGTGTTCCAAATGGGCAATAATGGAGTATCTTTTTCCAATTTCATGCTGTCCATTCTTTCAATATCTTTGTTCCAATTATTTTTTTGTATTTGTATTTTACCTATTACTGAGTCTATTAAAATTCTTTAATCCCAGAGTACACAGCATTTTGTTCTATGTACGAATTTCATTTCTTCACTTTCTATTATTTTTTTCATTTCTGCAGTTTTAATTCCATGTTTCATTTCTATACAGAAAGATAATCTTATCAGAACTTTACAGGCCTTTATTCTTGTATGCTTCTAAACTTGGCCAGGATAGGTTTGAAAACATTACTGACCATCTTGTTACCTTTAAGAAAGCAGAAATTTTAACATCAATGTTAGCATCTTTCAGTTATGTACTGAGTGCATCTGAGAGTATCCATGGCAACTGAAGATATTAATTAGTTTGTAAATTTTAATTTTTATCATTATTCTTGTATGCTGTTGAACTTGGTAAGGACAGGTTTAAAATTATTACTGATCATGCTTATCCTTGAGAAAGTGGTTATTTAATTGGATAATTTATATCCATGTCAGCGTCTTTTAGATATAAGAATATCCAAGAAATATGAAGCAGTTAATTTGTTCTAAAATTTATTTTTAATCATGATTTTACTTAAGAACCAGAGAAGGCCCTTTAGAAGCCATGTTTCGCATTTTATCTTGATATTTATATTCCAAATTTTTCAACAAGTGTTTAAAGAAAAATAGTGATCTCTGGAATTTGGTCATCTACAAACAACAGGTATTAAGTGTATTTTCATAAGCCACTTTAAATTCTGGTTTTATCTTTTTGTTCTGTTTCTTTACTATTTCATCTACATGGATACTGAATAACAGTGGTGACATTAAGCATCCTTGATAGCCTGCTGTGTTTATTGTTTTCATTTTGTAACTTCATTGGTTCTTGTATAGGGGTGCTTAAGGGTCAAAGCTGTATAACTCAGCAGGGTCCTCCACATAGCCTTTAAGGGAATGCAGAGAAATGACCAAGGCATCTGACCTAATATCCAATCCTCACCTTCTTGTGGAGCACCCTGTTAGGTATCTACCTGGATACTGAATGAAAAAAGATGGGCTGACAATTTGGGATTTAGCCGACCAAACTGCATTCTTATTGGCTTAAACCAAATTATAAAATGATGGTACAACATGACAGAATTCATTGATGCTTTGCCTGGTAAAACGAGGCCTCACCCTCCGTTGTTTTCACCAGAGGACCAAGGCAAACAGTAACAAGTCAGCTACTGGAACAAAATCTTAAAACACACCCCAACTCAACATCATCAGAGTTCAAGATCGGTACTATCAACATAAGAAGCCTGAATGGCAAAGAAATGGGATTGACTGAGGAATTAGATAAGTACCAAATCGACATAATTTTGACTGATATAAAAAAGACAAAAACTAGTGAGATCTTTCTGAGCAATAAATACAAAATGTTATATTCAAGCAATGACAATCAAGGAAAAGAAGGAGTAGCCACAGTATTCAACACTAAATACGAGGCTAATCTTGAATAGCAGGCAGTCTCAAGCAGAGTGATGTGGGCAAATATCAGAATGGGGAACTGGACAATGAGCCTTATTTGTGCCTATGGTCCCACAGAAGGTTCTACTAAGTAGAAGTGGAGGAATTTTTTTGAGACTTTAGAGAAAGCAACGGACCCAATGAAAAAGAAAAAGTTAGTCCTTGTTGGAGATCTAAATAGCAGAGTAGGAAACGATTGAATTTTGATTTTGAATTTTCCCAAAATACAAAAATATTTTGGGAAAATTTGGAGAAAAGAGCAAAGTTAATAATAATGGCAAATACCTGTTGGATATCTGCTCAGGAAATGGAATGGTTATTACTAACACAATGTTCCAACATAAAAATGTGCACAAATTCACATGGAGAGAGGAGGCAAGGAATAAGAAAAGTCTCATTGACTATGTTATTGTTAACAGTGATGTTTTCTCCCAGTGCAGAACACCAGAGTGTACAGAGGATTTGAAATTGAAAGTGATCACTATTTAGTCTATTGAAAGTGATCACTATTTAGGATAAAATTGAATTTCATATTAAAAAGAAGTACATATAAGAGTTTTAAAGCACATAAAAGTTGATCAGCTCTCAGATATGAACTGTAGACTAAAATACACAAACATTATTAAAGAAAAAATGAAACAGTTTGAGAACAGGAACCAAACCTTGGAGATTCAGTGGCAACCCTGAAGAAAACACTGATTGATTCAGCAAGAAAGGCATGTGGTGAGGTTATCTGCAAGGACAGAAAAATCAGAACTCCATGGTGGACACAGGAAGTTAAAGAGACAGTGAAGGAAATGAAGAAAGCATATCAAAAGTTCGTGGCAAATAAGTCAGCTTGTGCTCTTAGAGAATACAGAGACAAATGTAAGAAAGCTAAACAATGTGAAAAACTAGCTAAATAAAAGTCATGAGAAGACTTTGGTAAAAACATAGAAAATAAATATCAAGAAGGCAAGATATTCTGGAGGTTGTTGAAGAAGCTCAAAAATGGAGGAAAGAGTGCTGCAAAAGAAATCAGAGATGATAAAGGTGACAGGAAAACCAGAGAAAAAAGATATCCTTGATGTATGGAGTAATTACTTCAAAAAATCACTAAATGAAACAATTAATGACAGCACAGTGGTAAAAAACACTCAACAGGCAAGCAATCAGAAATACATATCCATACTTGAAATAGAAAAAGCCATCAAAGGCCTGAAATGTGGAAAGGCCGCAGAGTATGTGATATTCGACCAGAAATGCTCAAGTATGGAGGTATAAATGTCTTAAGTGCCTGAACTGCATAGTTCAGAAGGTGTGGACAGAGGGACAAATTCCGGATGATTGTAATAGAGCTCTCATAGTGCCCATATGTAAAAAGGGAAATAAAACAATGTGAGAATTACAGAGATATTTTTCTACTGAATGTTTCTGGTAAGATTTATGCAAGTATTATTATTATTACGGGCAACTCCAGGGAGTCATTAGACTACATGAGAAATGATTGAGAAGGATTGTGGACGAAAAACTTGGTGAAGAACAAGTTGGATTCAGGCCCAATAGAGGCTGTCAGGATCAGATTTTCACTTTACGACAAATAGTTGAGAAATCATGGGAATATAACAAAGATCTGTATTTAAGTTTTGTGGATCTGGAAAAGGCATAGGACAAGGCACAAAGAGAAAAGCTATTCAAAATGCTACAGTTGTATGGTGTCAATGGGGCATTATATCAAGCAATACTTAGTCTTTATTTGAGTTGTAAGTCAGCAGTTAGAATTGAAGGAAGTACAGGAAGATGGTTTAATGTTAAATCTGGTGTCAGACAGGGATGTACATTATCCCCTCTGTTATTCATTATCTATATGGATCACATTATGAAGGAAAGTGGCATTAAACTTGATATCAAAATTGGAAATGTTAATGTCAGTTCTTTGCTTTATGCAGAGGATGTTATACTTCTAAATAAATCTGTTACAAGTCTGCAAGATTTCCTGACTAAATTGAATAACTGTTGTAATAGATAAGGTATGAAGTTCAGCCACAAGAAGACAAAGGCAATGAAAATAGGCAGAAGCATTGATAATATCAACTGCATTGTGAATGGAGAACTTATAAAACAAGTGAAACATTTCAGCTACTTGGGCACGATTTTTAGTGAAGATGGTAAATTAAATATGGAAATAGAATCAACAAAGCTGGTATGGTAGGAAGTCAAGTGAATAAATTTTTATGGAATAAGAGAGAAATTAGTCAAAACACTAAATCAGCTGTATACAAGACAGTGTTCAAGCCAAATTTAACTTATGGATCTGAGAGTTAGAAATGAAACACTTGACCAAAGACTAGACTGCAGATATGAGAGTCCTGAGAAAGATTAGGAGGATTGAACAGATGGCATCAGAGGCAATATCATATTAAAAATGAGGATATTAAGAAAGAACTTGACAGGAAGTAGGAAAAGAAGAAAGCATATCAAAAGTTCCTAGCAAATAAGTCAGCTTGTGCTCTTAGAGAATACAGAGACAAATGCAAGAAAGCTAAACACTGTGTTTAGCTTTCTTACATAGCTAGGAATGTGTTAGCTGAGCTAATCTCAAGTGGTATGGTCACTTGAACAGAATGGGAGAGGAAAGATTAGCAAAACAAGTGTTCTCTATCAGGTTGGCAGGAAGAAAAAAAGAAAAAAAGACCCAGAGGAAGACCAAGATACAGGTAAATTGATATGGTAAAAATTGCCTTAGAAGATAGAAATATAAGATCTGGTAATGTTGGAGTCTACAGGTAACAGACTGACTTGGAGGAGAATTGTAGATAAAAAGTTAGTAATGATGTAAATTTTTCATGTAGTACTATCATATCCTGTATGCCTCTTGAGGGTACATGTCAGGAATTTGATGATGATTGGCTCTTATGTCTATATATATATATATAGACATAAGAACCAATTATAGTACTGAGTGCACCTGATTTGAAATGTTTAACTCAAGTATGATCCGCAAGATTTTCTTTATGACCTTGTTTAAAGATTTCTGGTAATCTACAAACTGTGTGTGTTTCTATGTTGAATTCACAATGTTTTTTACTGGAATTCTTAATGGAAAAGCTGGATGAATAAATGATTATACTTTTTGATTATTATTCTCACAGCTTGTCTTCTATATCCAATTTTAGTTTCAAAATTAATATTTGTGTGGATAACTTTTAACAAGCATACCTTATTCCACTACAGTTTTTACATGCTGGTCTGATAACAGCCTTATTCCAGCTTTCCAGTATTTTATAGAAAGTAATTAATACATTTCATGGATAGGGAGTAAAAATATCCCTCAAACTCTTTAAATATGCCATAATGGAACTGGAAGAGAAAAATTAATGGAAAGATTCTGACATTATTATTATGGGCAACTCCAAGGAGTCGACAGATGAATCGAGGGAGGCCCTAACATCATGTCAAGAACAACTATTCGACATTCACACAGTATCTATCATACCTCGCCTTTTACTCATTCACAGTCATGGCACCGACAACAGACTCGGGCAGCTTATTCCACTCATTCACCACTCTCCAAGTAAAAAACCTAGCTCTAACACCCTTGCTAACCACACTCTTGCCCAGCTTCCATGTATCTGTGTTTTACTGATGGTATAGTGTGATTGCAGAAGATATAGAAATAAAATTAAGGGAATTAGCTCAAGTCTCTCATCAGGTTGGGTTCAAGATAATTTTAAACAAAACAAAAGTAAGGGCTCATTTGCCTTTATAATTTAAAATAAAAAATAAATAAATAAATTATTACACTGTCAGATGGACAGATGGAGAAGTGAATTGAGTAGATTCATATCCTTATCTGGCAAATCATAAAAATTAATGATGAAGAAATAAAAAAAAAAAAAATATATATATATATATATATATATATGTTAAAGATACCAAGCTATTTTAAACCTGGTTTTACTCCATTTCCCAAGTAAGCAAACAGACAAACGAGTCAAGTATTCTACTTTTACCATGAGTTGCCTTGGTCTTGCACTTTGTGCAGGGTCAGCTAGACTTGCAGGCACAAACTTGACTTGTCTGTTTGCTTGCTTGGGAAATGGAGTAAAACCAGGTTTAAAATAGCTTGGTATCTTTAACATTTATTATACCCAAGGTAAAATACTTTCTACACACACACACACACACACACACACACATATATATATATATATATATATATATATATATAAAATATTAAAAAAATACAACTAAGTTGGATGACTTTTAAGGAAGATGAAAGATATCATGAAACGTAATGTTTCCACATTAGTTTGAAGATGAAAATTTTTGACCAGTGTGTCTCACCTGTAAATATATATGACAATGAATTCTGGTATTTAATTTTGGTATGATTCACAAATTGAAAGTTATCAAGCCAAAAATGAACAGAATATACTCAATGTGACACTGAGCCAAGTGTTTCCCATTTAGGGTTTGATGGCGTACAGGACATCAGTTACATTATGCATTCAAACTGGAGACTGGCTGGAAACCTGCAAACTATATCAACACAAAGTGACCTAAATTATTAAAAAGTGAAGATTATCGATGGCAGTAAGCAAAAGTCAAGACCAATAAGAGAATGCAAGATGAAATTGTTAGGACTACTGGAATAAGAAAAGCTGAATCAGCAGACCGGTCTCCTGCGTTAGGCTGATCTATTCTGCACCCAAATATTTCACTATAAAACTTTTGGAAGATAATTAATAATAATTAAAAAATAAATAAAGAGGGGAAGAGAGAACTTCCTGGTAATCAAGCAATCATATGTGAAAGCACAAAACCCGAAACGTATCTAATCTCGAATACAGCAAACCATTCACATTTGACTATCTGCTCATTTCCAATAAAACAAATATTTATTTTTATTTAATTTTTATGCGAATAACGAAAGGAAAAAAAAAAAAACTATAGTGACAAAACACATTTGCAACAATTCTTACATTTTAAGACAGTTATTAATCCTCGATGACTTATGTAGCGACATCTTGACTTCCAAATGCAATATTAACAATTGTACTTAATACGACAAGAGAAGAAAGAAAAAAAAGAAACGATTTTTTTAACATTTCTTTTCTTTTCATGTAGTTTTAAAATTTTAAACCAATTCAGTTTTTTTTTCTATATTAAAAAAAATATGAAATACAAATCACCACGAAAACTTGCTGAAATTGGCAGGTACTTCTAACTCATCAAAAGACGAATAAATAAATAAACACACATACAGGGTTGTGAATTCGATTCCAACCAAGTACAAAGATCATTCAAATGGTAGGTGAATTTCAGTGCCAGCAGTGAAACTATGAACCATTTCATGGTACTAAAGTATACAATAGGCTTACAGCCTTTCATAGTTGGAATTCACATTAAAAGAAAATAAAATAAAACCTTGTTTTCAGATATTATGGAGACAAACACAGGGGTTTGAACTTGACATGACACTATATACTTGCTTTAATCATTTTCCAAGTGTTTGCCTGTACAATATGTCAAGTTAAAAAGGAGCCAAAAAATTTTTTGTGTTGTATGGGGATTCTATAATTAAGGGTGTGAAGGATGGTAGAGTAATTAAAGCGTATTATCCAGGGTTAAAGATTAAGGATATAAATGAGGCTGTGAAATTGCAGAAAGATAGAGTGAGTGAGATTATTGCAGTTATAGGAACGAATGATCTAGGTAGCGAAAGATTTTCTGTGAGACAGGATTTTAAGGATTTAATGATAGCAATGAATGCAAAGAGCAAGAGTGGAAAGATCATCAGTGTGCTACTAAGATTTGATAGTGATGAATTAAACAGAAGAGCAATTATAGTAAATGGAATGATGTCAAGATTGTCTAAAAGCTTTTGCAGAGAAATGAAACTGAATATTCATTTTATGAATGTCTGGGATGAGTTTGATAAAAGGAAGGAGTATTTTAAGAGAGATGGGTTGCACTTAAATGGATTGGGCGTTTGGAATTTAGAACATTTATTGATAAAGGATAGAGTAGATGGTCAAAAACAGGGAAATGGGATTTGCTAGGGAGGCATGTGATAAAGTCAGCTGTAAATAGTACTAAGGTCATTAATCACTGTGAATTTGGGATTAATTGTTTGCAGAAAATTAACAGTATGCATGGTGAGCCAACTCACACACAGAGAAATTATGGGAGGAAGGGAGTATTGCAGCTTATGTATACCAATGCTCGAAGTATTCGGAATAAGTGCGAAGAATTTTTGTCATTACTTAGTACAACTTGGCCAAAAATTATAGGAATTAGTGAGACTTGGTTAACTGAGAATGATACAGTTATAAGGATTGAATATAAGGGGTACAGTACTTTCAGGCAGGACAGAGATGACAGAATGGGAGGAGGGGTTTTACTAATGACAGACGAAGCTTTAAAGCCAAAAAATGTAGAAGTGCCTCAAGGAGATGCTATGTGGAGGGCAGTTCATTCGAGGTTGTTTGGTGTGAGATTTAGATCAACAAGGCGAAATATGTAATCGGCTGTTCCTATAATCCAAGGGGTATAAAAGAGAATGGAGATAGTTTGTATTGGCAAATTAGCACGATGAGTGAAGGTCGAATAATTATTACGGGGGGGTTTAACTTTGGGGACATAGATTGGGAGAAGGAATGGTCACAAGGAACAAAGGAAATGGAGTTTATACAGTTGTTAAGAGATAACTACCTGAGACAGCAGGTAATGAAAGGGAAAATAGATTCTAGAGCGTTAGATAGGGTCACAACATCGGAGAACATATCAATAAGTAATTTAGTTACACTGTCTCCACTTGTGGGAAATGGTCATGTGATCTTGACCTGGAAGATTGTAAGATATGCTGAATATTCTGTTAAGAAGGGGTATATGTGGAATTACAAGGCTAGTGATTATGACAAGCTGAGAAGTCAGCTTTAAGCAGTGCTATGGCATAATAATTTGAAGGGGAGATATGTTAATGGTGCGTGGGAGATTGTCAAGGAGTATTTAAAGAAAGCTGTATCAGACTGTATTCCCAAAGTCAGAAGGACAAATCAAGTGGGAGTAAAATGGATGAATAATAGTATTAAGTAGGAGTTGCAGATAAAGAAAAGGTTGTGGAGGAAGTATAAAGAAAAATGTGATGAGCGTTCCCATGAGCAATACAAGGTACAGGCAAAGAGAGTAACCTGTAGGGTAAGAAACGTCAAAGCTAATTATGAGAGGAAGCTAGTTGATGAATCCAAAAGAAACCCTAAGGATTCGCTAAACGACAGTAAAAGGAAGAATGACCATGGAAAGATTACTTTAAAAAGTGTTGATGATAGGGAAATTACAGAAGCAAATGAAATAGTTGAGTTGCTTAGTGATCATTTTGTAAAAGTGTACCATCTAGGTTGTGATAGTGCAGTGTCAAATGCGTCATTAACTGATGATGAAGCCAAATGGTTGGAAGACCAGTGCAAAGACAGTGAACAGTACTATGGACAACACAAAATTAGAAAGGTCTACAAAGTTATAGGAAATGTCAATAAGAAGTGGCAAACAAGTTCAGTAGCAGTCAAAGATGAAGATGGTAAAGTATTGATGGACAAGACCGAAATCACACACATGGACAAGATATTGCAGCGAACTATATAAAAATCAACTAAATAATACTGCAACAGAAGTAATCAAAGAACTAAAAGCAATCTCTCCACCAGCAGAGATCTTTGAAAATGACATTTTGGAAGAGGAGGTGAATAAGGCTATAAAATATCTTAAGAACAACAAGAGTCCTGGAGATGACAACATAATAGGCGAGATGCTAAAATACGGGGAAGAATCAGTTGTAAACGAAATGCATAGGTAATGAAATATGGAGATCAGAGTATGCCCCCGAAGATTGGAAAAAATCGGTCTTGTTGTTTTTCATAAGAATGGCAGTGCTTTAGAATGCACCAATTACAGAACTACTGCATTAATGAGTCATCTTGGGAAAGTGCTGCTGAAAATACTAACAGAATGCCTGTAAAGTCATATGGAGGCACATCGTCCTGATGAACAAGTCGGATTTCGAAAAGATCGAAGTACAGTGCAACAAATATAAGACTAATAGCAGGGAAAGCTTGAAGAAAGGACAAAAAGATATACTGGCGTTTCGTGGACTTCCAAAAAGCGTTTGATAATATTGACTAAAATATAACATGGGCTGTCTTGGAATCCTATGATGTGGACAATAAATTCATCCGCCTGCTGAAAGATATAAACAGCCAAGCACAAGCAAAAATCAGGATACAAGGGGACCCAATATCACCAATCATCTTCATCACATGTCTGGGAAGAACACTAGATAAGATTAAAGAAGGTGGAGGCATTTCAATAAATGGCGTGAGAATAAACTACCTCTGCTTTGCAGATTACATCGTCCTGATTGAAGACGCAGCAAGACTGGAACGGACATTGCAAACACTATACACAAAGGGAAAAAGATATGGACTAAATGTCAACTTTGAAAAAACTAAAACAATGATATTTGTACAACAAAAATTACTCAACAGGGTTACCATAGACAGATTTCAACTGGAAAATGTGGAACACTTCGCATATCTTGAATGACACATGACGCATGACTTGGACCCTAAAAAGAGATAAAAATTAGAATAGCCAGAGCAACAACTATTTCAATAGCCATGGACAAAATATGGAAGATCCGAACTATAAATATGAACACTATACTGCTGTAGAATGAACAATGAGAAGAAATAAAAATGCTGCTGTTTGGGATGATTGAAGGAAAGAAAAAAAAAGGAAGACCAAACAGAGAATGGGGCAATAACATTGTCAAATGGTGCAGAAACTCTATACACAAATTGAGTCATTTTGCACAAAACAGAATGCAATGGAAGAATCATATCAAGATTGCATTAGACACCTATGGGCATTGGACCCATGGTTGTTGTTGATGATGATGAATTAAAGGGCACTTCATATTGTTCTAGAAATTTGGGTAGTAAACATCTAAGGACGAGAGTGAGGTAAACTGAGAGTGAAGTCCTTACTTTATCAAAAGGACAAGATTTTTGCATAGTTCTTAAAATGATACCTAACTACTTAGATTTCCTTTTTAACGTTAAATGGAACTGGTTCAGTCTATCTAGTGAGGATGCTAATAAACTTCAGCTCCAAGCTTTCACCTACAAACATCTGTTAAGCTGAAATGAAAGCTTTATAATCCTTAAAACGCAACATTCATTTCATTATTACTAAGTCTGACAAGGGAAATGCTATTGTTCTTATGGATTCCACCAAATGCTATTTTAATTTGGAATCGATCAACATACTAAGAATTGGATTAGAATCTCACTAACAGACAACTCAGGAAACTGAACTCTTTACTAAATGAAGTTGTAAGCCGCATGGAGACATCATAGAAAACTTAAAACTTACTTTGCTAGTTTACCTAAGACCTATGGTTTTCCGAAGATACCATAGGTCCTAGGTATCTTGGACCTATGGTAAATTCACCTACTTGCCAAAAAGCCCTATTTTTAGCACACTTAATGGAAGCTCAAACTGGCAGCTGCTGCTTATTTATAAAAAGATTATTCCAATTTTCTAGATAAAGTGAAAAATATTTCCTTATAACTCACTCATATAATGGTTAGCTTTGATATAGAATCTCTCTTCACAAATAATTTTACTATATCCTGTGAAAATACTTCTGAAAATAGATGTAGTGCATTCTCCACTTGAGGATACACATCTATTTTCAGAAGCATTTCCACAGGATATAGTGAAATTATTCTACATTTTTATGCACTTCAGATATTTTATTTGTCAGAATAAGTTTTAAAATCAAGATGAAGGAACCACAATGAGAAGTCCATTCTTTCTCAAACTTGCTAACTTTTATTTAGAACATTTAGAAGATATCCTTTCTTTTCTCATCCATACACCTTCAACCCTCATTTTGGGTTCGTTATATCCAAAATCCAATCAAATTAACTAATACCTTTTTATTCCCATATAGGGAGTAAGAGAGAAAAGGCTGTTTTAACCCCTCTCTAACTTTTAGAGACGGAGTGGCAGTTCAACCCCCACTGGTAGCCATTCATAGATAGCTGGCCCAAGCTATCACTAATATACACACAGCATCCGGTGAAGAGAAGCGGCTGACAAGTTCTGCCATCTCGTGGTCCCTAACCCTAACACTATCTTCACTGTCTGAAAAGTGTGGTGCTATTTTTCTTGAGTTTACGGTACGAAAAATCCGAGTTTTCGGGAGAAAAAACCACTTTCCTATGCCAGAGATCGATTAACTCGGGAACTGGTCAAAAATGTTTTTCTAGTCGGCGACTAGAATTAAACTTACGACGCTCTTTCTTCTATCGATCTAGTGCAGTGGACGGCACATTATCTAGTTTTTTATCTAATACAAACAATTTACATCCTCAAATTAAAGTTACTATGGAAATGGAAAAGACCACAAATTGTCCTTTTTTAGATATTCTGTTCCTTCGTTCACATCAGATGAATTAATTACTTCAGTTTATTGAAAGTCTTCTTTTACTGGACACTACATCAGCTCATCATCCACCACAGCAGACTGGAATTATTAAAACTTTATTGCAGTGTGCTCATACTATTTCTTCTACACCTCGACTATTACAGCAGGAACTCTTAAATATCAAACGATATTTTAAACACAATCGCTTCTCAGGAAGGACCATTCAAAAGCTGTTCAATCCCTATAATCCTACCTCAAAGAAAAGGTATGACGAGTTCCGATCCGATACATTTCTAGCATCTCAGAACCCATCTCCAGAATTCTTATGCAAACGCCACTTCTGCTGTGCAGCTCAGTAGAAGTGGTGTTTGCACTCTGGCGCGTGACCGCACGAAGACTGACTTTTAGTTGGAGTGTAGTTGCCGACTGAGTTACCATTTTCTAAGCCTTTTTTCGACTGGTTCCCGAGTTAGTCGATCTCTGACATGGGCAAGCGGGTTTTTTCTCCCGGACAGTCGGTTTTTCGTCCCATAAACTCAGGAAAATCGACCGTAGAACACCAACTATTTTCAGATATTAAAAATATTGTGTTAGGAACCACGAGATGACGGCGCTTCTTAGTCGCCTTCACTGCGTACCGATTATATGAAAGCTCTTATACCACTAAGGCTATTACTAATTGGGCCAGCTATCTCTAATTGGCTACCAGTGGAGATTGAACTGCCTACTCAGCCTCCAAGAGTTAGATAAGGCTAAAACGGCCTTGTCTGCTCCCTATACGGGAACAAAAAGGCATTACCTGATTTTTTTTATGAAATACAATTTAGTGGCTACTATTCTTCTTATCAACAAATTATTAGCATGTGTCCATATTCAAGTGATTGACAGTCTCCTCTAGCTCTTCCTGGTGTCTTCCAAGTTCCTCATGACTGTCATCGTTCATAATTTGGACAAACTGGATACTTTGTAATGAAGAGAATGCAAGAGCAAGAACACCAGTCTTTTATTAGCAACAGTACGTCTGAAAAATCTGGCTTGGCACAGTACAGAATAGATACAGATCACAACATCCGATGGTCTGAAATTCATCGTTGTCGGTATAAATTTGAACGCTTGTTTGAAGAAAGCACTGAGGCCTTACTTCATCGTCCGAATTTAAATTGGAACGACTGCATCTTTTTATCTAAGGCATGAGAAAGGCTTGTTTTAATAACATATCAATATATTTTTTAAATAGCTAACGAATACTTAATATTGCAATATTTTCTCATTTCTACCATTGCTTTTTATTTATGTATAAAATCAATCGGCTCTTACTTTTTCAAATCAATCCATTGTTCGCATTTTCCTTTGCAATTAACTATTGTTGCCACTGATGATGGCCTGCAATATTCAGACTGAAATACAGTACAGTATATGGCATTAAATAAATGCTATTATAGTTCGCCCTTTCTAGATCCCTTCTTGGCTTGGTGCCAAGAATAGTCGATTCATGCTGAAGGGGAGAAAGAAATGAAGGATGTACGAATTGGTCGCCAACATGCGAAATCACGTGCTTTCTTGTCTGTCGCTGTACTGGTACAAGCTTGATTTTTGTTGTTCTCTTTTTGCATTATTTTTTTATTTTTAATTTGTATGATGGATCCAGTACAGTCAACAAGTTCTATTGTTACACGTTTCAGTAGCTCTTGCAAAAGAATATTGAATAATGTGCTGACATTCTGCGAAAAAGAATCGTCAGAAGGCCGTCTTCTTGTTCCACTTAAGTCATAAAACGTGCAAGTGCAATTGCGGGCGTATCGGGGTCGACTGTTAAAAGAATTCGTAGGGAATCAAAAGGTGAAGGTAAGCCAAAATTTAAATCGCCTAAAAAAAAAGCGCCAGAGAAAGAAAACCATCGAAACCGTAGCTTTGAATGATTTTGATGTACACGTTATAAGAAGAACTATTCACGAATTTTACGTGGTCGAGAAAAGAGTGCCAACTATTCCGAAATTGATTCCTGTGCTTAAAGAAAAAATTAATTTTCTTTGGAAAAGAGAAACTTTAAGGAAAATACTTCATGAAATCGGATTTTGTTTTAAAAAAGTCCCAGAATAAAAGGAAACTTATCATGGAGCGAAGTGACATTGTTTTATGTAGAACGCAGTATTTGCACGTATTAACACTCTACGTACATTTTTCCAACTGTTATACAAGCAAAATAGTTACACTTTAAAAACAGCAATGTTCGTAAAAGAAAAGCTAAATTTTCCGACCTGTAATAATAAACAAACTCAGTTTGTTTATTATTACATCCCAGAAGACAGACTGATTATGCTATTATCGGAATGGATTCTCCTTTTTCTGACATGCGCAGAAGTGTCGAGGGACCTCAAATCGGTGGGCGAACTATACTTATTCCTTTTTTTTTTTTTTATGTTACTTTAACGAAACCTCTCAGGGCATAAGTATCTCTTAAACAACAGTTCCTATGAATTGTATTGCAGTTTTATATGATGTTTTAGATTAGCACTTCGTGGCAATAATAATAGGGTACTTGTAATTTATCCTTCTTATCACGCGCACCTTCTAGGTATCCAAGGAGTTATCGCACGAGGGTACACATTGCGACTAGTGACCCATGGTCTGCACTACTTAATCCCTCAACTGGATACTACGCCACTATTAACTCTTTACATACTACGCCACTATTAACTATTTACATACTACGCCATCTGCCGTCCATTAATTTCGTATATGTTAAACTTCTTTTTATTTGTTAGTTAGTCTACTAATGTTTGTTGCTTTTTTTTATATTATATCTTGTTTATTTATTTCAAAATAACGACGTTGCGCTCAGTTCGACTGCATTTGGTTTTACAGTTTGATTACTATTTTAGAGATTTATTTATTAGAGCTATTAACCCATTGAACTAACTGGTGCTACAAATGTACGGTATTTGATGCCGTCTACTCTATACTGTGTAGTTTACTTTCTTCTCAGCATTGCAGGATAGTTTTGCATTTATTTATTTTTAACCTCTGTTAAGTTGGTGCTAAAGAGAGGATTAAGTAGTTCTGTGTTATTTTCTGGAATGAAAAGAGAACAATTTTTTTAAAAAATTGAACAAAAAAGGTATAAAATTGTATGTTGAATGTACATTTCTTATTTCATCAAAATTAGAATTTTTGGATAACAAGCGTTAAACAAAACAGTACTATTATATTTCTTGTGAATTTTTTTTTATTTTTATGATTTGCTTTTTGTAATTTGGATAAAGCAGATCATATTCTACTCTTATTTCAGTAGCTAAGCGATGATGGCCGAAAGTCGGCTAGTAGTAGAAGATGGTGCAACTTCAACATCAACTATTACTTATCAAGAATCGGAGTCAGAAGGTGAAAACCAGGCGAGTACTGTAGTTCGAATCAAAGTTTTATAACTTTATTAGAAACGCTTTTGGTGTGAAATTTTATGCGAAGTAAGTATTTTGTATACACAAGGCAGTTTTATGCAGCCATACATGGAGTGATTAATGATGCGTCTTATTTTATAATGCATATAATCAAAGTTCTAATGATTAATTTCATTTTAAGTACTTATTACAAACCAGAATTCTCTGTCCACGTATCACACATTTTTGTCTTGTTTGTCACACAGAGCATGCCTGCATTTCATGTGGTAGTTGTCATCTGTCCCTTTTATGAAGAACTTATTATTCTTTTAGAAGGCAAATTGACATCTAAAGATGTACTTTGGGGATATTTTAAGAGATCTTCCAGGAAACCAGTCATCAATCAAACTCTGGAATCATTTTCTTCAGTGTTATTTTTAGATAATTATTGCCCCTCGCAGACAAGTATGATTGTTTTCCAAAAATGATGAGTGGAGAAGGCTGATTCACGATCTACTAACTTTCCCGAATGGTGATATGTTTCTAGGGGGCACTGATGTAGTTTGAGGATTCTGCCAATGTGATTTGCTAACCTTTTCTCATTCTCCTCTTCTCCAATTTGTGCCATGCCATAGTTTCAAAATGTTGCGATTGTATAGGCACATCTTTCTCTGTCTAGAGCCATAGCTTTCCACTCATTTATGTCAATGTTCATTTCTTCATATTTCACTTTTGGATTATCCTTGAAGCATTTCTCTTGTGTTTCTTCAATTTTGAGCAATGCTTCCAAAAGCTCTCTTTTGGAAGTTAAGTATCTAGCATGTGGATAACATAACCAGTTTAGCAAAGTTGGTGGTGGATAATTGTTACCTCAGTAATGCTCATGCAGTTAGTGTCAGTCACAACACTGTTAGTGGACCTGCCCTTCCACTCAGTCATTGAGTCATCCTGCAAAGCAAGCAAGTTGGCCAGAAAAGCACATATCATTACAGACATAATATACTGGTCCTATATTCTTTAAGCTGCCTGAGCCATATTTCTAAATAATAACTGAATCATTTGGATTCTCTGTGGTCCATGTTTTAAACCATACAGCAAAATTGTGATAAAAAGCTCCATAAATCAAGTTTGATTGTAGTAGATTTCCCAGTCATCAAAGACTTATTTTTTAAAACATCTAAAAGCTATACTAGGGTATCTCAGATGGCACTAAAATTTATCTTCATTGTTAACATTTGCTGAAAGATTACTACCAGGATAGAGGATTCATATTTTCTAGGGTTAACCCATCCACTCAAACAGGCATGTGTATTGAATTACCTAGAGCAGTTTTGTGAATCACTTGTGTGTTTTTGAAGTTTTCACTTAGGCCAGTTTGTTTATAGGCTTCTTTAAAAATGCTGTCTTCAAGTGGTTTTAGAGTGAAAGAAATTGTCATGGTTGTCAGTAGACACTGGGGTTCTGAAGTTACATTTTAGTTCTCTTGGTTTTTGATTGGAGTCTACCAAGTTTACAAAGTTTCCTCTATCCTACAAATTATTTCAACTACTAGAGAAAATATTCCATGATTGAGATGATGAATTATAAGAAGCATGGGTGCTAATATGCAACTTTGTTTCTCACCTGTTTTTTTACCATGAATGGATCTCCTGAATGGCTTTCTGTTCAGTCATCAGCATAGAGTTGAAGAATAGGTACTGATAATTGTAGTCTTCCGAATGGTCAGCTTGAGGTGTAAGGTTAGGAAATATTATGTAGGAATTTTACGTTGTGTTATCCAGTGATATGTAGGAATGTTGGAGGAAGGAGGGGGGGGGGAAGAGCTTAGTAGCTCAGAGAACTGATAAATATTGCTTCTGGAAATTTTCAATGTTATTCCTCTAAAATTGATATTAATATTTATAGCTATTTTGCCTATTTTCTTAAGGAGTATCCCTTGTATTATGTCTGATTTCTGTTATTTTCATTATTGTAATTGGTGTCATTAATGGTCACTGAAAAGTCTGGCAGCGAGTAAATTTGCTCTGTGAGGCTTTTCAGTGAGCATGTTGTTTTTAATCAGTCTGATTAGAATAGTGATGTAGATATTGATTTCTAAAATACTATTGAATGCTTATTTATAGATACTTTTATACACATAGAAAAAAAAAAAATTTTATTCAAAAATTTCTGATATATTCATCATCATCATTATGTGCATACTAGTTCGTGTCTCAGTCATATCATATTTGACAGAATTATGCTACTAAAGTTGAAAGGAACAAATGTAAAAGTTTGTGCACATTTAAAAAAAAAACGATAAAATAAATATATCAACAATTAATAGCAATTACTTCTTGTGGAGAATTGGCATACTGTCAAAGCAGTTAAGGTTCAGATGATTTTGTAGTGTTTCATGTTTCAGGGAAAAGATTATCAAATTAGAAACTGCTTGAATGAAGAATAAATGAAAACCTAGTGTCAACATCATGATAAGCAAAGCTGGTCTTATCAGATTCCAACAATGTATATAGTATATAGTCATGTTCATGGATTCTAATCAAAGTAGCAAATGATTATTATTTGACACCTCCAAGGAGTCCAGAGACTCATCGACGGAGTGTACCTGCTCTACAACCGTCTGCACCATTCATTCACTAATTATCCACCAACTGACCACAACTACCCCAACGCCATCTACCGGCACTAGTTTTCCCACAGACAATCACAAACATCCATGCCCACGGCAGGATTCGAACCTGCAGCCTTTTGGCTGGAGAGCGGATACGCTAACCACTCGGCCAGCCTGGCCGTCTTTCTGATAGAACAAGTGGTTGATAGATACATGAGCAATGAAGAGAGGAAGAGAGATGGTAATGTATCTGTTGTAGATGGTAAGAAATAAGTTTCTGAGCTGGTTTGATATCTTTGCAGTGTGGTCTCTCTCACTCAGAATTAAGTGGTACCTTGACATACGAACTTTTTGAGATATAAACTTTTTTCATATCCCATTTTGACCTCTAGATACGAACCGTGATGCTTTTCTTTTCAAATGAACTAAAGCCTGTTTTATATTATACTTTTTTTATGCATGTTTAGCTGAGTGCGTGCTGAACCGTCTGAAGTGTAACAATTGTTGTTAGTATGTCGTATTTATCTGAAGTACAACGAACGCTGCCCGTATTTGATTTTTTGTGTATCTGTTTTGGTATTTGTGTAAACAAACAATATGCTTCGTGAAGATTTTTTTTAGGTTTGTATTTATTATGTGTACTGTATGTATTTCTTTTTATAAGTGACGTATTTTATTGTAGCTTCACGTTTATTTTCTGAATAATCTACCAGATAAGCATAATTTCACTGATCAGCATATTATTTTCAACATAAGGCCAAAAAAACTAAGAAAGAAGAGAAGAAGAAAATCACAATAGAAATTAAGAAAGAGATTGTGTAAAAATACGAGGAAGGAGGCAGGCAAAGTGATCTGTGCAAGCAGTATGACTTGTCCAAATCCACCACTACAATTGTCAAGAAAGCATATTTTAATAAGGAACTGGATGTGGCCAAAGGAGTATCTGTCGTGTCATTTCGAAGAAATAAAGTTATGGAAGAAATGGAAACTTTATTACCCATCTGGATTAATGACATGCAACTGAAAGGAGATAGTGTATCTCAAAACATGATCTGTTTACAAGCTCAAACTATTTACAGAGATCTTTCGCAGAACTTGTCATCCACTAGCAGTAGCAAAGACATCGGCGAAGAGTTTAAAGCTAGCAAAGGATGGTTTGAGAAATTCAAGAATAGAACCGGTATCCATAGTGTTCTTAAACATGGAGAAGGTGCTAGTGCTGACAAAGAAGTTGCCAAAAGGTTTGTGAAGGAATTTCAGAAACTGGTTGAGTCAGAAGGTTACAGACCAGAACAAGTTTTCAACTGCGGTGAAACTGGGCTTTTCTGGAAGAAAATGCCTAAGAGAATGTTCATCACTAAGGAGGAAATAGCATTGCCAGGACGCATGCCAACGAAACAGACTAACTTTACTTTTTTGTACCAATGCCAGTGGTGACCTGAAGATGAAACCTCAGTTGGTTTACCATTCTGAAAATACTAGTCTTTAAAAAGCAGGAAGTTAACAACAAACTCAGTGTTATGTGGAGAGGTAACAGCAGAGCTTGGGTAACCAGACAATTCTTCTGTGAGTGGTTGACAGAGGTCTTTGCTCCCACAGTGAAACGGTATCTACAAGAAAAGGGTCTGCCTGAGAAAGTTCTTATAATAGACAATGCTCCAGCACATCCACCACAGTTGGAAGAAGATTTGGATGAAGAGTTTAATTTCATCAAAATTAAGTTCTTGCCTCCTAATACCACACCACTCCTACCACCAATGGATCAATATGTTATTTCCAACTTCAAAAAGCTTTATACCAATCTCTTTTTCAAAGGTGTTTCAAAGTTATCACCGACACAGAATTAACCCGCAGGGAATTCTGGAAGAATCACTTCAATATTCTTCATTGTTTGCATCTTATTAGTCAGGCATGGGAAGATGTTTCTGTGGGAATGCTAAAATCAGCCTGGAAAAAGTTATGGCCCGACTGTGTCCGAGGAACTGCATTGGAACCTGAAAGCGAAATTGACATTGTAGATACAGTTGTCTACTTGGGCAAAACCATGCATTTGGAAGTTGATGAAGCAGATGTAGAGGAGCACAATGTTGAGCTGACCACTGAAGAGCTACTGGAGTTAAGATGAGAGCAGGAAAAAGAAAGGGATGAGGAGGAAAAGCAAATGTCTTCAGAGGACGAAGAAGACAGCAACAAAAAGGAAGCAGTTCCAACAAGTGACTTAAAAAAAACCTTGCAGCACCGGGACGAATTGCAAGAATTTGTTAACAAGTGGCATTCAAATCAAGATGTTGTTTCTATAGCCACCAATATCTTCAATGACGATGTGATTAATTACTTTAGAAGGGTGTTAAGGAAATGACAGATTCAACCAATGTTGGATAGGTTTTTTAAACCTCCCTCATCTAACAGACAAAAAGAAGCAACTGATGACAACAAATCAAACTCCTGAACCCCAAAACCAGCCACAAGAAAATTGATTTTATTTTTACAGTTTAATGCAAAATGATTTTCATACTAATCATATAAAACCAAAGATTTCATAAATGAAAATTAATATATAATAATATACAAAATGCATATTTATAGTGTAAAAATAAAAATACTCCTCCATTTCTTTGCATTTTCTTCATTTAGTTGAGAATAGTTTTTTGAATCTGGGAACGGATTAATTGATTTCTCATAAGATATAACGGAAAATTGGGTTTAGAGATGCATACTTTTCGCGATACAAACCGCAGTCAGAACGAATTAAATTCGTAAGTCGAGTTACCACTGTATTTTATTTCCTGGAGAATAGAAACTCTTTGTACTCCAATATCAAGTTCACTATTGAATGTGAATCCCAGCTTCTATCTTTTTTGGATACCTTAATAATTTAAAATTCTAGAGGTCATGTTGAATATTTGGTTTATTGAAAACCAACCTTCACTGGCAGATACATTCACTCGTCCTCACACCGTCATTAATTGCAAAAGATAGGTATTATCAGAAGTCTTGCACATCATGTGATCAATCTGATGTCTAATGGATACAATGAAACTACCATTCAGAAAATTAATAGTTATCGACCAGACTACAATCTGATGTGAAGAGAGTTTCAGTACCCCTACCTTAAAGGAACCTTTGAACAAATAGCATGGATTCTTCACAAATTCAGTCTACACTTCCTTCAAGCCATCTTGGAAACTGTCTTCTTTCTTACCAGCTAGAAACAATACATTACAACTTCTCTCCTTACCAGATGTCTATAAAGTACTCATTTGTCATCTTTGCTACTTTGACTGCTCTGCTTTGATTAGAATCCAAGAACATCAAAACTATATTGCATTATTGGAATCTGTCCAGCCTTACTTCTCATACTGTTGACACTAGGCATAGACTTCTATGGATCCAAAGATTCTTCATTCCTGCAGATTCAAATTTGAATCTTTTCTTCAAAACATGCGAAATGCTATGAAATCATCTGAACCTTAACTGCTCTGACTGTATGCCAGTCTGCACAAACTTTTACATTTGTACCTTTTGAACTCTGTTAGTGTAATCTTCTCGGCTAGCTGTGACTGAGACATGAGCTAGTGAGCACAGGCTACATGCTCATTCTTGTGATGTTTTTGAATAGTTAATAGGTGTTTCTTCCTAATATCCATGTTATGTTGGATGAAATATATTGCTGTTTTTCTACATGTGTAAGTACCCATAAATATGAATAGCATATATGTTGTATTAAAACGATTGACTGATAAATGTTGAATTTCATTTCTGGTTTCTGAAGACGTTTTTCTACTTCAAGTATTGATATGTCCTATAAATTAAAGATACCAAACAAGTTTGCACCTGAACTATTTTCAGGACTGGGGCAACTCGTATACTAAGGATGTGAAGTCATTAGCTTCTTTATACAAGTTGCCCCAGTCCTGAAAATAGTTAAGGTGCAAACTTGTTTGCTTACACTTGGATAAAAGATTAAACCAAGTATATGAGTTCTTTGTTCATTCATTCATTCGTATGGTGATTCAATGGCAGCGAGCTGGGAGGTATGGCACCACTCAATCCCCCCCATTTTTATCTGGGCTGGGGACCAGCATAGATGACAATTCAGACCTATGGCTGGAGGGATTGTCTTAAGTATTCCTGACTGTATCTATGTGTGTTCACGGGGCCGGTTTGTCTGCTTGCGGGATGAAAAACCCCAGATAAACTGGGAGGAAAACCCTGCTGTCCACACCCAAGACTAGTTAACTTGGCCATGGCCGAGGAAGATCCTTAAGCTCCTCACGTCAACGGGAATCAAACCTAGGACGCTCCTTCCCCAAACATATGGTTGCAAAGCGCATAGCCACTAGACTAACCGTGCAGAGTAATTTCTTGGCATAGTATAACCAAGTGGAAAAACTTTTAACAATTGATATGTACTGCTGATTGCATTCCTCCTGAATAATTGCTACTAGTTTTCTCACTGCTTCTGTCAGTCTCATTTAAAATATTTTCAGACATCCAGAATATCCTCCTATGTCACTTTTGTCATCCATGATTCCTTTTCAAAACTCTTTGCTGTATATATAAGCTTTTTTTTGATAGCATCCAGAGCATTTTTTCCACTTTGATCCTATTATGTTCTACATATTGTAATATATGTCTTCCTGGAGCATTTTCATATCTTTTGTTTAGCTACTTTTTACAAAAATTTTTCTCTGTATTCTGAGGGTATCTACCAACTTACTTCCTAGGTACTGTTTTGATATGATTTCTTCTTTTACAGGACTGAGTTTTTAAACTTCTTGAGTTCACCATGAAGTTAGGATTTCTTTTTTTATTGTTATTGTTATTATTTTTTTTTATCCTTTTAACTTTTCACCACATGTCTTCAAGGTGTTAAATCAGTTGCTGTTTTCTTCATAGGCTAACTGGTAATTGAGACTAAGGTTTAGTTCTTTTAAACTTTATTTTTTTCTTGAATAATGTTATTTCATTCTATAGTTCACCTTGGAAAGCTGATTGGTTTTAGTTATTTTTAGAACTATTCTTCTTGTCATATTAATTTTTATCATCTGCATCCAATTCCTGATATGTGCCATCAAGGGGTGTACAGAATACAATAGTACTATGAAAAACTTATATCACCACTAACTTCCTGTCTACAATTTTCCTCGAAGTTAATCTATTACCTGTCAAGACATTATCAAATCTTATATTTCTATCTTCTAAGGCACTTTACTGTATGTATCGATCCACCTGTATCTTGGTTTTCTTCTGGGTCTTTTTCCTGCTAATCTTGTTTTTCTAATCTTTCCTCGCCCATTCTGTTTAAGTGACCATACCACGTGAGATTAGCTCTGCTAACAATGTCAAGTTCTTTCCTAATATTCTCAATTTTAATATGATATTGCCATTGATGCTATCTGTTTACACCCACAATCTTTCTGAGGACTCTCATATCTGTGGTCTCTAGTCTTTGGTCAAGTGTTTTATTTTTAATCCAGCTCCATAACTTAAAATTGGCTTGACCACAATGTTGTATATAGCTAATTTGGTGTTTTGACTAATTTCTCTCTTATTCTATATAAATTTATTTAATTGACTTCCTACCATACCAGCTTTGTTTATTCTGTTGTCTACTTCCATATTTAATTTACCATCTTCACTAAAAATCGTGCCTAAGTAGCTGAAACGTTTTTCTTGTTCTATAAGTTCTTCATTCAGAATGCAGTTGATATTTTCAATGCTTCTGCCTATTTTCATTGTCTTTGTCTTGTTATTGCTGACCTTCATACCAAATCTATTACAACAGTTATTCAATTTAGTCAGGGAATCTTGCTAATTTAATCAAGTATATATTCTCCATTTGAATCAGTAACAGTCTTCCAACATCGTGAAAGCTCAATGCCATTTCTATAGAATTCAGGAGATTTGGAGGCAAAGAAATCACAGAGGCTCAATTTCAGTGCCGCTAATGTATCATATTGTTTTTCATTAATGAAATGTTATAAACTTCAAATTAGTGGTAATCTAAAGGTGCAAGATCAGGAGAATACCGAGGATGTAGAAGCTTTTCCCATCTGAGTTCCTCAATCTTGGTACAGGTGATTCTTGCACTATGAGGGCATGCATTATCATGGTGAAAAACAACACCTTTTCGATTGACCAAAGAAAACTCCTCTTTTCTTTCAGTTTTTCATTCAATTAATCGAGTTGTTCACAGTATACCTCAGCTGTGATTGTTTGGTTTTGTGGCAAGAGTTCAAAGTGTATAATACCAGCCATATTATGTGATCGCTTATTTCTTAGCTTCTGTCTTCAGCAAGAGTGAGATATATTACTCATGTTCTGATTTCCCTTAAACTCCTTAAACTCATTCACTGTTAGGGTGCTCACAACTAATTCTGGCAATCTATTCCACTCATTCACCACTCTCCATGCAAAAAATCTGGTCTGCGCTCTTACACAACTTCCACAGATGACCCCCCCCCCAGTTCTCTTTGTCATATATTGAAAAATTTTTTTTGTATCAATTTTATAAAACTCATTTAATATCTTATAAATTTCCATCATGTCCCATCTTTTATGCTTATCTGCTGAACTTTGTAGCCCACATACCTTCAACCTATACTCATAGGAGCAGCATTTCAGACTTGTCACCAGCTTGGTCACTCATCTCTGAATTCTGACTATCACTTCCCACATCCTGATCACCAAGAAACCACACGCGCGCGCGCACACACACACGCACACACACATATATATGTATGTGTGTGTGTGTGTGTGTGTGTGTGTGTGTGTGTGTGTGTATATTCTGTTATGTTGGCATTTTACTAGTAAATGTCCAAGTGAATTCATAAATTTTCTTGGATGTATGCCATTACTAGCCTTGCTTGCCTGCTGGTATTCCATCTCATCATCTTTTTCATGGCAGGATTAATGATCTGAGTCATTTCAAGCATCTAGTAAGCAAGGTGTAGTTTCACATCAGGTTATGAAACATCAACCACTGAACAACTTGAATCTGGATCATATCAGCCAGCTAAAAACAATGTAGTACAGTTACCATTAGTTGTATATACCACAGAGGGTTTTTGTTCTGCTATCTATTTTCATATTTATTTTGCCATTTTCACGTAAATTTTCCAAAACTTCAGGTTCACTATTTAGAATATATTTCATTTCAAGTTTGTTATAGTAATTATTTAATTCGGTTAAAGGAGCTTGAAGAATTGAGATAGATTTATTTAAGCAGATAACATCATTTGCATCGAATGCCCAAGTTACACAGTATACATATTAAATGTAGCAAGTGCATGGTCAGAAAGTAAATTGTACTTCATGTTTTTATTTTTGTATTGGCAAACAAGTTTTCATGTGAGGTATTGCCTCATTACATCCCATAATGCACAGTACATCTTTCAGACATGTTTATTGCCATACATTATGGGAAGGTTCACATTTAACCACACTTGATAAGAAATTATCTGATTTTTATCCTTTTCCCAGGTATAAGCAAACTTCTATAAGTGTACAGGTGAGGTATTTTCACTGCTATGCTGCTCCATAATGTATCAACAGATATGAAGTCAGTTGTCTGCATACAAGTAACCTAGTCATGAAGATACTTCATGTGCACACTTTGTTTGCTTATGCTTGGGTAAAGGATTATTATTGTTATCAATGCTCCTAAAGGGAGTCCAAACTTTCAGTGAGAGAGGGTCCATTCAGACACCAAAGATGCACTTCCAGCATCTAACAATATCCTATTCCACACATTCATGAAATGAACCTGAACTGCACATACTTAACCACACCCCTAGCCAGCTTCCAGGAACGATCCCCCCCCCTTTCAAGTTTAATTCTACCATCTGTAATCTGCAAAATCTGACTTATATTTATATGCCTTAGATCCCCTCAGTGTTGTGTGTTTCTGTCATATCTCCTATCCTCCATCTGTTCCTCAGATATTGAAGACCACATTCCTTCAGTCTAACCTCATGAACAATTCAGTGGGCTAGTTTTCATGCAAGTTATTTGTTGTTGAATCTTTTCAGCTCTCTCTCTCCATTTTCTTAAAACCCAGGTGACCATGTTTGCACATAGTAATCAAGGAAGTTTATCTTCATGTGATCTTATCAAAGCCTTATGAAGTGGGAGAATAATTTCCTTATTCCTATAAGTTGTGTTTTCTTTAACAGTGCTGTTATCTGATGCAGTGAATTAACCACTTTAGCAGTGTGGCCCTAGACTTTAATTCACTGTCCACAAAGTCTAGCTTCATTGACTACTTCTAGCAAATTTTTATTAATATAATACTCTACCTGCAATGTCCTCTGTTCAAAATACATAACCTTGTGCTTAGCAAGATTGAATTGAGATTCATTATCATTTACCCATATAACCCCTGTTCAAATCAGCCTGCAGGAGTTCTTTATTGCCCATGTTCCTTATAATTTTCCCTAAGTTAGCATAATCTGCAAATAACTGAAAATCAACCAATCTTTCCAGTGCCTTGATGACCACACCAGAGATGCTGATCAGTCTGGAATTCACCGCATTCCCTGATATGACCCTCATATTTACTATACTTGCTTACTATAACACACTACTCAAAAGTCATTATCAAAACTCCACAGGTACAATTCTATACTTAAAAAATTTTACTGTGGCTAACTGTTCACTATAACAAACTTTTCATGTGATCCCTCAGAGTTTGCTGTAGTGAGTCAACAGTATAATGAAATTATTTTGCTCTCTTACATCTTTGGAATCTTGCATGTATTGAGACTCAAGTTTAACAACTAACTAGGTCAGGGGCATTGTCATCTCTTTTGCACATTCCTTCAGCATCTGTGCCAATATCTCATCCAATCCAACTGCTGTGTTCCAATTAAGCACTTGTAACTGTTTAAGATATCTAGTTCATCTGCCTTTTTGTTCTTTCATCCAGTTCCTTCTTGCCATATAGATGCTAATAGATTTGCCAGTTATATATATTTATATCTTACTAAAATGATAGCTATTTCTTGTATATATGACAATTTTATACTATCTATATTTACTAAGTTATTATTGCATGATCATTCTTCCATTTACCTGCTGCATAGCAATAAAATTTCTTCTGATTTAACTCTCATGCAATTAATTCTCTTAACTATGAGTATGCAGTCAGATATTGCTTCTTTTAGCCACCTAAAAGAAGCGATACCACCACTAACTTAGAGTTCGTGTACATGCAGACACATACCACCTCCCAAGTCAAGCTGCATGCCTCTCACCAGTTGGAGGCATGGTGATCATCGCATTTCTACATGAATTCACAGATACTATTACTGGATCCAGTGTTTATTGTATTCCAACTTCCTTCTGTTACATCTGGCTTTAGGTAGTTATCCCTGACTAACTATGAATTAATTTTCCTGGCAACAAGCATGCAAAATGAAGGAAAAATTAATAGTCGTACTTGTATCCATAAGATTTATCTTCATGTATTTCAGTTCTCTTCAGGTGATCCTGATCTGTATCAACACCCAGTTGGGTATTTTGTCCTGTTAACATTCTATCTCACACTAGACAGCCCCCATCCCATTTCCTGTTTTACTCACGACCATTGGAAATTTCTACTCTGAGTGGATTTAATTCCTCTGCAGTCAGTAGTACTCTCGAATGAACTGAATTCATTGCATTTTATTTCTGTAATAATGTCTTCCTCTTTTAGCCAGATCTCACTAATGGCTATAATTTTCAGCTTCACTGTACACTGAATGGAAAGAAGTCAACAGACATCATGGTATGAGGAACAAACAGCCATGGCTGCACCTTAATAAGATGTAGAAACTCCTTTTACTGTAGTGACTGCAGCAATCTTACAGGGCAAACTTTCCACAAGTGTATGATAGAAATCAATGGGAATTTTGGACAATTCTTCCTTAGGTAGGTGTGTAATTCGGTCCTGGACTGTTGTGGGGCAGATGTCCCTTGATCTAACCTACGATGTTGCAGCTCATCCCACAGATGTGCAATAGGGTGAGATGAGGGCTTTGTGAAGGCCAGTCAAGTGTGGTGACATTCATATCCACAAACCACACAGATAGTGCAGCAGCTTTATGTCACAGTACATTGTCTTGCTGAAAGAGATAATGGTCATTTCAGTAGAAACAGCATACAAGTAGCAAGCATTGCATTGTCCAGAATGCTCAGATACCTCTTGGAGTTCAGTGTGCATAGCACCACAAACAGAGGTCTGAAGCCAAACCAGGAAAAACAGGACCGTCACCTCTGAATTTCAGAGTTGGGGTTATTCACTCTGGTAAGAGACCTTCACTGGTCTCTTACCATCTGCCACACCCACACAGTCCATCTGCTTGGTAGACGGCATAGCATGATAATACAGTTTTCCAAGCCTTCACATCCCATTGTACATGCTCTTTGCACCACCAAATATGACTACATGCTGGTTTGGGTAATGTGAGGCTTGCATATTGTGGTCTTTCCATAGAAACCCATGTAATGAGTCTCTGCAATTCTAAGATTCTGCAAATTCCTGTTCCAGTCAATGTCCTGGAACTCTGCATTCAATGTGTTGGGCGACGAATGGTGGTTTTTACATATCATCCTTCGTAGTACCCTACGGTCATGTTTGGTGAGTGTGGTGGGTAGCACTTGCAGTTGACTCCCTGTGCTTCCATCTCAGTATCACTGATTGTTGACCTGGGATAGCCCAATAGGCCTGCAACATCATATCCTATCACAATGCCTCTTTCAAACTCCATCAGTTCCCTTCTTGCAGCCATTTCACCTGGACATAGCTGCAGTATTTTGGAAGCATCATATTCCTCTAATTTATACTAGATACAAACACGTGACTCGTTACATGGCACGATGTACCTTGCCCATGGGGTTGTCTGACTTCTTTTCAAGTAGTGTATCTGCTAAGAACTCTGAACATGATTAGTTCAGATAAGAAGCTAGAATTGAATCTCAAACCAAACTCTCTTCTTTGTTACCACAGTTTACACTTTCTTGACATACCAAGTCATCCATTTCCTGGATGTTTGCATTACTTTAATGCATGCATCTGTGTATAATACAACCACTCAGACATATCTTAGTAACTGACTATTCACATTCACTGAACAGTAATTTTTCCAAACACATTTCATGTTCAGTTCATTTTGCAGGTCCATACATCAGCATATTCCTTGTCATTTCTCCTACACAGTCTTCATTTGCAATTGCAGTTATCTTGCTTAGCTTGCTCCTGTCATACCATGGTAATAGATTTACAGTCTTGACTCTTGTGATTTCTTTCACCTCACTGAACTACTCTTTCACATCCTCTCCCATTCCATACCATATTTATCACCTTTCAGAATGAATTATCTGACCAATGCAATCATATTATTCACCTGTTCTTCTTCTTCCTGCAGCCGGCCTGGTTGGCCAAGTGGTTAGCGTATCTGCTCTCCAGCCAAAAGGTTGCAGGTTTGAATCCTGCTAAGGGCATAGATGTTTTATGATTGTCCTACTAAGGAATTACCATATGTACTGCTGTGACTTGTGTCTTGGCACAGTATGACCTTTGATGTCTTTGCACCATAAAAATCAAATTAAAAAAAAAAAAAATCCTCCCTGCATGTTATGAATCTTGGTTCTCAAAGGGGGGTATAAATGACAATTTTAATATTATATTTATGATGTCACTCCACTCCAAACTATATATCGAGTTTTCAAAGAATGAGAATTTTGTAAATTAGCATATTTGCATTACAGGTTGTGCCAACTATGCGATTGAAGCTGAAGAAACCCAAACCTAAAAAGAAAGTGGCATGGTCAGCAGATACTGTTGATAATGAACATATGAACAAAAAAAAGTCTAAATGTAAGTTATAGTAAGGAATTAATGTTTTATTTCATATCAATAGCAGAATATATTTGATTTGTGCTTGTTTTTTAGAGTTGTTTGTGTATTTTATATACAAGGTAAAATTTAATGGAATGAATACACAACAGAGAAATAGACATGTTTAATCATCCTAGTATTTTGTCTGTCACAGACATTATCCAAGATGCACCTGAAAATTGTAATAACCACGAAACAATAAGTGGAAGAAGCTTAAAGTCCTAAGAGAGATGTCTTCTATGAGTGTTTGTGGCTTTGGGTGGGAAGTCTTAGAATTAGTGTTTCTCAAATCTTGAGAAGTTTAACATGACCATGTTTATTTAGATAGGTTAGGTTTTTTTTTAATTCTGCTGCTGATTCTAAAAAATGTCTAAAAAAATTAGCTGTTGTGAAGGCATAGTAGTTTTGTTTCTATTGATTGTGTGCAAGATATCCAAAACATAGTCAGCTACACTTGACCTACTGGAGTTGTGGAAGTGGATGTATTTCTTATGTTTTCCAAGGTGGATGTTGGCAGATCTCCCAGTTTGTCCACAAGTTGCAAGAACAAAGAATCTTATGAACATCAGGAGCAGAGAGAGAGGGAAGGAATGGATCTCTAGAACAGTGGATGAGGCTTGAAAGCAGTGCAGAGATTAATTTCTTTAAAGTTTCTGGATATTTTTCTGGGGTGCCCTACATAATAGTGCTAGCATAAAGGAGAATAGTGCTAGTATAATCAGTATGTTGAGGATGTGAACAATGAAATATGTTCCTCCCATCATTTTGCAACCCTCTCAACATAACATACAGATTGCAATAATGCTATTCTTGGTATATTCAACACCTCAGAAAAATTAGCCAGAACTTTATTTAATCTCTGCACTGCTTTCAAACATCATATGAAGTGACTGTCCTTATCATCTTCCTTAAATTTCACTCCCTTGTCTCTGTTCTAGGTGTTTACAAAATTCCTTGTTCTTGGAAAACTTGTTATTTTATGGACACACCAGGAGACCTGCTGACATCCATTTACCTTGGAGAATGGAGACAGACATGCAGATGGAGTCAGCAGACATTCATCTGCATGGAAAGAAAGGTCACGGATGTCTGCTGACATCCATGACCTTTCTTCCCACCTACTCATCACATAAACAAACCATCTCAACCTTGCCTCCTGTACTTCGCTTCTATGTTTGTAATTTTCATTTCACCGTTCCTCTTACATAGTCATTTCTCAGACAATCCTTTCTGGTCACACTACACATCCACCTAAGCATTCTCATCTCTGCTACTTCTATCCTGCTGATGTTATTTTTCCTCAGGGCCACAGTTTCCATAGCATATGTCATAGCTGGTCTCACCACTGTCCTGTAGATTTTTCCACATAGCACTCCAGCCATCTCTCTCCAGTTCCTCCATCCAGCTTGTATCCTGCATCCCACTTCCTTCTCAGCCCCTCCATCCTCTTTCACTGTTGAACCTAAGTATCTGAAGTCATTAACCTTCCTGCTGACATTTCCTTCCAGCTCCAGATCTGTCTCTTGTCTGTCATCCCCTTTGCAACATATGTACTCTGTCTTACTTCTGCTCAACCTCATACCTCTCTCTTCCAATACTCTCTTCCATCTTTTCCATTTACCTGCTACTTCCTCTTGATTCTGCACAGTAATTAATAGTAAGCATTAATAATTTCATATTGAATCCAATTTTAATGGGCAAAGAGACTAAACATGAAGTACATAAAATTCAAGTTATGTAAAGTTTTCAGAATGCAATTCTTACATAAGTCAGGGACTGCCTGTATTTCATTTTTTTGAGCAAGTTTCCAAAAGACATTTTTAATTTAAATTTTTTGTTAAATTTTTTCCAGATTTATATATTTATATTAAATCAAAGTGCAGTTCACAGTTATGTTATCATACATATTTTCTTGAGAGAAAAAAAAGTTACAAAGCTTTTTTTTATATCATAACAGCAGCATACATCTACATTGTGTAATTTTTCTGGGGGTGGGGAAACTGTTTCCTACTTGCTGATCTTGAAACTTTCCTGTTGCGAAGTGTTTTGGTCCAAATTCATCATAGTAAGCAGACACTTGTACTCATCTACTTGTAGACAAACATATTCATCCTAATTCTCCCCCCCCTTCCAAAAAAAAAGGAGATAAAAGTCAGCCATAAGACTATCTTTCTGTTGTTCTTACGTTAATAATCTGACAAACAACATAGAAGGTAATCATCTAACTTTTTCACTTGGGAGTCAATTGATAAGTCATTGATGTGGATTCTACCATTTTTGTTTTGCAGCAGGTCTTCTAGCCATCTCCATGTTTGGACACAAGTCATGGTTTGGATAAACTTGTGTGGTTGCTTTTTACATTTTGATGACATTTAATCAGATCTGGCATAGAGGCCTATATACAAAGTTACCATCTTATGGTGTTCCTTTGCAGTAGATTGCCAGTTTCTTCTCAGGTCGAAAGTTTATTTTTTCACTTGGTTAGAGTATAATAAAATTAGTTTAATCCTTTATCCAAGTGTGAGCAAACAAAGTTTGCGCCTGAAGTATCTTCAGGACTAGGGTAAAGTGATACAACACCAGGGCAACTCGTTGCAAAGGTGGAGAAAGCTACCAACACTCCTAACTCAGTATCTCCTATAATGCAAAACACATCTCCTTGCGGATATGTCTAATGTTATGCATTAAAGGAAGGGCCACTACCCAGACTAGTTTCGACCTTTATTGAGGTCTCTTCAGTGGGAGCTAGGCCCTAGTGGAAATACCAGGCAGAAGCATTAGTAGGTCATCTCCACCTATAGGAGTTGCCAAATGGCAACTCCTATAGGTGTTTATCCAAGTGTGAGCAAACTTTGTTTGTTTATCCAAGTGTGAGCAAACTTTGTTTGCTCACACTTGGATAAAGGATTAAACTAATTTTATTATCTTCTCAGGTCATTCGCTACATATCATTTGGTTTGCTTCCTCTTTTGATTTCTTCATTGCCAGAATAAGTACTCCAGGGTTCTGTTTTTTCACTCATACTCTTCCTCCAGTAGTTGTCCTTGGTGGTTAGCATATAGCCACTCTCAAACTAACATGCTATGTGTTTGATGAAAACTACTGTAAGAATGGAGGTTTTGTGAATGTCTTGAACTGATGAATTTCATCATGAATTTCTTGAAGATGAATTTCATCACCCAGAGTGAGATTACCACTCTGTTTAATGGTAATCTGAAGTGGCTTGAAAACGTTCCTTGTTTGGTTCCTGGACAGTGTTTCGGATTATTATATAATGCTTAACTCACCCACAGTAATAAGCCTAATGTACTATAAGCTAACGGTCTTTTGTGGGTAGGATTCATATTAATATTGAAACTTATCCATAGTTTTACTCATGACAGTACACTATTCCCCTTCTTTTTGACCTTGCAGTGCTCAACTGTTTGTTGATCTTATGCATGACAGGTCAGAGAACCTATATCCCTGCCCTTACCTACTTGCTAGGAACTTTTGGTATTCTTTCTTCTTGTCCAGGACTGCTTCTTTAGCATCTTGTGTCTATCATGGGGTTCTTGGAAGTTTATTTTGCACTTGGTTAGACTATAATAAATTTAGTTTAATCCTTTATCCAAGTGTGAGCAAACAAAGTTTGCACCTGAAAATATCTTCAGACTGTAGCAAGGTGGTGCAACTTGGAGCAAAGGTGGACCATCACTCCTTGTCTCAGTATCTCCCACCATGCAAAGCACATGTCCTTGTGGTCATATAAAGCTATGCATTGAGAGAAGGGCCACTACCCAGACCGGTTTCAACCTTTATTGAGGTCTTGTCGGTGGGAGGCAGACCCAGAGGTAGTGACACTAAGGCAGAAGCAATAGAGAAGTTGCCAACCGGTGTACCACCTTATTATTAAATTACTCTGGATTTAGAGAAAGATGTTGGAAGTTTATTTTGCACTTGGTTAGATTATAATAAATTTAGTTTAATCCTTTATCCAAGTGTGAGCAAACAAAGTTTGCACCTGAAAATATCTTCAGGACTGTAGCAAGGTGGTGCAAATAGGTAAATATAGGTAAAATAGGTCTATATAGATAAATATGACCTCTCTATTGCTTCTGCCTTAGTGTCACCACCTCTGGGTCTGCCTCCCACTGACAAGACCTCAATAAAGGTCGAAACCGATCTGGGTAGTGGCCCTTCCCTCAATGCATAGCATTATACATATCCGCAAGGACATGTGCTTTGCATGGTGGGAGATACAGGATTGATGAGAGCTTGGTCCACCTTTGCTTCGAGTTGCCAACAGTTGCACCACCTTGCTATAGTCCTGAAGATATTTTCAGGCGCAAACTTTGTTTGCTCACACTTGGATAAAGGATTAAACTAAATTTATCATGGGGTTCTTATTTTTCTCTCCTTGCAGACAACTTCATCACATACCTCCCTAACTGAATCATTCAATGTTTTCTTCAGTTTGCCACTGAGACCCTAAGGTTTGGTTCTTGTTTTCGAACAGTTTCATTTTTTTCTTCAGTAATGTTTATATAGTTGAGTCTGCAGTTTACCTGTAAAAGCTGCTCAACTTTAATTATTTTTAAAACTCTCTTACATACTATTCTTTTCAGTGGGATATTCATTTTTATCCTAGTTAAAACTAAATGATGATCACTTCCAATTTCAAATCCTCTGTACACTCTTGTATCCTGGACCAGTATGTAGCTCTTGTAACCTGAACTTATAACTCTTGTAACTTGGAACCATCACAATGACACCATCTCCAGATAAAACCCTGGCACAGATATTTGTGAATGTTCTGCTAGCTGAAGAACAGGTATGCTATTCACATGGACAACTAGGCTTGCTGGCATACCTGTAAATAAGACACAGAGCTGAAACAGATAATCTGTGAGATAAAGCGAGATGATTTTTTTTGTGTACAAGCTGAAATATATGCACAGTATTCTAATAGTTGGAGGATTTGTATAGAGTTCATATCTGAATGGGTGAGAAGTACTATCCTAGAGGGGTAAAGAATGCCTAATTTGTTAGAAGCAGAGGAAGTTAATGATGTAATGTGCTTCTTTCCAGAAAGGCTAACGGTAATTGTTAATTTTTTTAATCCTGTCTGATTTGGCAGAATTTATTTTAGCCAAATCATTTTTTTTTTTTAATTTGGTTTTTAACAGAGAACAACTTTGTCTGGAATGCTGTTGTTAGTAAGAACAATCTTTGTTTACTTTTGTGCCAGTTAGGTGGACATACTTAGAGATGTGTAATTTCTGCTGTGAGAAGTTTTTGTTAAGATAATTGTTGTATTGGTGGGCAATTTAAGGAATGAAATTAATAGCTGTTAGGAAGTTGCCACATAACTGTTAAATGTGAAGAACAAAATGTGAATTCTGATCTAATTCCTTGCCTTCCTCTGGTGTCTTCCATATCTACTCGTGTGCTGAAAGAATGAGAATGGGCTGGAAATTAGCTGACCATTTGACAGGGTTAATATTATAAAATTCTTCTATTATTTATTTATTTATTTTTATTATTATTATTCTCTGTATGTATAAACATAGATACAAACACATATAATACAACATAATCAGATGTTATTGCATCAGTTGGGTAAAAAAAATTAACTGATGTTCAACTAGAGACAGCTTATTTGAGCCATTCAGATTTTAAGAGTTACTTAGTTACTTGAATATGCATCATCCTGAATTGTCAGTACATTCCATACACAATGATTTTGCCACTACAGTTGACTTAAAATTCCTTATGCTACATACATGCTGTACTTTACCCTTTAACAACATTCTGATTGATTGATCATATGATTACTTATGTTTACAAGCTATCAGTGGCACTACTCAAACTTGAAATAATTTCATGCTGATTTTTGAAAAGGAAAACATTGGGTCAGTACAATTAATGAACTTAGTAACTGAATGCCATTTCAGTCATTAAAGTTGATTTTTTTTCTCAGATATCCAGTATTTTAGTGTGTATATGAAATATGATTTTTGAATTAGAACTCATAAATAAAACTGACTGGTATATACTTCAGCTCAATAGTAGAATATAAGTATTTTTAACAAGTATACTTGATGATTTATATTCATCATCATCATCATACGTATCAAGGATTTAGGGCCTAGTATGGCCTGTTCTGGCCTTAGAAGTCATCGTTGAATCGTTTAAGAGGATGTCCTGGTTTTCTTTTTCCTAATGGCTTGTACTTTAAGGCTTGTTTTGGTAATCTTTCTGTTTTCATTCTTTGAACGTGTTCCATCCATCTATGTTTATATTTTTTAATTTTTTCAATTACTGGTTCTTGGTTTAATTCTTTCATAATATCTTCGTTTCTTTTGTGATCAAATAGGGTATACTTTGCAGTTTTTCTCATAAACTTCATTTCTGCTGTTGTTAATCTTTGTTTGTCTTTTTGTTTTATTGTCCAGATTTCGCTTCCATACATTAAGACCGGTAGGGCTAATGTATTGTATACTTCTAGCCTGGTTTGTTTTTGAACTAGGTTTGGTTTAAATATAGAGTTAATTACTCCTGTTATTTTTAAATATTTTGCAATTTTTATGTTTATATCTTTTTCATTTTCATAAGTGATCATACATCCTAGGTAGTTAAATGAATTCACCTGTTCTAAGATCTTGTTATCTAATACTATTTTAGTTCTTGCTGGATCTTGTCCTTTAAAAGCCATAGTTTTTGATTTTTCCATTGATATTATCATACCATAATCTTTGGATATCTCATTTAGATTTAAAATAGCTTTCTGTAAGTTATCTTCAGAATTTGTAATTATTATTTGGTCGTCTGCAAAGAGGAGAGTGTTTAAGTTAACTGTAGGTGAAAGTTTAATTCCTTGATGTAAATTTTTACTCCATTTTATTATTATTGCATTTAAGTAGATATTAAAAATAGTTAAGAGGGGACATCCCTGTCGGACCTCTTGGTTTATCTCTCTTGTATATGATAGCTCATGATTTAATCTTATTTGTATTTGATTATTTTCATATATACTTGTGACAGCTTTTAGGATATTATTTGGTATTTGTCTTTCTTTTAATATGTTAAATAATATGTTTCTTTTAACTTTGTCAAATGCTTTTTCAAAGTCAATAAATGCAATATGTGTTTCTAAATTATATTCTCTTCTTTTCTCTGTTATTAATTTTAGGCAGAAGGCTGGGTCTATACATGATCGTCCTTTTCTAAATCCATTTTGTACCTCTAGAATAAAGTTTTCGGAATATTTCATTAGTTTGTTATTTAAGATTCTGCTGTATATTTTGTAACATGAATTTAGTATACTGATACCTCTATAGTTTTTAGGGTTATCTCTATTACCTTTCTTAAAGATAGGAATCACAATTGCTTTTTTCCATTCTATTGGGGGGGATACCAGTTGAGTAAATTTTATTTAAAAATAATAAGAGTCTTCCTTTGAATCTTGTTCCTGCGTATTTATATAGTTCTGAACCCAGCTTATCTTCTCCAGGTGATTTTCCGTTTCTTGTTTCTTTCAGGCTGATTTCTAATTCTTCTTCAGTTATTTCCTTTTCATTTTCGTTAATTGTTTGCCAGTTGTCTTTTTTAAAATATTTGTCTGTCCACAGTTCTGTGTAGTAATTTAGAAATTCTTCTAATTTCAATTCAGTGTTTAATTTTATGTTTTCTTTGGTATCTGCATTTAGGTGTTTCAAAATCTTATATACATTGGGTCTTATTTTATATAAATCATGTTCTAAATTAGAAACAAATTTATTCCATGATTCTCTGTCTTTTTCTGACTTCTCTTTTAGCTATGGCTCTTATTCTTTGATATTCTATTTCATCTTCTAATCTTTTACTGCTTAACCATTTGTGATAGGCTTCTTTTTTCTTTTTGATTATTTCTTTGATTGTATCATCCCAGATCTTCAGTTTTTTTCTTTTATTGAATTTAACAAGGAAGTGGTCACTGCTTATTTCATATCCTCTGTGAACTCTAACATCTAGTGAAAATTTTGATGTCTTTTCATTTATGATGATTTATATTAATACATTAAATAGTACTTATTTAACTTATGTAATGAATTCAGTGAGCATTGTATTAATGGATGGTATTTAAATTTAAGCATATGATTTAAAAAAAAAAAGTAGCATGAGCACCATTTATATAGTCTAACAATATATAGAAAACAACTATTACCATTGGAAAAGATACATATTGTTTTGCAACATTTGAAAAATATTTATAATTTGAAGTGAACATCCAGTAAATATTTATATATATGTATATATTTCTATTATACATATATGTATTATATTTACACACACAAACAAAGGCATAACCTGGTCAAACACGTTGGTTCCAGACTGCCGTCATATAGTGAATCACTTCCTTTTTCTCCCCCACAAAAAAATTTAGTATTTTCAAGTTTGGTTTTTTCAGCATTTCAGCAATAAGATTGTGACATTTGCGGAAATTAGCTTGTGGCCTGTTATAGCACACAGACTAACTTTGCTAAATTTAATCAATTTAAGCTTATATAATGTTTATGCATCTTCTTTTCATCTGGAGCAACAACAACACTCTTCTTAGAATTTTATCTGCCATTATTAACAATAAAATAAAATAATAGTTATAAACCATTTTATAACTCGCAGCTAAACACCAAATCACAGAGAGAGATGCAGTGAGCAATGATGTCATAATCAAACTTTTAGTCCATGAAAATTGTGCATTGGTTGATTCACGGGAACATCATGTTGCTAAAAGCATCATACGAGCAAATGCAGTGTTGTATAAGTAAGCATAGATCATAATTGAAGAGCACGTATAAGTGGATCATTGTAAAGCAAGGTAGTACTGTATGTATGTATGTGTATTTTTTTTTTTTTATTGCTTTAATAAACTCTTCATATTAATTTCAGTCAATCCCTGCTGTCTCCATTTTAGTACACAAGTGACGTCATATAATACTATCAGGAATTAAGATAAGGTCGATAATTTTTGCATGTATGTGTACATGCTTGTTATATTTATTAATATTAATGCAGTATAAACTGACTGAAAAATACCTGTTGATAAAGTAGGATGGATTGCATAAATAAAAAAAGTAAATTGCTTTTACTTATACAGTCTGCTCAGATTAATTGGGACTGAAAAAATCACATTGACAAGTAATGGAGACCAGGTTTTTATGTTTTTTCTATAAATTTATGTAAATATTGCTATTATGATATTACATATGGTATTCTAATAAAGAATATATAAAGAAATGCTTTTGTGATTTTTCCTTTTTATAAGAAAATATGTATGTTAAGATAAATACAACTATAAATTATACTTTGCTTATAAAAAATGAAAAAAAATAAAAAAAATTTTAGATTCTTTTTTTGAAAACTGTTCAAAAAAAAAAAAAAAATATATATATATAAATTGATACATAAGCACATTCCACTACATAAAAAAAAAAAAACTTTGCAAAAGTTCAGTAGTGCTAAATGTCATGTTAAAATCCAAAAATATTTTTAGGTTCACTGATATTTTTTTTTTGGCTTTTATCTAAAAGAAAAGTTTTATGACTAAAATACATACAACAACTAAAAAAGGTCTGATCATCCATGATGTTGATTGGAATGTTTCAACCATGTCTTATTTAGAAGAAAATTTTTATTCCAGACTTCTAAAGGAATCAGTTGATCATCCATTTACATGGATTGCCGAAAAACCAAGAAATTAAATTAAGTGACATATGGAAATAGCTTGTTAATTCTTTTAACATTATAACCTTCAACGTGGCTAATAATCTTCATTTGTTAACAGTAGATATCTACTGCATACCATGTGACTTTATATTTATTTGTTAGCATGAATTTATTTTTCTTGTAATGGTTCTTCAGTATTTGGAAAACTTTGTATTTATTTATATATTTTTGATGTTTATCACTGTGATGAAGCCACCAGTTCTTTGTAGATGTGCAAAACTGGTAGGCGTAAGTTTCAAATCGTAATGACTAATTAAATTTCTTTGTCATTATTGTAATTTTGCTTTTGAAAACAGTAAATAGCACCATTTTTTGAGGGGAGACATCATAACTAGGTAAATAAACAGTTCACCACCTTAAAAAAATTGTTAAATTGTCGCTGTCATTTGCTTTTAAGAATAAAAATTGTTAAAATGTTCTGAAATCCCAAAACATGCATGTCTTGGGAACACTCAGTGAGTGCACTCTCTTTACTGAGAGTGTCATGGCAGTGATTTCTGTTCAAGAAATTTAGGTAAAGCTGGATATAACATTGCTTTACATTATGCTGGTTAGATAGATCTTGTATAGACACTACAGGATGGCTGTTATTTCTGTAGCAGAGCACGAGTTTTTAGTGCAATTGATGGGAAATATCTGGACTAGGAGAATTTTTTTTTCTATATCTAAATCCCACCCATGAAAGGCTCTTAGTCTGTAGTGTATATTAGCCTGTATTAGTACTATTTGTGGACTAAGAGTTAATAATCCAAACATTGTGCTTTAGAGACCAAGTAACTTCTTCAAACCAATTGAGGTCTCCAATAAGCAGAATGGTGGTGGTGTCACAACAGGCAAGATGTATTGACCATCTAAAGATATTTACAAAACATCCACAACCATGGTGGTATTAGAAACTAGCCTGAAGAGTGAATATGTTAACCACTTGGCTAATCAGGCTAGCATAAGATCAGAAATCTATAGTAAAACATCTAGACAAGAGTTGGAGGAGAAGACTAATGACAAGAGGTCAGCTTTAGGTGATAACATCTGTGTGTGTGAGAGAGAGGTGAAACATTGAAGGGTAGAAGTTCAATATTTCCTTTTCTGTTATCTCCCTTAGGCTTATATAGGGTTTTAAAATTGTTGCCGTCTATTAATCTTGTTAGATATTCTAGTTATGGTTATGGGAAGGGAAAAATCAATTTAATGGTCATTGAAGAAAAAAAAGCAAAAAAAAGCCGATAAGGTTTCATTTCAGCTTGCCATTGAAGAGTAGCAATTATAATAACCATTGTTAAGTTATAACTATATAGGCAAGTAATGTTTGTCTTTTGAAGATTAAAAGTTACTGAACTTAATGAGAGCTTTCGAGAAATGGCCTTTTGCATTAGTTGCCTTGGTTTGTATTGCTTAAGCTCTTGCACAGTAACCTCTATTTACCTTTTATTAATGCCTTTTGATTTGATCAATTTGATGGATTTCTCCATTTTTTAAATTTGACTTTTTTGATTCGACAATTTTTCTTTGTTTTAAGAAGTTAATACAATGAATTTTTTAGGTTGTTGTATATATGAAAAACCAAGAAATTTTGGAGAAAGTTCTTCAGACACAGATGATGAATGTGAAAACTGTAGGGGACATGTTGAAATAAAAAAACTTAAAAAACCAAAGGAAAGTTCTGATATACAGCATGAATCAAATTTTGAAAGTAAGTATAATTTTTTTAATTTATATAAATTTTTCAGTAACTGAAAGTAATAATGACAGTATTTTTTTTTTAACTGAAGAGATCTATCTTTACTGGAAAAATTCAACTTCTGTCATTACTTTCAGTTATTAAGACAATGAGAACATCAACCACATTTCAACAAATCCATATAAAATTAAAAATTTTTAAGTTTGTAAAATTTTTTGCTGGTGTATATACTTATAATTTCCTAATATTTAATAAATACCCTCAGTGGATATATATATATATATATATATATACACAGAGCAGTAATGTGATAGTGAACACAATTAAATGTTCATTATTACTGCTGCTTATCGACAGGTTTCTCTTTGAAATTGTGTTATTTGCCATTCCTTCCTTTCGTTCCAGTCTTAAGTGAATCCATCTGGATCTTAGTCTTCTGATCATTTTATGCTCCTGTTGATACAAATAGATGTTTTGCACATTTTGCTAATGCATTTCTTTTTGCTTATGTTAAGGAGATGTTTGTCTTATTGGCCAGATCATCTTAGCTTAACTCTGCTGACATGTTCTTGAATTCTAAATTGTTTTCTAATATTCCTTCAGAGAATTAAAAGAGACATCTAAGCATTTATATCTTCATTTTCAGTATACTCACTCTCCTTAATTTTTGCCATGACTCTTACTGTGATTTCTATGGTTAGTGTTGTTCCATTTTTAAATCCTTGTGTTAAAATTAGTTTGAGCATTGCCTTGTAATCTACTACTTTGATGCTTTAGTTTCTCTTGTTTCCTGTAGTGTTTTTCATCTGGTTTTCCCTGTCATACCAGCCATGATTATTTTTGTTATATATTTCCATATTTAATTTGCTATCATTAGCAATGTTTTACTTGTTCTCTAGGTTCACCATTGAGAATTCTGGGTTCAAATTCTCTAGGAGCAAAGACCCTTTATAATGGCTTTTCAACTGCAGATGATTTGCCGGCGTCATATGGAGATGGCAGTTTTTTTTTTTTTTTTTTTTTTTTTTTTTTTTTTTTTTTTCCTAGCTCCAGTTTTTCATTCTGCAAAACAGCATGCTGGTCTGAAAAACACATGCATTTAACATACACGGTACACTGGCCCAATTTGCCATTGAGAATACAGTTTCCTGCTATGTCTTGCCTGTAGTTTGTTTATTACTGATTTTTCATACTAAACTTATTACTGTTATCCAGGTTAATTAATTGGTGTATAGGAGATTTATTGCAGAGTATAACGTTGTACCCAAAATATTTAAAAAATGAGTTACATACAAAGGGGGAAGGCTGAAAAGTTCTGATGAACACCTAGAACAAAAATTATATTAAAGCACCTGGTATAACCCTTTAACCCCCGTGTTTCATCAAATTGTAATAATGAGTTCTTTTAGGATATATATAAGAAGATACGTCAATTTCTTCACGGTGATTATCACAATGAAGAAATTGACATATTTCTTCATTGTTTTCAGCACACCCTCATATATCTAATTTTATATTAGTTTAATGCCACTTCTTTCCATAATGTGATTCACATATATTAATAACAGGGGAGATTATGTATAACTTTGCCGCCTTACATGTGATTTTTCATTAAACTATCTTTTTGTACACCATTTAGTTCTAGTTGCTGCTTGTATCTTAAGACACACTATACACGTATGAGCCAAAATGTTATGACCACCTAGCCTGTTTCTGGCTAACCAGACTCACAGTTGGTGGGAAACAGGCAGTTACGGTGATATTCTGGTATAGAGATTGTTCTTGTAGACATCATTTACTTATCCCCATTGAACTCACCTTAACCACTAATTCTTACCTGGGATGTGTTTTGGCCTAGATATTGCTCTATATATCAACGATGTGGCACACTGGATCTGAACTCTTAGAGGAATGCATTCTGTGTTCTCTGGCCACTTAATTCTTCTCATTTGAATCCTATCGAACATTTGTGAGGTCATGTGGACTGCATCATCCATTGGTTGACACCACTGCCTTGTTCACTCACCCCCAGAATGTTATTCTGCCTATTTAAATAATTATAATACTGTAATTAATATATTAATTATTATTTATTAGTATAATTTTCACCTGAGTATCATAGGCATTTTCAGTACAAAACTTGATGGAACAGTCAGCTTTGTATTGAAGATGCCTGTGATACTCAGGTGAAAATGATACTGATAAATAATAATTTACACGAGTTAATTCTGGGTATTATAATTATTTAAATATGCCTACTTATTGAAACCTATCGAGACGTTATTCTGCCTAGTTGGTCCAGAATAACTCAGGACAACTTCTCTGGTCTAGTGAAGTGAATGCTAAGATGAGCAAGTAGTTATCTTGGCCAGAGGAAAGTCAACACTCAACTAGGTAGGTGGACGTGATGTTTTGGCTCATACATTACTCGGTATGATGTCCATTTCTCCTGTATGTGGTGTTTTGAATAATTTTTTTCTTGGCATCTTATAATATGACTTTTTGAGGTCTTCAAAACTTAGAGATCCATGTTATACACCTGTGAGTTTCGGCTGTTTATTTTAATGTTAAAATTTTGTCTGGATGTTTGCTCTGACCTCAGCTTGTTTATATTCAAGTTTCTTTGCAATAATCAAGAAGGGAGCTAGAGTCACTATTCTGATCCTCTTTCTAGTTTATTTACATACACTGCTTCAAAAGAAGTCAGTAGACACCATAGTATCATGAACCAACAGCCACGGTGCCCACCTTAATAAGATGTAGGGCCTCCTTTTGCTGCAGTGATTGCACCAATCCTACGGGACATACTTTCCACATGTATACGATAGCGATCAATGGAAATTTTGTCCAGGACCTCATTACATGCTGCCTGTGGGCATGTAATGAGGTCCTGGACTGTCATGGGGTGGACATCCCTTGACCTCACCTGACGTGTCAATTCATCCCATTCGGAGTCTCAGTTGGGTTGAGATCAGGACTCTGTGGAGGCCAGTGAACTGTGCTGACGTTCATGTCCACAATCCATGCAGTTAGAGCAGCAGCAGCCTTATGACACGGTTCATTGTCTTGCTGAAAGAGACAATGGTCAGGACTATAGAAATGCCACAAAGTAGGAAGCATTACATTGTCCAGAATATCCAAATAACTCTCGGAGTTCAATGTTCAAGCCAAAACAGGACTATACCATCACACCACCACCTCCGAATTTCATGGTTCATGTTAAACACTGGTAAGATATGTTCACCGGGCATCCACCACATCCACCATCTGCCTGGTATAGGGTGTAGCATGATAACACAGCTTTCCAAGCTTCCACATCCCACTGTACATGCTCTTTGCACTGCTGAAGATGATGCTGTATATTGCTTTGAATAATGTGGGGCTTGCATATTGGTAGCATGCCTACCATGGAAACCCATGTTGTGAGCCTTGGTTCTGAATGTTTTTGTGCAAATTCATGTTCCAGTCTATGCCTGGAATTCTGCATTCAATGTGTCAGCCAATGAATTGTAGTTTTTATGTATTATCCGTTTTAGTATCCTACGGTCAAGTTCAGTGAGTGTGGTGGGTTGTCCACTGCGAATAGCACTTGCATTTGACTTCCTGTGCTTTTGTCTCAGTATGGTATCACTGACTGTTGACCTGGGATGACCCAATTTGTCAATAGTTTGCAGAACAGATAAGCCTGCAACATGGCATCCTATCACAGCATCTCTTTCAAACCCCTTCTCATAGTCATTTCACCTGGACGCAGTTGCACTGGCTGACTTGGGAGCATCATATTCCTCCAATTTATACTGGCTACAAACACGTGACTCGTTACATGACACAATGCACCTTGTCCATGGGGGTGTCCATTGACCTCTTTCCAAGTAGTATAAATCTTATGCTAAAGAATTCTCATAAGGGAAATTCCTTTATAATTATCATATTATTGCCCTTTTATAGGTAGGTACCATGAGAGTACATAGGGGGCGTATATTCCAGGTGTGCTAGATGCATACTGCACTCCTGGAAAATTCATGAAATCATTTTTGAGTTACTTGAATTAAATTTATTTTTTGTTTACATCAGTTATTTACATGAAATGGTTATGAACTGTTATGAATATGAAGATATTCATAGTGTTACTGTAAATCGGGTAAGGCAAGCATTGTTGACAAAGCATCTGCCTGCATTTTTAATGGTTGAAGGTGAGTAGAGACTAAGCAGCACACTTTCTCACTCACTAGTGCATTTGCACTGACTAAAATTTGCATGGGAATTAAAGTATGTGGGCTCTCAACAGCACAGCTAGGTTAGTTCTAATCAGTAGATTACTTGCAGCTAAGAAGAGAAGTGTAGTAAATTATGACTTGTGGTTTCCTGTTAGATAACTGATATTTATATTTATTCTTCTCCCTCTCTCTCTCTCTAACTCAAAACACTGTTGAAGATATTTTGTGTACACTTTTTTAAATCATGGATTTGAGGTCAAGTTAAAAATTGTTAATGACAGTAAAAAAAAGTCTGTCTTTTCAAATTTACGTAATATTTATTTACATCTCGGAAGTAAAGGACTGAAGTAATGTATAAATATAATGTTTTTTCTATTAATAAAGTAAGTTTTTTAATATAAATTTAATGATTTTTTTAATAATGTTGCCTTACCATAGTACACTCACTGCAGTATCCATCATATGCCACTGAGTATATTCCAGTCATTTATTTAATTATACAAACTTACCACTAAAATTTTATACATCCATATTTGCACTGATAGAATTTTTTACAGACATTAAAAAGTGTGCTGCTCTCAACAATACAGGTAGCTTAGTTCTACTCAATAGATTACCTGCAGCCAAAAAGGGAAGTGCAGTTAATTATTCCTTGTGATTTATTCCTGTATAAATGTCTGTAAAAAAATTGTTGCAAATCTCCGAAAAATTTTCCAATATATTTATTCAAAAAAAAAAAAGTGTGCATAACAACTTTTTATACTTTCAGTTCTGAAGAATATCCAGGAGGAATATACTCAGGAGTATATTCCTCCTGGATATTTTTGTCACTGTTCTCATTTAATACTTTTTCAGAATAGTTAATCCAGACATTCTCCAGAATATCCCTGTCTTCATTTTTATATCACTTTTATTGTATCATTTTCATTGTATCTATTTTTTTTTTTTTTTTCAGTAATCTACAAAACATTTTGTCCTTGTTTTCCCATGATCTGTGCAAGTCAGATATATATACAGTTGACCCTTGAACTGCACGTGTCCAATTATACACAGTTTTTTTTTTGAATAAATATATTGGAAAATTTTTTGGAGATTTGCAACAATTTAAAAAAGCTTGCAGATTGCATAGCCTAGAAATAAAAAATTAACAAAAAGCTAGGCATGTCATGAATACATAAAATATATGTAGATACTGGTCTATTTTATCATTTACTACCATAAAATATGCACAAATTTGTTGTAGAAAGTTAAAATTTATCAAAACTTACACAAACACTTACAGACCATACATAGCACCATTCGTAGTTGAGAGAAATGTAAACAAAAATAAAGATGCAGTATTAAATCATAAGCGCATAAAATTAACTGATTAATTAACTAGCATAAAATAAAAATTTTATAATGATTCATTCATTAGTGTATAGGCTTGGCTACCACGAAGCAATCGTATTGATTGCTCTAGGCTGCCATAAAGCAATTGTGTAATGATTTCTTTATATCATTAAATAAATCGTTATACCTGTAAATAAATATGAATTTCTTTTTCACATTATCTTTTCATTTTTGTCTAGTGTTAGTAATGCATATAACATGTACAGTGTTTTGTATCATATAAGATTCATCTTGTAAACAAATATGTAAACTTACAATACAATTTATTGAAAAATACAGTACAATACTGTAAATGTATTTTCACTTCCTTATGATTTTCTTTAATAACATTTTCTTTTCTCTAGCTTACTTTATTGTAAGAACATAGTATATAATGCATATAACATACAAAATATGTGTTAATGTATTATTTTTGTTATTGGTAAGGCTTCTGGTCAATAATAGCTGTTAGTAAAGTTTTTGGGGAGTCAAAAGTTATACGTGGATTTTCGAACAATGTGTGTGTGTGGGGGAGGGTCTGTGCCCCTAACCCCCACATTATTTAAGGGTCAACTTTAAAATTGGCCATTTTAAAAGTTGTCTCATGAAATGTACAAAGCATAATAAAAAAGGATTTAAAATTAGCAAAACAACAAACCTAAAAATATTAATATACTGTGATAACAGAAAAGAAATTAAAGAGAACAAAAGTTTTACTATGTTATTTAGTGAAGTGGACCAACATGCTTTAATCGATAATAAATGGAAAAATAGAATACGAAAGTACAGTTTTGTAAATGATAAAACTATAACAGTTAAATTAAAAACAAATGGAAGCTACTTAAATATTATAGGAGTATGTAACCCTGAAGAAGAATAAATGTAATAAAAATGACTATATATTAATAGCAAGAGATCTTAATGCTAGATTTGGAGATAATCTAGTCCCAAATGTCTTAGGAAAATATGGAGACCTTTGAATGAAGAACAATGGTCAAGAACTATTGGATTCTGTATTTTCAATCATTTTAAAATAACATTCTTTTTTTTTTTTCAAAAAAATAATATAGATATACTTGAAATGGCAAGAGGAACAACATATTATTATTATAATACGGGCACTTCCATGGAGTCAGAAGACTCATTGTGGGAGACCCAATCTATGAAACATTTCACCTGAATTTATTCTTTAAAATTCTTTAAGCAACTAAAATGTTTCTAATCTGTCCAGCAGCCACCCTCTTATCCACTTCCGACCATTCACAAAGCCATGTTGATCCTCATACAGTGTCGTATTTTTATCTGCCCATTCTTGAATTCTCTTTTTTACCAATTTTAATCATTTGTACCAATCAAGACAATCATTTCCTTCAGCTTACCTTTTTGCATCCGGATGGCATGGATAATATCGTGAATTTTTGCACTGGGGAAACACGATTTTCTCATACTTCCGTTAAGTACTTCCCTGATCATTGAATCTCCATACATAATTTTCTCTTTAACTTGTTTCTTGTTTGTTTGGTCAGTCTTTATTATTCCTTTGGATCACCTGCTTTTTTTTTTTTTTTTTTTCAGCCCTGCTTAACTCTTGTCACTTCTGCAATTTTTCAGTTTCATGCTTTTTCCTATGAAGGATAACATTTAAGCACGCTATTTCTTTATTAGTATCCATTTTGTTCTCTATTTCCACAGCTGCACGTTCGACATTAATAACATCATTTTCCATCTTACTGTTGGTATTTGTTCTGTTTTCGTCACCTAACAGACACTTTTCAATACATACTCTCTCTCTCTCTCTCTTCCTTGTTTCAATTTCCTTCCACATATTCTTTAATTTTCTTGACGAATGAATTTCACACACACTGCACTGAATAAAATCTTAAATTCAAATTGAAAGATGTGGGTTTTGCTGCCATTGTTCATTGTGTGGGTGCCGTGCAGACAGTATCAATAAATATCACAATAAAAATGTTATAAAGATACTAAATACTCTAAAAACACAAAAATCTACACTAATACATTATAATACACAAATTTTCTAAAGAAAAAACACAATAAAACATTCTGGCCTGGATGGCTAAGTGGTTAGCGTATCTCCTCTCCAGCCAAAAGGTTTCGGGTTCGAATCCCGTCATTGGCTTGCATGTTTGTGATTGTCTGAAAATACTAGTGGTAGACAGAGTTGGTGTACTTGTGGTTCATTGTGGAGATAGAGAGTTGTAGAGTAGATGCCTCCCTCGATGAGTCTCTGGACTCCCTGGAGGTGTCAAGTAGTAATAAAAAAAAATCACTAATTTTACATGACCACTTACAATATAACCTCAAACCAAATCTATAATTCTATCTATCTATTGTTCCTTGCTAGAGATCTAAATAGCAGAGTAGGAAATGATTGTCAGGCATACAAAAATATTTTGGGAAAATTTGGAGAAAAGACCAAAGCTAATAATAATGGCAAGTCTATAATTCTAAATCTAAAAATCTACAAAAAACAAATATATAATTGATTATATCATTACTAAGCAGAAACTAGCTACATGCGTAAGGCATATTTTTACAGAGGAAATGAAATTTGTCATTACTTAGTAGTTACCAAAATAGAAATGCTAACAGAATGGAGAAAACAAAATGTTATATTCAGGCAGTGACAGTCAAGGAAAAGGAGGAGTAGCCATAGTATTCAATACTAAATATGAAGCTAATCTGCTTGAATGACACTCAAATCATGTAGAGTGATCCCACAGAAGATTCTTCTTAGAAGTGGAGGAATTTTTTTGAGGCTTTAGATAAAGCAATGAACACAATGAAAAAGGAAAAGTTGGTCCTTGGTGATTTAAATAGCAGAGTAGGAAATGATTGTCAGACCTACAAAAATATTTTGGGAAAATTTTGAGAAAAGAGGAAAGCTAATAATAATGTCAAATACCTGTTGGATTTCTGCTCAGGACATGGAATGGTTATTACCTTCCACATTGTGTTATTACTAACACAATGTTCCAACATAAAAATGTGCACAAATTCCTTTGGAGAGAAGAGGCAAGGAATAAGAAAAGTCTCATTGACTATGTTGTTGTTGATAGTGATGTTTTCTCCCTGGTGCAGGACACCAGAATGTGTAGAGGATTTGAAATTGAAAGTGATCACTATTTAGTCTTGAGCAGGATAAAATTGAATTTCATTATTGAAAAGAAGAACATATAAGAAAGTTTTAAAGCGAATAAAAGTTGATCAGCTCTCAGATATGAACTATAGACTAAAATACACAAACATTATTCAAGAAAAAATGAAAGAGTTTGAGAACAGGAACCAAACCTTGGAGATTCAGTGGCAAGCCCTGAAGAAGACACTGATTGATTCAACCAGAGAGGCATGTGGTGAGGTTGTCTGCAAGGATAGAAAAATCAGAACTCCATGATGGACACAGGAAGTTAAAGATTCAGTGAAGGAAAAGAAGAAAGCTTATTAAAAGTTCCTGGGAAAAAGTCAGCTTGTGGTCTTAGAGAATAAACTGACTAAACAAAAGTCATGGGAAGTCTTTGGTAAGAACATAGAAAATAAATATCGAAAAGGTTGCAAGATTTCTGGAGGGTTGTTGAAGAAGCTCAGAAATGGAGGAACGAGTGCTGTAAAACGAATTAGAAATGAAAGGTGACATGAAACTGGAGAAAAAGATATCCTTGATGTATGGAGTAATTACTTCGAAAAACTGCTGAATGAAACAATAAGTGACAGGACAGAAAAAGCTATCAAAAGCCTGAAATGTGGAAAGGCAGCTGTAGTAGATGATGTTCGACCAGAAATGCTCAAGAATGAAGGTATAAAAATCTTTCACTGGCTGCACTGCATAGTTCAGAGGGACGAATTCCAGATGATTGGAGTAGAGGTCTCATAGTAGCCATATATAAAAAAGGGAAATAAAACTGAATTATAGAGGTATTTCTCTACTGAGAAATACCTGTCAGGATTTATGCAAGTATATTTGAGAAATGGTGGAGAGGGATTGTGGAAAGGAAGCTTGGGGAAGAACAAGCTGGATTCAGACCAAATAGAGGCTGTTAGGATCAGATTTTCGATTTATGACAAATAGTTGAGAAATCATAGGAATATAACAAAGATCTGTATTTAAGTTTTGTAGATCTGGAAAAGGCATATGACAAGGTGCCAAGAGAGAGAAGCTACTCAAAAACCCTACTGTTGTATGGTGTCAATAGGGCATTATATCAAGCAATACTTAGTCTTTATTTGAGTTGTAAGTCAGCAGTTAGAATTGAAGGAAATACAGGAAGATGGTTTAATGTTTTAAATCTGGTGTCAGACAGGGATGTACATTATCCCCTCTGTTATTCATTATCTATATGGATCACATTATGAAGGAAAGTGGTATTAAACTTGATATTGAAATTGGAGATGTTAATGTCAGTTCTTTGCTTTATCCAGAGGATGTTATCCTTCTAAATAAATCTACTACAAGTCTGCAAGATTCCCTGACTAAATTGAATAACTGTTGTAATAGATATGGCATGAAAATAGGCAGAAGCATTAAAAATATCAATTGCATTGTGAATGGAGAACCTATAGAACAAATACAACATTTCAGCTACTTAGGCACGATTTTTAATGAAGATGCTAATTTAAATAGATAACAGAATTAACAAAACTGGTATGGTAGGAAGTCAACTGAATAAATTTATATGGAATAAGAGAGAAATTAGTCAAAACACTAAAGTAGCTGTATACAAAACAGTGTTCAAACCAGTTTTAACTTATGGATCTGAGAACTGGGTTGGAAATAAAACACTTGACCAAAGACTAGAGACCGCTGAGAAAGATTAGGGATTTGAGCAGATGGCATCAGGGACAATATCATTAAAAATGAGGATATTAGGAAAGAACTTGTCATTGTTAGCTAGGAATGTGTTAGCAGAGCTAATCTCAGGTGGTACACTTTAACAGAAGAATGGAAGAGGAAAGATTAGCAAAACAAGTGTTCTCTGCCAGTTTGGCAGGAGGAAGACCAAGATATAGATGGGGATTGATACAGTAAAAAGCACCTTAGAAGAGAAATATAAGATCTTATAATGTTAGAATCTTGACAGGTAATAGATTGATTTGGAGGCAAATTGTAGATAGGAAGTTAGTAATGATGTAAGTTTTTCATGTAGTACTATCATATCCTGTACACCTCTTGAGGGAACATGTCAGGAATTTGCTGATGATGATGATATTGATCAGATTATTAAAATATGGAAAACAGGAATAAAAGAATGTATCCAGTTAAACAGAAGAACTGTTATCAGTACAGTGCTGTATGCAGATGATCAGATTCTATTACAAGACAATGAAGATTATCTTTAAAAATCATTTTTTGAAATAAACAAAATAAGCCAATAATACAATTTAAAAAATTCACAAAAGTAAACAAAAGTCATGATATTTAATCATGTTAGATCAAAAATAGTCATTATCATCAATTTCCTGATATGCACTCTCAAGGGATGTTCAGATTATAATGACAGCACTACAGATTAAGTTTACATTATTATTAATCACCTATCAACAATTTTCCTCCAAATCAATTATTTGTGAGCACTCTAATATTGGCATATCTAACATTCTGTGTTTCTAAGCCTCTTCTGAATTAATCCACCTAGACCTTGGTCTTTCTCTGGATCTCTTTCTTGCCATCTTAGCATCAAACATCTGTTTTGCTTACCTTTCTTCACCTATTTTGTTTAAGTGGCCATAGAACCTTAGATTAGTTCTACTGCCACATTCTTGAAAGCTAACAATGTCAAGTTCCTTTCTAATATCTTCATTTTTAATATGATTCTCTCATTGATGCCATTGGTTCACTCCCATATTTTTTCTCAGAACCATCATATCTGTGGTCTTTGATCAAGTGCTTTATTTCTAACCCAACTCTCAGATCCATAACTTAAAACTGGTTTGAACACTGTCTTGTATACTGCTAGTTTGGTGTTTTGGCTAATTTCTGTCTTATTCCATATAAATTTATTCAGTTGGCTACCCACCATGCCAGCTTTGCTTATTCCAGATTTAACCTACCATCTTCACTTAAAACTGTGCTTAAATAGCTGAAATATTTTACTTGTTCTATAGGATCTCCATTCTGAATGCAGCTGAAGTCTTCTCTGCTCTTGCTTGTTTTCGTAATTCTGGTCTTTTTATACTTGATTTTCATACCAAATTTGTTACTCTATTATTCAGTTTAGTTAGTGAATCCTGGAGACTTGCACTAGATGCGTTTAAGAGTACAATGTCATTTGCATAAAGCAAAGAGCTAAGTTTGACATCTCCAATTCTAATATCAGGCCTGATGCCACTTTCTTTCATAGTGTGATTCATATAGATGATAAACATAAACACAAATAAGTTCCATTGTCCATGTCCCCATTTTGTGAAATAGTCATAGAAAATAAAATAACAGAACAGGTGACACAATTTAATTATTTAGGTTGCATAATAATATATCTTAAAGATATAGATGAAAAAATAGAGAAATTTCAGAAAATTTTTGGAACAATTAAAAGAACGTTGAACAAAAACAAGATGAGAAATTCAACTAAAATTTTATAAAGTAATGGCCACTCCCATTCTGTTATATTGTTCAGAAATGTGAACTGTAAAATACATGTGCAGAAATGAGATTTTTAAGAGCAATTAAAGGATGCACAAAATAGGACCATATAAAAAATGAAGACATCAGAAAAGAGCTAGATATTTATAATATAAATGAAAATATCAAAAATATAGGGAGAAATGAAAATTGCATCTATTAAGGTGGAAAGATATTGGATAATAAAGAGGTGGACCAAAGGGAAAGAGAGAGAAATAGAGGAAGACCAGTGAGGCTAGAAACATAAAAATGCCTAATTCTTGAAGAGAAGACAACGCACACATGTGCCTGCTCGCAGGACTGCCTATACTTACCTTTATTATATTATCCCGCTTTTTAACATTTTTCTAGATGAGTGGATTTGATTCATGTCTATAAAACCATCTAATGATTCAAAATTTTCTTCTAAGGCTTTACTAATGGTGCTTTCACAGTCTTAAGTCATCTGTCCACACTTTTCTGAATTTGAAATTGCTTGACATTCAAGAAGTTCATTGGTGTTGAATATTGTAACTGTTCTTCCTTTACTGTTGTTTTAATAAAACCATCTTGCATTCATTATCTAGAAGAATCTCACCTGTTTTAGTTTTTTGTCTTGGAAATACCAATTATGTCATCATCAAATTCCTGCCATGTATCCTCAAGGGGTGTACAGGATATGATAGTACTACATGAAAAATTTACATCATTACTAACTTCCTATCTATGATTTTCTTCCAAATCAGTCTATTACATGTCAAGACTCCAAAATTATCAGATCTTATATTTCTATCGTCTAAGACACTTTGCACTGTATCAATCCGTCTATAACTGGGTCTTCCTTTGGGGCGTTTTCCTGCCAACCTGGGAGAACATTTGTTTTTCTAATCTTTCCTCGCCCATTCTGTTTAAGTAACCATACCACCTGAAATTAGCTCTGCTAACGCATTCCTGGATGCTGACAATGTCAAGTTCTTTTCTAATATCCTCATTTTTAATATGATATTGCCATTGATGCCATTTGTTCATGCCTCTAATCTTTCTCAGAGGTCAAGTGTTTTACTTCTGACCCAGCTCTCAGATCCATAAGTTAAAACTGATTTGAACACTGTCTTGTATACAGCTAATTTAGTGTTCTGACTAATTTCTCTGTTATTCCATATGAATTTATTCAATTGACTTCCTACCATGCCAGCTTTGTTGATTCTGTTGTCTATTTCCATATTTAATTTACCATCTTCACTAAAAATCATGCCTAAGTAGCTGAAATGTTTTACTTGTTCCACAGGTTTTCCATTCACAACGCAGTTGACATTTTCAACGATTCTGCCTATTTTCGTTGTGTTTGTCTTTTTATTGCTGACCTTCATACCAAATCTATTACAAGAGTTATTCAATTTAGTTATGTCTATGTAGTATTTATACTTCCACCATTTTCACTTTTTTTTTTTTTTTTCATTTGAAGACAAACACCATTGGTATTGGCTTTCTTCAAATCTTTTGAGGCTATTCCAATAGTTGAGTTATCACTATTCATTCAAGTTCTTTGTCAAGTGTGTGTGGGAGGGGGGGGGGGGCTTATTAAACCAGGCAGTGTTCCTGCCAGCAGAGCATTTGATTATATTGAACTATCATGATGCATGTGTGGGTTAAGTCAGTACCAAAAAGTTTGGCTATGTCCCATATTGCTAGCCCATCATCATCATTCATCCATTCAGTACTCATATGAATATCTTCCAATGGGATAACCTTGTATTTTATTTCATGTCCAAACACAAGTGGTACGGTAGTAAGTGTGGTACAACATTATTTACAACAGATTAGGATACATTACAAATGAGAACAGCTTAAATTGGGTAGGTGAATTATATAAGAAATAAGTAAAATATGAAGAAACTGTACATAAGTTATATATAATAAATATGGTCAGATGTTCCTCCAGTATCTTGTGCAATCAACTGCTCTTTCTGTGCAGGATATAATGTCCTCTTTTGTACAAGCTGATTGAAGAAGGGGACAAGAAGGAAGATGTTCCATGGACTGGGTTGTCCCACACTCACAATTATCTGATCCAGTGAGGTAGCCCCATTTGATGAGGTTTTGTTTGCAGCATCCTGTTGTTCAAAGTCTGTTGAGGCTTTTCCAAGTATTCCAGTCCAAGTGGGCACCATTTGAAGATGTTCAGCTGTTGGAATACCAGTATTATTCTCAGGGTATAGTGCAAGCCATTGTTCAAGTCTTGTCTCTGGAGAGTTTTTAGGTGATTCAACAGATGTTAGGAAGCTATGTTGGGATCTTAGTCTTTGGAGCACTGTGGCCTGGCCAAATAGTGGATGTGGTTCATCATTCATTTGTCAGCTGAGAATGCAGATCTTCGAATTGAAGGGGGGTGCAATACCAGCCAAAGTATCCTGGTTTCAGGCATCCTGTAATTAAGCTAAGCGGCAGCTTTCATTCAATGAAAGATGCATGTTTATAGATCACCCATGCCTGTTTTTTTTCCAAGATGGGTTTGTGAATTAATTTATGTTACCCAGTGGATCCTAATGCCATTGAAGATTTTAAGATGCAGTCATAAAAACTCAGGTTTGAACAATGTTTTATGGTGACAGATGGAGAAGGCAAGCTGACATTAAAAGAATTCTTGAAAAGTCATAATGTAAGAGATTCTATAGGTAACACTGGAAAAACCATGAGAGAATGAGTGAGAAATTGTCGGTAACAGAATAGAAAAATTTGTAGCCCCAAACTTTGCCCAATCAATGAAGTGGATTTAAAGGAATTCAAACCTGCTGAATATCAAACAGAAACTGAACTTGAAGCTAATCTTAGTCTTAATGTGACATTGGAAGATGTGGAGGAGCTTGTCCAGTCCCATTTCAAAAATTCTTTGAAGAAGAAATCCTTAACATTGATGAAAGAGTTGCTTCAGAGCCTTTTTACATAATAACTCATAATGCAAAAGTCTGAAAGAAATTGATGAGCCACATGAACTGAAGTCATTATTGTTCTCTTTTGAGCTATATGCTTATATTGTTAATGAAATGTCAAAACTGAAATAGGAAATAATTGATTCTTGCTTTATATGACTCACTCTTTCCCACATTCAGAAGAATATCAAGAATCTGTCTTCTTCACATCAGACATTAATTTTTTTTTTTTTTTTTTGCTATTTGTCACACACACTGATGACCAACAAGAGAGCCAAAAAAAGTTCGATAGCTTTCTCCTTCCAAAAATAAGACTGACCTCCAAGCAACTACAAAAACTTACTGAAAAATTTCATCCAAGAAACTTTCTGCTATTGAACATTGCATATCATCTGTCTCACTGTAGAGGTGTGTTTCTGTTTATCAGTTTAATGAGCTGTGATTTCATAGATGTGGGTTCTGTTTTGTTTTATATAGAATGGCAAAGAAAAATTTTTTAATTAATTTTTTATTATGATTTTTGAAGGGTTTTTAATTAAATTATAGTGTGTGTGTGTGTGTGTGTGTGTGTGTGTATATATATATATATGTATATATATATATATATATATATATATTGTTTTATGAAAAAAATTGAATGACTAGAACCGAGATTTAATTAAAAAGGTTTTAATATAAACACACTACTAGTTTTGGCCTGTAACAGCCTTCTTCAGGTGACATTATAAAAGAAAAAACACTAAACATTGAGGGTTAAAAGACTATGAACAACATAGACATTCTTTATACATAATTAGCATTAAAACGTTGTAGTTGTATTTGAAGCTGTTCTTTCATTTGTTGCATTGTTGGGAGAGTGCGTGCTTGCTGCATCACGTGAACGCCAGTACATGATTACAGCTGAATGACTATCCGGGAGGTTGTAGCTTAAGTTGTTATTTAGATGAACAGGATTGAAGATGATTTCTCTCGATTCCACAATTTTTCTCTCTATTTCGTCACTGCAACGGAAGATGTTTGTAGATTTTTCCCAGCAGACTTTGTGACTTTGGTTATCATCATTAGGATTAGCCGAGAAGAGGATATGACTTGATAATGCACTTGCTCACTGTCTCTTGTAAGTAATGTCCCTCTCTCATGTGTTCTTCCATACGCATTTCGACAGATTTGTCTGTCTGCCCGAAATAAGGAATATCGCAGTCACATAATATTTTATATACGCCAGGGTATTTGAGTTGATGATGACAAGGTTTTGGGTGGCTAATTAAGGAACGGATCTTTGGAAGTGGAGTGAACAAGGTTCTGATATTGTATTTTTTTAGAACTTTTGCTAATTTATGTGAAACAGTACTTATGTAAGGAATAGATATATTGCTTTTGAATCTATTTGTTTCTTCTGAGTGATGTCTGGGAGGATTAAGAAGGAATTTGTTAATGATTTTCTTGGAATATCCATTAACTTCGAAAGAAGTTTTCAGATGGTTTATTTCTGTAAGCAGTTCATTTGGATCATCAAGAAGAGAACGGGCTCTATGTCCCAAGGTGGAAATTATTCCAAGCTTATGAGGAGGGAAATGATGGGATTGACTGTGCAGATATCTGTTGGTATGTGTGAGTTTTCTATATATCGATATTTTTAGTTTACCAGCAGAAGAGCGAGTCAGTTTGACATCAAGAAAAGGCAAGGAATTATCCGTTTCAAGCTCAGCAGTAAACGTAATACTTTGATGTCGGCTATTGAGATGTTCGAGGAAAACCATAAGGGATTCATGTCCATGGCTCCAAACAATGAAGACATCATCCACATAACGTTTCCAAACTTTAGGTGTTAAAATAAAGGAAGAGATAGCCTTGGTTTCAAAATCTTCTAAGTAAATATTTGCAAGAACACGAGATAAAGGATTACCCATAGCCAGTCCATGATTTTGTTTGTATATATTATCTTGAAATTTGAAGTAACTCACACATACCAACAGATATCTGCACAGTCAATCCCATCATTTCCCTCCTCATAAGCTTGGAATAATTTCCACCTTGGGACATAGAGCCCGTTCTCTTCTTGATGATCCAAATGAACTGCTTACAGAAATAAACCATCTGAAAACTTCTTTCGAAGTTAATGGATATTCCAAGAAAATCATTAACAAATTCCTTCTTAATCCTCCCAGACATCACTCAGAAGAAACAAATAGGTTCAAAAGCAATATATCTATTCCTTACATAAGTACTGTTTCACATAAATTAGCAAAAGTTCTAAAAAAATACAATATCAGAACCTTGTTCACTCCACTTCCAAAGATCCGTTCCTTAATTAGCCACCCAAAACCTTGTCATCATCAACTCAAATACCCTGGCGTATATAAAATATTATGTGACTGCGATATTCCTTATTTCGGGCAGACAGACAAATCTGTCGAAATGCGTATGGAAGAACACATGAGAGACATTACTTACAAGAGACAGTGAGCAAGTGCATTATCAAGTCATATCCTCTTCTCGGCTAATCCTAATGATGATAACCAAAGTCACAAAGTCTGCTGGGAAAAATCTACAAACATCTTCCATTGCAGTGACGAAATAGAGAGAAAAATTGTGGAATCGAGAGAAATCATCTTCAATCCTGTTCATCTAAATAACAACTTAAGCTACAACCTCCCGGATAGTCATTCAGCTGTAATCATGTACTGGCGTTCACGTGATGCAGCAAGCACGCACTCTCCCAACAATGCAACAAATGAAAGAACAGCTTCAAATACAACTACAACGTTTTAATGCTAATTATGTATAAAGACTGTCTATGTTGTTCATAGTCTTTTAACCCTCAATGTTTAGTGTTTTTTCTTTTATAATGTCACCTGAAGAAGGCTGTTACAGGCCGAAACTAGTAGTGTGTTTATATTAAAACCTTTTTAATTAAATCTCGGTTCTAGTCATTCAATTTTTTTCATAAAACTATGTATGTTAACTGAGTCAATGATCATTCTGTCATATATATATATATATATATATATATATATATATATATATATATATATATATATAAAAGTTTCAGTTTTATTGGAATTAGTGGGAACAAGGTTTCGCCTTGTTCCCAAGAATCATGGCAAGGAGACACTCCTTCTTATGCACCAGCCAAGAAAAAGAAAGAATAAAAGGGGAAAAAAAGAAAACACAATTTTCATTCTCTATAATATAAAATCCACACACACCAACAAATACTTAAACGTTAACTCTTGCTACCATCTTTAATATCCATATGACATAAACAAGCCAATCCATAGTGAGATCTGTTTAAACTAACAATGGTTCAAATTGAACAGAATAACATTTTAAACATTTTTGTCTCTATTAGAAATGTAGATATACAAATTTCTGATATAGTTTCAAAGATGCCTATAACAGATATAATTATTTTGTTTTCAATAAAATTAAGATGAACTAGTTTAATACTAATTAAACTAGTTCATCTTAATCAAATATTTTGCAATAATTATTTTATTTCATGTGCAGTACAGAAAGAGGAACAGGTAGACCTATATTTAAGTAAACAAAAGAATAATATACTTAACAATCTTCTCCTGATCCAGAGCAATTCTTACATACCAGAACAAGGCATTATCGTAACTTAGAATCCATTAAAAAAAAAAAAAAAAGAAAAAAGCTTATTCACATCTGTATGATCATTTGTTACTCACTTGAAAATATTTAGGCTTTCTTTCTTATTCAAATTGGGATAATTCATGAACTTTCTTTGAACAAATAATATATGTGACTGCTTCTGTATAGTAATAATAGCAGGTTTGGTATTCAGATTGTGCCTCTCCAGACTTTTGTGGTTTCTTCATTTTGATGTAGTCTTCTTTAGTTTTTGCACTAACTGGTCTGACCAAAATATGATAAAATGTATAAGCTTGATATACCTAGGATTGATAACAGAACCTGTTTGTTCTTATTTGAGAACAAGAAATTAGTAATCCATTTTCGAAATTATGGATTTTACAACCGTGCTATAACTAACACTTTTTATTATCCCGATGTTTCTATCTTCATATTAAGATCATCATCTGGAGCATACACAAATATACAAGACAAGCTGAGTTACGTTACAAACTGTAAGCTAGAGAAAGAATGATTTGATCACATGTTATTCTACTGGCATGACCTCTAGTGGAAAAAAAAATATATATAAATTACATCAAACTAGATTTAATTTAAGATAACATGAATAAACATTTTTTCTTATAGATAGTTTCTTTCAGTAACAATGATGTCCTATTTTTAGTATTATAATTATTATTTTTGATTTAGGATCCTGGATCCTAAATCACATATTCTGGAGAGGAAGGTTCTGTGAGTCGAATATATGCCTTCCATATGTATGGAAATTTTAGACCTTCATTATTGTTCAGATTGGGGTGGTTGATGATCTCACAGGCTTCCCTTAAATTTGTGTTCATACCACGTTTTGGTGTGATGTAGACTGGAAAGGCCAGCTTCACCATAATTATTATATTTAATGTGTCATTTTTGTTCATTTTGTCTGAAAGGAATTGTGCGTCCTGTTTCTCCTATATATGGTATGTTATAGGTGCAATGAATACAGTATACTCCAGGGTGGGCCAGCTGGGGGAGTGGGTCTTTGGATGAATTGAGTAAGCCTTTTTAATTTTGCAGGGGGTTTAAAGTGGCTTTGAGGTTGTATTTTTGTAGTATTCTGTTTATTTTGTCTGATTTTCCATTAATGTAGGGAATGGTTGTAGTTGTGTTGTAGTCTGGTTTGTCTTTGTTTTTTATTGAGGTCTTAGAGAGAATTTTGTTAATAGTGTTTGGCAGTACCCATTTTTTTTTGGGAAAGTATTGCTGATCACTTTAAATTTGTCTTTCAGTGCCTGTTCACTGGAGCAGATTTTCAGAGCCCTGTTTTTTTAGAGTATTGATGACACCTAGTTTTGTGTTGGGTGGTGGTAGGAGTTTGTGTATATATTGGCCAGTATGTGTCAGTTTTTGGTAAACCGTGAAGGAAAAATTGCCAGAAGGAAGACGTGTGACAAGTGTATCTAGAAACGGAAGTGTTCTGTTTTTCAATCTCAATTTTAAACTGTATGCATTTGTGTTGTTTGTTTAGGTAGATGAATTCTAAATAATCTAACAACATTTTTAACTCAATACATCACCAGTTTTTTATAATTTGTTTGAAGTAAAACGTTATCAATATTACCACAGATTTTATTTCACAGAGTAAGCATTGACTGAGCGAAAATTATATAAATATTCTCGATTATTTATTATATTTTTAGTGGAAATTGTTAGTTTAAGACAGACCGTGAATTCATACCGTCGACAGGGTGTAGCATAGAGGCAGCCTGCCTAAGGGCTCTCATTCAGCCGTATTATGGCATCATGATATTTTACAAAAATACAGCATTTAGTTTAGCAAATAAAAAAGGTGCCAGTTCCCATTGACAGTTAAATATGTGCTTATTATATTTTATTAATAAAAAAATTAGTCATACATACTAAAACTAAACATTTTAGAACCCACTTATTAGATACTTAAGGAAACAACCCATAAAGTATCATATGATGTGAATTTCATAAACTTTTATAGTCTATATATATATTAAATTATATTATGCATGAATTCTCCTACTCAAATTGCGAATCACTATCGCCCCCGACTTTCACATTTTACTCCCTGCAGTAAACAATACGCCCTTCACAACAGCAACTATACTGCAGAAACACAAAAAACAATTAGTTTTATCATGTCACTGAATAAGGTTCACAGACATTTGCAGGCTGTGTAATATATTTCTCAACAAATAGTGCAATTAGAGACAACTGGGAATATATAAACACTAACTAATAATCACATCTCCTCTGCTGTATAGATTGGAGCAAACCACATGTTGCAAGTGCAACATATGGTTTTGCTTGACACTACCCCATCATGAACGTGCTAAAACTAAGAAATATATAGTGAATGCATTTCAGATATTATGGAAATCGGTTTAAGAGAATCAGCATTTCAATTCAATTGTCAGCTTGTTTTGTTTGGGTCGCATGATCTTTTGTGAATACCGCACCAATTATGCACTTCTTAATAGTTGCTTTTTCTCTACTGGCCTACAATCGTGCACATCTTTCACTTCTCATTAGTAATTTGTCAAGGATTGTTCATTACGTATCTCAAGTCTTAAATTACTGGTAATTTTTGCTTGATATAATGGGAAAGAAGATGACTATTTGGATAGATAATTTTGATTGCACACAAGGAAACCGCTCTCCGGGACAGAAGTGATGGAGAATAGAAGCTTCTTGGTAAAGCATACCCATTTTCGGTTTTTTTTTTTCCTGAAAACTTTAGTTTCTGAAAATCCCTGCATATATCTTCCACCACGATTTCTAGCTTTAATTTAGGGAAAAAAGTGCAAGTTATAGTCGAGTAAATACAGTAATTTTTTTAGCTTTCAAATTCTTAAGTATGGATCATTGATGAAAGACTGGATTTATAAAACGCACAAAAGAGAGCAATATAGCAGATATAGAAATAGACAATTTCACTTGTCTCAATGATGATAAATAATATATATTAAGTAAAAATGTATAGTATATTTATAAATTTTGTTCTATAAAAATAAATCATTTTTTTTTTGTTTAAATGTACATTTAAATTCAAATAAAACAGACATTTACAATGAAATATATTTTTATTTATTATTATTTTGAAAAGGTACTTGGTATTAATGAAAATTAAAGAAGGGGTACACAGATATCTGAAGTTTCAGAAACACTGATCTATCCAAATATTTAGTCTGAAACATAGGTGTATAGTATGATGTTCGTTTTCTTAAATTCAGCTTCGAATTTGGATAGACAAAATAACGTCTATCCAAACATGCACTTCTTACATTTTTTTCAGCGTCATTTCAATTTTGAATGTGAAACATATTGAGTGTATTGCGTATTCTGTGTTTAAGTGACTTTGGACAATTTTTGACTTGTTTTTGTGAATTTGGGTTATTATTCACATAAAGTAAATATGTCTATTATATTTTTACTAAGTTTGAAAATCTGTTTCATTTTAGTTATCTTATTTTGAAAACAAAAGATTTTTACCTTATGTTGGGTAGACATCTAGAAAATAATTTTCAATAAGAGATTTATATATATATTTGTTCTTGTTCTGGTTGGAAGACATTGGGGTTGGGATCCTTTTACTAATTTCTTTAATAAATAATTTTAATATTCTAGAAATTTCTTAATTATTAAACAATTACCATTAATGTAAAAAATATTAAATATCACTGAGAAATCAATCAGTGCCTAATATCTCTACATGTTAATTTTCAAAAAAATACCTTTAATGTAAGCATATTTATTATTCAAAACATCTGAAAAATCAAATTATGTAGTAAAAAATCAGTTTTGGGCCATCCACCTTAAAAATAACAGGGGTTAAAAAATAAGTTTAAGGGAAAATTTCAGCAATTATTATTTATTTTGATGGACAACTTTTAATGCTATTCTTATTTTAAAGTCTAACCAAGTATGTTAACCCCTGTAGATGTCGGAAAAAAACCAAAGAAGTTATCTGGTGCACAAAACAGCAAAAGATAATTGCAACGAGTACAACTGGAACAAAAATTGACTGGATCGCTGAATAAATTTTTAACTTCAGGACCATATAAAAAATGAAGAACAAAGTTCTGACGAAGCAAGTTCCGTGTAGTTTTACTACAGAAAAAGAGAGGACACAAGATAACTATGAAGAAACAAATGTTACATGTGAAAATGAAACTGGACTGTCTACAGAAGTTGCAGCAGAAGAAATATTGGATTCCGATTCAGCGAAACACGAAACTTCAAATTTGACTTTAAATTTTAATGTTAATGATCCAGGTACTTGGCCATATCATATAACTACCAAACTTAGAGATTATTTAGTTGAGCATTGCCTGCATCAAGTAGTTAATAAAGAATTTCCCAAAGATGAATCTAGCTGCAAGTTTTCAGATTCATACTATTATCGAACTTTAGCAAATGGAGAAAAACTTTTACGAAGTTATTTAGTTTATTCAGAATCGCGAAATTCGGTTTTCTGTTATTATTGAAAAATATTTGGTAGTCAAAATTCCCAACTTACTAATGAATACGGTTGGCAATATTTGAATCATATACTAAAAATACACGAGACAAGTTCCGCGCACATTAAAAACTGTTCAAAATATAGTGAACTTTAAAATGTCCTTGATTAAGAAATGCATTATTGATTGCACACAACAAAGATTATATGATACTGAGAAAAAATATTGGCAAACTGTTATAGAATGGCTAATCTACATAATACAATATTTATCAAGACAGCGTATAGCTTTTAGAGGTTCTTCACAGAAACTTTTTAAAAATGATAATGGCAATTTTTTAAAGTTAGTAGAAACTCGCTAAATTTGATTCAATAATGGCAGAACACTTGCATCGCATCCAAATATCACAAAAAAGGAACATTGCTCATTATTTAGGTGATAAAATACAAAATGAAATCATCCGTATAATTTCTGAAGCTATAAAACAAAAAAGTTTAGAAATGGTTAAAGAGGCGAAATATTATCATTAATTCTTGACACTACTCCGGATATAAGCCACACAGAACAATTATCTATTGTTATTAGATTTGTTAATCAAAATAAAGATACAAATATAGCAGAAATTCATGAACATTTTTTGGGTTTTCAATCTGTAGAAGATACCACTGGGTAAGGACTATTTCAATTCATAAAAAATTATTTAAAATGAATGAATATTAACATTTCAGATTTACGCAGCCAAGCTTATGTTAACTGTTCAAATATGCGAGATAAACATTAATGGACTACAGAAAAAAAATCCTGAAAATAAATTCAAGTGCTTTTTTTTATTCCGTGTGCTGCTCATTCATTAAATTTGGTAGTTAATTACTAATTATAATGAAGAGCTAAAGGCTTCAATTCGGCAACATGAACATAATTAAGTTAAGGGATATTATGCCATATTGTTTCTTAGCCGAATATTCGGCTAAGAAACAGTATGGGATAATATCCCTTAACTTAAATATGTTCATGTTACCGAATTGAAGCCTTTGGCTCTTAATTATAATTAGTAATTTAATAGAACACCTCTTGGCAATTCTCATAGAAGGGATGTAAGTTCTGTTCGCTACAAACTTGGTATTAACTAGGTCTACCTACTCGCTGATGAGACCTCAAAAAAGGTCGAAACTGGTCTGGGTAGTGACCTTAAAAAAATTATTTGTGGTTAAGAATGTCTGGAGAGCATCTAATGGATTTATCAATTGAAAATAATATGGATTCATTAGACATTAAAGATATTATTAAAAATTTTGTGGCAGCTAAAGCAAGATGGATAAACATCTATAATAAATTTACATTTATCCTAATTGTTATATAGATAAAAGCATATCTCCAAATTATCTTTGTTATGTAATATTTCTTTTTATGTTAAAATAAAAGTAATTTTTGTTTATAATTATATATATATATTGGTAACCCTAATATACAGTATCCCCAAGTTAAAAAATTAATTACACACACACATTCTGTTGTAGTTATATATCAAGAAATAAACATTTTTGAAAATTTTTATTATTAAAAATTCCTTATTAATGAATTTCAGTGATTACAATGTTCTACTACTGTTAAATAACATTTATTTTTATGTATGCGTATAAACTGTTTTGTACTTTTAACACAAAATTTTTCACAAAAATTTTTCATGGAAGCTTATTTTATGGAGGCACTGAAAAAAGTCTTCCACAAGGGCACCTCCTACCCATGGCGCGGCACTGAGTGTTGCTGCTAATTTTTTGGCTAAGTGATGGGTCAGGCTATCTATCCCTTCAACTATAGGCCTTAGCGGTGTGTTTTATTTGTGAATTTTCGGTAGTCTGTAAATTCGTGGAGAACGAGTGTAGTGCAAAAATTTTTTGACCATATATTCGGGCCATGTGGTAATTGACTTAAGTAGTTTCTCTGTTTTATTTTTTATTCTATTGGTTGGGTTGCAATTAACTAATTGGTATGTGTTATTGTCTGAGACCAGCAGATTCATTTTTTCTACATAAGTGATTCGGTTTTAAAATAACGGTGGCACTTCCTTTATCTGCTCTAGTTATTAAGATGTTCGGATTTGACTTTAGTGATTTCATTGCTGTTACTTCGTGTTTGGTTAGGTTGCTTGTTATTGTCTTGTTATGATTTAAAATGTTGGCAGTTTCTAAACGTATTTTTCTGCTATATTATTTGCGATCAATCTTAGGCCTCTTTCAATATTACAAATAAATTCAAGTTTATCGATCTAGGTGCTACAGCATAATTTAAACCTTTGTTTAGTATCGAGATTTTGTCTTTGTTTAAAGCGTGGTTGGATAGGTTAACAATGTTAATGTTACCTGTAGGCGATTGGTGGCTCCTGTTGTTTCTTGCTTCTGGTTGGTTGTTATCGTTCACTATGGAGAAATTTGAATAGGGCGACTGGTTCTGTCGATCTTTTAGTCTTTGGAATTTGGAAATTAGGTTTTCATTCTTTGTTTGGAGGGTGTGGTTTGCTGTGTTTTCCGTAATCTTTTCCAGGATCATCCAGATATCTGCGTTTATGTTGCTTGAAAGTTCTGTTTTTTCCTTTTGTAGCAGCTAAGATCTTTCTGGTAGCTTGAATCTGTTCTCCTAGTAGTGCTTTTTCCATGCAGAGGTATATTCGTTGCGCTTTTGTTGAGGTGAATTTTCTCTTTAGCCTGATGCAATTCGGAATGATATTGCTGTCCCTACACCATTTTAAAAAAGCCCGATTGATCAAATTAGAAACATGAATCTTCAGCTTACCATATTGATTGCATCGCTTGTGGGTCAAATCTCCACGAATTATCATAATCCTTTCTTTTAGTGTTACATGGTGATCAGCATTCATTTTCAAAATTACAGATTTTACAACCGTGTTATAACTAACTCTTTTTATTATCCCGACATTTCGATCTTCATATCAAGATCATCTGGAGCATACACAAATATACAAGACAAGCTGAGTTACATTACGAACCATAAGCTAGAGAGCAATGATTTGATCACATGTTATTCTACTGGCATGACCTCTAGTGAAAAAAAAAAATTATAAATTATATCAAGCCAAATTTAATTTAAGATAACATGAGTAAACATTTTTTCTTATAGATAGTTTTCTTTCAGTAACAATGATGCCCTATTTTTAGTATTACAATTGTTATTTTTGATTTAGGATTTTGATTTTACACAGTTGTAAAATCCATAATTTCGAAAATGAATGCTGATCACCACTTAATACTGAAAGAAAGGAAGAAATTAGTAAGTTTGACTGGTTTTGAGGTGGCAACCTTGTGGAATGACTTGCAATTTCATCATCCCATTCTGATATATTTTTTTTTTTAATAACTCTGGAGTATAACTATATGCTGTGGAATTTTGTGTTTTAAAATGTGGGGCAAAGTAGATTTTGTTTAAAAAAATTTTTTTTTGACTACTGCACATTTCCATGCTCAGTGATTATGTCAATATGGATGTAATGGCCTGTGAAAGTGGATCTGCCACACTGAAAATAAATGGCATCATCTACTTTCAAGGCTAGCTAGTATATTGTGTTTTTAATTTTTTAAGATGAACTTAATACAGGATAGAAATTATTTATCTTTAGGAGTAATTCATCTAGTGTAGCTGAGTAGAACAAAACTCGATAATCAACAGTAGTAGCATGCACATAAATAATTATGAGCATGAAGATGAATTGGTTTTCTGGTGTTTAAGATAATAGTCATAAATTTTGATCGAGTATTTGGTAATCAAATACGATCCTATTAGGTGAAAATTCTTGAAATAGGAATTGAAAGATATTGGTAGATTGACTATGCGCTAGAAGTGATTATTATGCCACTACGCTTTAGTTTTATGTTAACATTTTTTCATAAAAAATGAGAAATAATCTTGATGAAAATGACAAGTATTTTTTATTTAAAAAAATGAAACTGTGAGCTCAGAATATGTGTGTATGTGTAAAAAAAAAAAACATAGTGTAGTGTAATTTTTTATGATAATTGTATCCATGAAAGGTTGCAAATCCTTGACATATTTCTTTCTCTGTGTGTGTGTTGGAGGAGTGGGGGGAATAAAGATTTAGAAATCTGGGGAGCAACGTTTTAAAGATTAGGCATGGAACTTTTTCATGTCACTAAGCTTCCATTAAGAATCATGTGGATAGTCTCACACCAGATGTTGAAAATCATCTCCTATCTAAGCAAAAATGAAAGAAATGTAAGACTGATGGTAAGTTTGAAAAACAAACGGAAATTTACTATTTGTAGTAAATATGGAAGCTTGCTCTCAAAATGAACCTTGCATAGCTCGGTGAATATTAGTGGTATCCTTTGGTTGGAAAGACATTGGTTTGAGTCCCATCTAGGATATGAGGACATTATCAGGCCTTTTCTGCTGAAGGTGAGTTAATCTCCCATGGAGCTGACAGCATTTTTCCTACTGAAGATTCAGGTTTTTCGTCTTGCAAATTGGCCAGAAGAACACATGCAATTTATAGACATAATAATGTGAAAATTAATTGTCCTATTATAACCATTTATTGGGTGTCAGAGAAGCAACATTATTTGGTCCTAATAAGGTACTATGCCTAACATACAAAAGGAAGATTAAAAAAAAAAAAAGATGACAGCCTGATTTTATTCATTTAGCTCAACCTTTGAAACAAGAACTTAAATTTGAAATTCTTTTTTGCCTGCCTTTCATATTCAAATATCGCCCAAATGATTATTACTTGTTTTTGGTCCTCTTACAAAATAGCATTTTTTGCATGAAGTCAGAGTTCATGCATGTGAAGAAACTTTTTTTTGTGGGCGGCTTTAAGAAGTGCTTGGAAAATCACAAATAGGACTGCATCTGAAAATTTATATATTTTACTTTTTTACATTTAATTTTTTTAAAAAAAGTTCCTTTGCTTTCAGATTTATCCTCATAGATATTCTCTTTATTATTCTCTCATAAACTGCTCCTTTTATCTTGCAGAGCCAGTTGAAAATCACCATTGATTGATCTATCCAGCTGATACATTCATTTTAAAAGTGAACTCTTTTCTTTGTAAATATTGTGCATATATTTCATGAGGTGACTGACTATATTACATGCTTATCCATACATATTATTATGTAAGGCATTCATCTCATGAAATATCTATTTAATAATCACATCTGTCCCAAGCTTTCCTGAAAATTTTCTCAATGTTTCCTGCATTGTTTAGATAGAAAAAACACTAACTAGAAGAAAAGAATGTGTGACTACTCAGTTATTCTAAATTTTCTCAGAATTAATGTCCTAGAATAATTTTGACTATTAATATATAATAGTGATGACTCAGAGAAATAGACTTGTTAACTGATATTCTAATTGTCAGTTTCTATGGCAGGGTCATTATTTCATTTATGATACTGGAAAGAATTTCTTGCAATGAGTAGTGGGTTGTGATATGGTTGTAAACGAAAATTTTCTTTTACATACAACTGTATGATATAAAAGTGTGATTTACATTGAAGTTTCTAATATGCTAAAAGGTCCTTGGAACATCTTGGATTTCAAATGTAAAATAATGAAACGTGCTATAATGATGATACAGTGTATGTTTAGTTATCAGTAAATTATATATTTTAGTTTGACAAATAGAACATTTCATTATTTCAATAATAGAAAAAAGTGGTACAAAACTTAGTTCCCTTTGTTCCAACCTAACTTATGAAAAAAATTCTACATATTTATAATATTTAATTGAATATTGCTTTTTCAGCCTTCAAAAGTATTAGCAAAAAAAAAAAAATATATATATATATATAAGGCATTAGTTTATTATTATTATTATATATATATTTGCCAAGCTGATTTTCTATCATCCTATTTTGGCAGTCTTTTATATATATATATAATATATATTTTAGAATACAGAATGAGAAAAATATACTGGTAAATTTTCACAGAAATGGAAAATGGCTGACAAAATAGATAACAGTGAAAAAAAAAAATCAATAATTGTTTTATTTTTGAAGTTTATCCTAAATGATAAACCTAAATGATTCACTGTTTGCCGTGATTCCCTGTTGTTTTCACCAGGGAATCAGGGCAAACAGTGAAAATCCAGCTACTGGAACAAATCCCAAAATTCACCCCAACTCAATATCACCAGAGTTCAAGATCAGTACTCTCAACATAAGAAGTCTGAATGGCAAAGAAATGGAGCTAGCTGAGGAATTGGATAAGTACTAGATTGATATAATAGGGGTGACTGAAACAAAAAAGGCAAAAACTGGTGAGAGCAATAAATACAAAATGTTATATTCAGGCAATGACAATCAAGGAAAAGGAGTAGCCATACTATTCAACACTAAATATGAGGATAATCTTCTTGAATGGCAGGCAATTTCAAGTAGAGTGATATGGGCAAATCTCAAAATGGGGAACTGGACAATGAGACGTATTTGTGCCTATGGTCCCACAGAAGGTTCTACTAAGGTAGAAATAGAGGAATTTTTTGAGGCTTTAAAGAAAGCAACTGACATAATGAAAAAGGAAAAGTTGGTTCTTGTTGGGGATCTAAATAGCAGAGTAGGAAATGATTGTCAGGCATACAAAAATATTTTGGGAAAATTTGGAGAAAAGAGCAAAGCTAATAATAATGGCAAATACCTGTTGGATTTCTGCTCAGAACATGGAATGGTTATTACTAACACAATGTTCCAACATAAAAATGTGCACAAATTCACATGGAGAGAAGAGGCTAGGAATAAGAAAAGTCTCATTGACTACGTTATTGATGATAGTGATGTTTTCTCCCTGGTGCAGGACACCAGAATGTATAGAGGATTTGAAATTGAAAGTGATCACTATTTAGTCTTGAGTAGAATAAAATTGAATTTCATTATTGAGAAGAACATATAAAAAAGTTTTAAAGCGAATAAAAGTTGATCAGCTCTCAGATATGAACTGTAGACTAAAATACACAAACATTATTAAAGAAAAAATGAAACAGTTTGAGAACAGGAACCAAACCTAGGAGATTCAGTGGCTAGCCCTGAAGAAAACACTGATTGATTCAGGCAGAGAAGCATGTGGTGAGGTTGTCTGCAAGGATAGAAAATTCAGAACTCCATGGTGGACACAGGAAGGTAGAGTGGCAGTGAAAGAAAAGAAGAAAGCATATCAAACGTTCCTGGCAAATAAGTCAACTTCCTCTTAGAGAATACAGAGACAAATGTAAGAAAGCTAAACACAATGTAAAACTAGCTAAACAAAAGTCATGGGAGGACATTGGTAAGAACATAAAAAATAAATATCAAGAATATGGCAAGATATTCTGAAGATTCTTCTAGAACCTCTAGAATATCTGTTGAAGAAACTGAGAAATGGAGGAAAGAATGCTGTAAAAGGAATTAGAGATGATAAAGGTGACATGAAAACAGGAGAAAAAGATATCCTTGAAGTATGGAGTAATTACTTCAAAAAATTGTTAAGTGAAACAAGTGATGACAGTACAGTGGTAAAAAAAAAAAAAAAAAAAAAAAAAAAAAAATTCATGCAGTCAGGAATACATATCCATACTTGAAATAGCCACCAAAAGCCTGAAATGTGGAAATCGGCATGAGTAGATGATATTCAACCAGAAATGCTCAAGTGGAGGTATAAAAGTGTGTGGCTGCACTGCATAGTTCAGAAGGCCTAGACAGAGGGACGAATTCCAGATGATTGGAGTAGAGCTCTCATAGTACCCATATAAAAAGAGAAATAAAACTGAATGTGAGAATTAGAGGTATTTCTATACTGAGTGTTCTAGGTAAGATATATGCAAGTATACTTGAGAAGGATTGTTGAAGAGAAGCTGGGTGAAGAACAAGCTGGATTCACACCAAATAGAGGCTGTCATGATCATATTTTCACTTTACGACAAATAGTTGAGAAATCATGGGAATATAACAAAGATCTGTATTTAAGTTTTGTAGATCTGGAATAGGCATATGACAAAGTTGCCAAGAGAGATGCTGTGCAAAGTGCTGCAGTTGTATGGTGTCAATGGAGCATTATATCAAGCGATATTTAGTCTTTATTTGAGTTGTAAGTCAGCAGTTAGAATTGAAGGAATTACAGGAAGATGGTTAAATGTTAAATCTGGTGTCAGACAAGGATGTACATTATCGCCCCTCCCCTCTGTTATTTATTATCTATATGGATTACATTATGAAGGAAAGTGGTATTAAACCTGATATCAAAATTGGAGATGTTAATCTTTTCTTTATGTGGACGATGATATACTTCTAAATAAATCTGCTACAAGTCTGCAAGATTCCCTAAAGTGAGTAACTGTTGTAGTAGATATGGTATGAAGGTCAGCATTAAAAAGACAAAGACAATGAAGATAGGCAAAAACATTGAAAATATCAACTGCATTGTGAATTGAGAACCTATAGCAAGTGAAACATTTCAGCTACTTAGGCTCGATTTTTAGTGAAGATGGTAAATTAAATATGGAAATAGACAACAGAATCAACAAAGCTGGTATGCTAAGAAGACAGTATTTAAGCTAATTTTAACTTATGGATCTGAGAGCTGTGTCAGAAGTAAAACACTTGACCAAAGACCAGAGACTGCAGATATGAGAGTCCTGAGACAGATTAGGGGCATGAACAGATGGCATCAATGGCAATATCATATTAAAAACGAGGTTATTAGGAAGGAACTTGACATTGTCAGCATCCAGGAATGTGCTAGCAGGGCTAATCTCAGGTGGTATGCTCACTTAAACAGAATGGGAGAGGAAAGATTAGCAAAACAAGTGTTCTCTGCCAGGTTGGCAGGAGAAAGACCAAGGTATAGATGGATTGATACAGTAGAAAGTGCCTTAGAAGATAGAAATATAAGATCTGATATTTCTTATATTTCTTGACAGGTAACAGACTGGTTTGGAGGAAGATTGTTGATAGGAAGTTAGTAATGATGTAATTTTCATTAGTACTATCATATCATATACACCCCCTTGAGTGTATATATCAGGAATTTGATGATGATTATTATTATTATTACAGTTTGTTCCCATGTCCAAATATGAAATGGTGAAGGTTTGCAATTTCTTTTTTCTGAAGCATCAATTAAACTTTGTCTTGAATTAATTTTTCAATGTAGTGCAGTTGCATTTTATAATACGAATTTGAAATAATGCCTCCGTAGCGCAATTGGAAGAACAATGGTACATTGCGCCCTTCGATTGGAATAGTCTTAAGTTCGATTCTCATCACAATGGGAGGAATCTTTGTTTAGATGATTTCAATCGAAGGTGAGTTAGCTGATCTCATATGGAGGTAGCATGGTTTTTTCTCCCTGAAACTCTGGTTTTTCATCCGGCATACAGACAAATCGGCCCTTCAGAACACATGCAATTTACAGACATATTAATTATAACAGATTAATAACAGTTGTGGTGGTGGTAGATGGTGTTGATTCGTGTAGAGGTTCATTGTAGCGGTTGAAACAGTTGTAGGTGTCCTCCCGCGATGAGTCTTCGGACTCTTTGGAGGTGTCAGGAAAATAATAATAATAATAATAAAAGATTAAAGTTCCATGAAGTTTCACTTTATGTTCAGAATTTGAAATAATGGAAATCCCCCAAAAATTCTAAAAATTTAGCAAGAGTTAGGCTTCTTTCTATTAATAAACACCAACTTGGCATATTCAATGCTGCTATTTATTATTAGATGTTTATATTGGATTGGCAATCAACTGCAGATGGTTGTTGATGTGTTCATGTGTGTAGAAAAGAAGGCAGTAGATAGAAGAACAGAGCATTGTGGAATTCCAGCATTAGTTGCAGATGTGTGTAGAAAAGAAGGCAGTAGATAGAAGAACAGAGCATTGTGGAATTCCAGCATTAGTTGCAGAAGTCAGAAGATAGATACAGTAGTCCCCCTTATCCACTGGTGTGCTTTCGTTTTAATTACCTACAATCAATTCTGGTCTGAAAATATTAAATGGAAAATTCCAGAAGTAAACAATTCATGAGTTATGTGCCATTCTGAATATAGTGATGAAATCTCGCACTGTCCCACTTGGGACGTGAATCATCCCTTTGTCCAGCATATCCATGCTATACTGCATACGCTACCTACCCATTAATAGCTGTCTCTGTTATCAGATCGACTGTTACAGTATCGTAATGCTTGTGTTCAAGTAACCCTTATTTTACTTAATAATGGTCCCAAAGCACAACGGTAGTGATGCTGGCAATTTGGATATGCTTCCTTTAAATGAAAAGGTGAAAATTTTTGAATTCATAAGGAAACAAAAAAAAATTGAGGTGCTAAGATTCCATTCACATAATTTTTATTACAGCATATTGTTATAGTTGTTCTATTTTATTATTATTAGTTATTGTTAATCTCTTACTGTGCATTAATTTAAAAATTAAACGATCATAGATATGTATGTATAGAAAAAAAAACAGTATGCATATATAGGGTTTGTTGTTATCTGCAATTTCAGGTATCCACTGGGGGGAAGTGGTCTTCAAATGTATCCCTCCATGGATAAGGGGAGAATTACTGTAGATAGATTATGAATGCTTCCCTAGCACAATGCATAATAAGCGAACTCCTGTATGATTGGAGCTTAATAAGACTTCGTGTTAATTGATCAAATACTTCTCAAGAGCAGCTGTTTGAGTCCCCAAAGTTTTCCTTGCCATTTGTCCAAAGGGTAGGTGATATGGGCAACATCATTTGTTGAAATAGCAGAATCCATACTAGTGGTTATTTGATTGAAAAGACTTCAGGGTGGTGTAGAGTTGATGTTAATGATTTGTACCTTTAAAAAGAACCAAAATGAAATTGAGAATTTGTCGGTAAAGATTTTTCACTCTTAGAAATAGATTGAATTTAAGCTAATTCACAGGCTCCAGGATAGATATTTGTGGAATAGAATAAAAAGGCAACAAATGTTAGCATAATCTGGACAAAAAGACAATTGTAAGTTCACTTCTAGAGGAACTTCTTGCTGACTAGAAGAACATTTTCTAGTTCTTCAACCACTTCCCAAGTTATTGATCTTTGGCACAGATAAATTGGGTTTTCCTTCCAGAAGCTGTTTTTTTTTTTTTTTATAACAAGCAGCTCAAAAAATTGATTGTACAACTCATACTATTTCAGACATACCTGTCAGAATTTAGGGACACAAGATGGCACTTGTTTACTGTTATCCTTACCCTGAAAGCTTGATTCACTAATAGCCTAGAGCTCAGTCAGTGATAGCTAAAAGGTGGAGATACTTTCTCCGGTCTTCAAAAATTAGCACTCAAGGAGTTCTGCCTCTCTTCCTTTGAATGTAATTCCGCCCCCCACAGGCAGCACAAGCTATTTGGAGCACGAATTTTCAGAATCATAGAAATGTCATTTGTAAGAGGAAAATGTTTGGTATATAGTTTTAACAAAAAATTTTTATCCCTTTCTGGTGAAAAATCAGGGAGATGGGAGATGATTTCATTGCCAGGTGTGAGACCACTACCCTACTTAGTGGAGGCTTGAAGTGGATTGAAAAAAGTTCCATGTTTGATCTTTATACAAAATATATATATATATATATATATATATATAAATAAAATCCTTAACCGACCCACAGTGGAAGCAAGCATGGACAAAAGTTACATTCAGTAGCTTTGTCAAGAGACTGATAACCACAACTTCCATTTGAACACAATACAAGTTTCTTGCTTTTAGTTCTTTCAGAATGAGTTGTGGGTTCGCTGATAATTTGCTTGCAGCAATTTCGAGTTGGCTATATACAGAAAAAAAGGAAGATGGAGATTTCATTGATAGGTGATTGTGATGCACCTGGTTCTTTGCTTGTATAATTCATTTCTTGAAGAGCTTAGAGAAGGAAGGAATAACATTTTAGAGTGGAAGGGAGAAGGAATGTTTCCATATCAATGAGAATTGCATCAGTCATATGTTCAGTGCAAATGTTTGGATCAGAAGAAAGACTGAATAAAGAAATGAAAGCATACAGGTAACAAAGATCATACCATCTGGTCTTTAAAGAATGCTAGGCATCAAAAAAGATGAAAGCAAGTGTTCTGTATAGGGAAAAGAAATCTACATACTAGATACTGCTCTTGGAAAAAGAAAGCCATATGGTGCATATATTAAAATATCTATGGAATAACTTCACTATAAGTAAGGCTTGATGCAAAAATCAGCATAGAAAGGAAATCAAAAACTTCAGAATGGTCGCATTATGAGAATGATAGAAATATCAGATGAATTTTATAGAGTGAGGCGGAGATGTACTTGGCCAAAATCAATAACATCTATGATACTAATATGTCTGTCAATTGGGCGCATTCTGATTGATCAGTTTGTCTTTTTTGCCTGATTAAAACCCAGAGTACTAGGGAGGAAAAACCATTCCACCCACAAGACTGGCTAACACCTCAGATACTGGAGAGGGAGAAAAGAATATGTCATAGATGGGATTCAAAGAGAGTCTTTGCTAAACCAATGGTTATAGAGTACTGCATTCAAGTTTGTATTCTCTATTTCAGAAAGGATATTAATATAGTGGGAAAATCAAGTGCAGAGTAGAATGACTACTTGGACTAGATAAATAATCACTCTTATGAAGAATGCATAATGACTGCAAATTTTAAAGCTGCTAAGAGATTCAGTTGCAATTCTGTACATTTCATTAAAACTATAAGTAATTCCAGGAATTGCATATTCACAGATATTGTTTTAAAGTAACGAAATGCTGTTATATGTTAGATTTAAGGAAAAAATTTCTGCTCACTAGGATACCAGTTAAATAAAAAACCTAGCTAGCATCTTTCATTCCATAAGTGGGAATACGTGAGGCTGTTTTAGCCATATCTATCTTTTTTTGAGACTGAAAAGTTCGATCTACACTGGTAGCCAAATCAGACAGCCAACCCGAGACTCACGAATTTTAAGTGGCATCCAGTGAAGAGATGGCAAACATGTACTGTCATCTTGTGTGCTATTTCTTTAACAATATGCTGTCCGAAATTTAAAACTTACAGAAAATATTGCAGTTGATACACAAATCCAAAGATATACAGGGAAATATTTGGAAGACATTAATTTTATTAGAGCTGCTTCAGTGGATTCAAGAATATTTTTGTGTTGCAAATTGTTTGACATGGACACAATACTGTAATTGTGAAAAACTTTTAAAATATAATTTTGTATTTTTTATTGCTAGTGGTGATACATGATTACTGAGAATTTTATTTACGTATTCAGCTTGTGTTCTGATAGTGATTTATTTGCATTGGATTTCACAGTATCTCCATAGTGCAGTCAGAATATTTATTCTTCATCTGGAAAGGCTAAAGATCAATTTTGTCTAACTTGTGAAGAAATTTTCTAAAGAATTCTATGTATGTAACAGTCCATTTCATAGGAAAATGGAAAAAGTTTTCTCCTGGAATTCTGGTTCTTCAACCAGCAAGAGTAATACATTAGACTCAGCCATAGTTGTTTCACCTATAATTCCAGCCACCTAGAATTTCATACTAAGATAATGGAAATCTGCTAACGCCTTTTTATTCTGTTATAGAGTAGTGGAGGATGTTTAAACCCTATCTAATTTTGGAGATAGTTATATTTCAGTCTCCATTGGTAGTCAGCCACTCACAGATAGTTGGCCCAAGACTATGATTATAAGTGCCATCCAGTGAAGAGATAGCAATCAAGTGTCCCATTGCATAGTCCATAACACAAGCTGTTATTATCTGAAGTAATGTGGGATTATACTGTCGGTTTTTTTTTTTTGAGTTTCTGGAAAAAATACCCGCTTGCTCGTACACAAATCGACTAATCAAATAAAGGTCTAGAAAAGCTCTACTCAGCGACTATAATGCAACTTCGGTCTTCTTTAGGGTGGCCTAGCTTCATCACTTCCATTGAGCTAAACAAGTCTTAAGTAAATAAAATTAAACATTAAACTGATGAATAATATACTTTAAAAAATTCATAAGTGCATATTTGTTTTTTTTTTGTTAGTGTTTCTCAAAAAAAAAATCAGCTAACGCCTTATTCCCGTATATATAGGGAGTAGGCGAGGGCGTTTTTAGCCCCATCTAACTTTTGGAGACTGAGTGGGCAATTCAATCTCCACTGGTACCCAATCAGAGCTAGCTGGCCCAAGGCTATCACTAATTATTCGGCACGCAGTGAAGAGTGACTGCACAACAAGTGCCGCCAACTCGTGGTCCCTAACACTCGTATTTAATGTTTGAAATAATGTGGGTTCTATAGTCGATTTTCTTGAGTTTCCAGGAGAAAAAACCCACTTGCCAGTGCAGAGATCGACTAACTCGGGAACCGATGGAAAAAAAGCTTAGAAAAATTTCCTCTAGTTGCTGACTAGACTCGAAATCAAGTCTTCTTTCGTGCGGCCAAGCGCCGTGGTGTGCAAACGCCACATCCACTGAGCTACACAGGCTCTGTTAGTGTTTCTTCAATGAATTAAATGCTCAGTTGAAATAAGATAGTGTTAGTTTCTGAGTTTTTATGAAGCTTCTCAAAAGTTGAGAAAGATGATCAAATAATCAAAGGATTGTGTATAATCAGAAAGATGCAATAAACAAGTTTGCAGATGCCTTTTTATTCCCTATTAGGAGTAGCCAATGGCCGTTTTAATCGTGTCTAACTTTGGGAGACCAAGGGAGCAATTCAGTCTTCATCAGTAGCGTGTCGGATAACAGACTGAAGACAATCACCAATTATAAATGGCATCTATTGAGGCTATGCAGACAAGTGCCACCATCTCTTGGTTCACAGTATATAATGTCTGATATGGGCCTTTTTAGCTCTGATTTTTGGAGATTGAAAAGACAGTTCAATCAATGCTGATAGGGAATCAGAGATAGCTAGCCAAAGGCTATCAGTAATTATTAACAGCATCCAATGAAGAGAAGACGAGTCGCTATCTCGTGGTCCCTAACACCGCATATTAATGTCTGAAATAGTGCGAGCTCTATTAGTAAATTTCCTTCAGTTTATGGGATGAAAAACCCGCGTTTAGGGAGTAAAAACTCGCTTGCCCATCCCAGATATCATCTGATTTTGGAACTGGTCAAAGAAAGGTTTATAGAAAGTTCCACTAGTTAGCAAGTATCACTTGTAATGTTCCTTTTTCGGTGACTTAGAGATATGGATGCCATACATTGAAGAGAAAGATAAAATGCTACTTTACACTTAAGTGGGAGGAAGAAGGTATTAAGAACAAAAAAATATTACATGACACTAATGACTCCACAGATTCATTGTGGGAGGGCACTTCTCTTGAAACCTCTAAACACTAATCTACACAATCTCACTACATCCATCTTCTCTGGATGCTAATGATATTTATCTTTCTAAATTGAATGTGCTTATGTCGATTTTCCTGTGTCGGATGAAAATGAAGGTTTTCCTGCAGAATTATATGGATTAATGAAAAATAGCAATAAAGAATAGATTTTAATAGATGGAGATTTAAATTTTGTCACTACCAGAAAATTAGGATTATGTGCAACATTATTTTAGGTATGTATTAAACAGAGGAAGCATAGAAAAATAAACTAGGATAGAACGACAGAAGAAATAGGTCTGACAGAGTTTAAAGAAGCATTAACGAAGAAGATGAAATATTCAGAGATATACTGGGTGATTATAAAATAACGTCAAGTGTTCAGAGCCTTCTAGCGAGTAATGTACTGGACGAAGTACACCAATATTCAGTGGAATATGGGGATTCGATTTAACGAAAAAAAAGAAGTACCAAAAGTCGCCAAGAGAGGAAATTTTGGCGCTGTTTACCCAGTAAAATGCATTAGTTTACATTATTGCGTTTCATGTGAGTGATCATGCAATAAAAGGAAAGCAAGCCTGTGAGATTTCTTATCATTCATAGATGAACTGCTTTTCGATGCCTCTTACCTTACGTGAGCGTGCTTTGTTAGTCAAACTATTATCAGTGGAACAATAATACGAGTGCTTGTCTTCGTGATTTTCGGTATATGAAAAATTTACGAAAAGGACCGATTAGCGTAATAAACTTACGAAAACTGATTTGGCGATTTGAAACTACTGGAACTCTAGCAGTGCAGGTAGGCAGGGGATGCAAACCAATCAATCACCAGCAACTGCTATTTTGGAACAGGAGATGACGAATGTGCAGGGTACCAGCAGTGCACGGGCAACATCTTGGCAAACGGATATCGCATACACAAAGGTGTGGAAAATCCTACATCAGATCTTGAAGTTTTACCCCATTAAAATCAGTCATGTTCAAGAATTGCGCCCTGGTGATCCAACCATACGAATCGACTTATCTTTGAGATTCTTAGCTTGCATGGAAGTGGATGATGCATAGCCATGGCAGATGTTATGGGGTGACGAAGCGCATTTTTATTTGAACGGCAATATTAACACATGCAACTGTCGCATTTGGGCTGCAACTAATCCGCACGTGCGTCTGCAGATGCCTATCCACTCGCCCAAAGTCACAGTGTGGTGCGGATTTACAGCATCTTTTATCATCGGTCCATACTTTTACGAGGAAAATCATCAAAATGGACCAGTGACCTGTTCTGTCAATGCTAACAGGTATGCCAATATGCTACAGAACCTTGTGGTTCCACAACTGCAGCAAAGAGGATGTCTCGATTCGACCATCTTCATGCAGGATTGTGCACCACCCACATCGGACTTCGGGTACAGCGTGTTTTGTGACAACATTTCTCTGACAGAAGAATAAGTAGTCATGCATTTTCCACGCCATGACCACCGAGATCGCCTGATCTCAATCTTTGTGACATTTGGCTGTGGGGATTTCTTAAAAGCATTGTATATCAAGGACATGTACCCGATATTCCAACTTTGAAAGATCGAATAACGTGAGACAAATCAATTCCAATATGTTGCAAGCCACTGTGGAAAATATCATGCACCATATGCAGTTCCTGGAACATCAGAATGGTGGTCATATTGAACCTCATTTGTAATTAACAATAGTCATGAAATTGATGTGTGCTGTCTCTCATTTTCCATGTAGTCATTCATTAGTCACACCTACTAAAATTAATTTGGCAACACCAAAATTTCCCTGCTGGCGACTTTTGGTACTTTTTTTTAATTAAATCGAATCCCCATGTTGCACTGCGTACGTCTACCGAATATTGGTGTGTTTCGTCCAATACATTACTCGCTAGAGGGCTCTGAACACTTGATGTTATTTTATAATCACCCGGTATTTGTTGAAGTAATCAGTTTCTGGTAGTTCAAGATTGAAATTGTGTGGTAGTTTAGAGAAATCTGAAATAAGCTGATTCCTGATGATAGAACCATGGGATTAATTGTTCTTATTCTGAGATATAAAGAAGGCTCAAGAAGGAATTATATACAGCAATAATATTGTGCCACCATGCAAAGCTTTATGAAAATATAATGGAAATGAGAATAAGGAATAAAATAGAAGTGTTAAGAACAGAACAGTTTAGAAAACGGATATCAAAACGGAATTCAGTATTTGTTGGAAGAGAAATGATAGACTGAGACTTTCGAATTTGGAAAAGCATGGCTTTTTCCAAATTCCTAATAAAAAACTTTTCTCATTGCGATTTGGAAAACATCTTTCATTGAGCCCAATGGAGAAAACAAAATTTCGAAAAGATGAGTATAGGAAAAGAAGTAGAAGCAGTTGTGATTGCATTCTATATGTAGCGTCGTTACCCATACCGCTCGGCCATCTGAAAAAAGCTGTTCTCAATTCCGATTAGAACATTATCTAACTTTCATCGATATTGAATAATCTGGTCTTTCTCCAAGAAACCTCGATTTATTGTCCCATAATCTCAAGAAAATCAACATAGACAAATATTTGTGTTTATGTCGGACACTGTTTAGAATTAATGATAGTCTTGGGCGAGCTACCTCGAATTGGCTATTGGTGAAGATTGTACTACTCCCTCAGTCTACAAAACTTAGGGCTTAAACTTCCCTTCCTACTTCTTGTAGGGAATCATAGGCATTAACGGATGTTAAATGTAAGATATGTGTGAAAACCAAGTTTGGTAATTCTTAACAGTTCAAGCAATAATGTACTGCGACAAGGAAGTCTTTTCTCCATTGCTTCATTGTGAGTAGTGTTCTAGATGCAGTTAGTAATCAGAAAGGAGAAACAGCTCTGCAAATAATATGATTATGCAGGCACATTCAAAGGAACTATGAAGGAAACAAAAAGTCAGGGTCAGATAGGTATGATTTCATATTGACATAATGAAAGCATGGTTTTAATAATTGGGAAATGATCTAGTTACTCAATGGCCATTTCTTGAAGAGGAATGAAAACAAATATTTGAGAAGTACCTTTTAATGAAGAAGGTTTAAATTAGGAGATATTGAGGAGGATTTCACTCTGTCAAAGCTATTTGGATATTTTTGTCCATTTTGCCTTGCACGTGAGAAATATGGATGCTGGCAAGAAAAAAAAAAGACTAAAGTACAATACAAGAACAAAACCCAGGAATAAGAATAGGATAAGCTAGGGACATTTTGTGACTAGAAAGTGTTGAAGATATGCTTGTAAAAATTCTTGCTTGAAGTGGTTTGGAGATATGAATATGAATTTAAAAATACCAAGAATACACGAAATGAATATTAATGGAAAATGGTTAAGAAAAACAATTCAAAAGATGGAAAGATCATATGAGAAGATTTAGAAGAGAAATTTGAGATGGGACTGTTGTGAAATAGATGGAGAACCTTAATCTGCCTAACCTTCCAATTACCATCGGAACATTTGTTGATGAAGAAAAGAACATGAGGCAGATAAGAAATTTCAAGAATTAAACTAACTAGAAATCTAACTCCGATGCACAGTTTCAGAAAACGATTGGACGTGACAGACTGTTCAATGTGTTCTTATTCATACCAGTGAAAATATTAAGAAGATGCTTGGTGGTTACTCTGAAATAATACCAAGTGATTTCTTAATCCTTTCCATGGTGTAAATAACAGAACATCTAAATGTCTACTACAATCTATCATAAAGTGTAGAATAGTAATATGAATCTTTTTTTACATTACAAATGTCAAATCATTGCTAAATTAATAATTAGCGTTTCACAAATAGAGAATGGATAACACTTATAGTGTAACAACGGGTATGTCTATTAACTCAGCAGTCAAGAATGATGCACACACACACACAGAATATTAAGGAAGGGGTGGAAGTAAAACAAAATAAGGCTGAACCACACTGAATGTATGGGAAGTTCGAAAGTGTAATTATATAGTCGTTCAGTTGCTGTCTATGTGGAGGTAGCAATTTATCTTCAGATAATCAGAATATTTATATTATTCTGATGGAATATGCAGTAATTTCTTTGTCAAGTTGTTTAGCGAGCATGAATGCTTTTTTTTGTAATGTAATATATATTTATCCCCAAAACGAGAAGTACAAGAACTTATAGCACATCAGTGCCAAGTGTGAGGTATAGATGAGGGTTGAGAAAAAATGAAACCTATTGACATTCTTATTGATGAGCTGTAGGTAGAAATTGTTGGGAGACACATAACGAGGAAGGAGCATCCAGAGGACAGAGGCAAATGGAATAAACGAGAAAGAGAAGGAGATTTGATGAATTTGCAGTTGTACTGTAAAGGGATGTTGGACAGCAGCTGCTCTTGTTTTATCAGCCCTAACAGCAAATAACCGCTTACAAATTTTTGAACAGTTGAAGTTTTCATGAAGAGCCTGTGTAGCTCAGTGGATGTGGCGTTTGTCCACCACGGCGCTTGGCCGCATGGAGGAAGACTTGGTTTTGAGTCTAGTCGGCGGCTATAGGAAATTTTTCTAAGCCTTTTTTCGACCGGTTCGCGAGTTAGTCTATCTCTGGCACGGGCAAGCGGGTTTTTCCTAACGGAAACTCGGGTTTTTCGTCCTGTAAACTCAAGAAAATCGACCGTAGAACCCACATTATTTCAGATATTAAATATATTGTTTAGGGTTAGGGACCATGAGATGGCGGCACATTTGAGCCGTCTCTCTTCACTGTGTATCGCTTAATTAGTGATAGCCTTGGGCCATCTATCTCTGATTGGTACCAGTGGAGATTGAACTGCCCACTCAGTCTCCAAAAGTTAGATAGGGCTAAATGGCCTCGCCTACTCCCCGTATACGGGAATAAAAAGGCGCGTTAGCTGGGTTTTTTTTTTTGAGAAGTTTACATGAAGCAATGTTCTGTATCATGCTACAGGATGTCACCTAATTCTCCCCAATGAACCATATTCAATTAATGTATTTAGTTTTCTAGTGTCATTTTCTTAACAGAGCATACAAGGCCTGTTCAAAAAAAGACCAAACGTTTGCTATAAAGACTTTATTGCTCATTTTACATTTTAAGCAATGTTCACTTCAAAGTAGCCCCTTTCTACAGGTGATACACCGTTCCCAATTTCTTCCATTGTTGGAATGCTTCCTGGAACGAACTTTCTGTGATGGCGTGCAGTTCTCTTATCACATTTTTCCGAATCTCCTCTATGGTTTGGAAACGACGTCCTTTCAAGCCGGTTTTAAGTTTGGGAAATGAAAAAGTGACTAAGTCTGGAGAATAGGGTAGATGTCTGATGTTTGCCACAACCAGCATCACCTTGATCTTTGACCGACTCATTCATGCTTTTTGGTCGAGGAGGCCCTTTTCCATCCACTGCGACGATTGCATTTTGGTTTCAACATCATAGCAATAAACCCAGGTCTCAATTTTTACCAAGTATGCAACAAAATTTCACACACGCGTTGTTCTTCAAGCTCTTTCATTGTCACTAATCCTACGAACAGCTTGTGCAGGTGCTCACTTCAGCGGATATAACTCGATGACTAATGCTCATAGCAGCATGGGGAAAATGGCAGTTTGTTGTCAAAACCTACCACTAGTTGCACTCAGTTTTTAAATAGCGCGCTGTCTGTGCCAGGTGGTGCGCTATTTAAAAACTTCGGTGTTTTTTGAACAAGCTTCGTATTCACTTGAGACATGCTTTGTGTTTGGTACAAAATTGTGAATTTGAATTTAATTCTTGTATTGTAGTAAACCAATTTTTAAGCACATAAGCATACGACGCTTATTAATGATGTGTATACAAATATTTCCATCTGAAACATAAAATATCAGAATAGCTTTCACAAGCAAGATATGAACAGCATGCCAGACATGGTATATTACAACTGAATTAAAAACATTAAAGGACTTTCCCATAGTAAAAAAATAGTAATTCAGAATTACGTTAGGGCAATGTAATATCGCTTTGACAATCTTTGAATAACCACTCGATTTTTAAATATATAATGCTTCTTTCAACAATGGTATGAGTGATATGTTTGAATTTTCTTAACATACGTCCTGCTTGTCCAAAGTATGAAAACGAGATAGTGGAAAAACGTTTATCATCTTTGTAAAGTAATGTAAATGTCAGTTTGATAGGAAAGAGTGATGTACGAGGCTGGATTTCTTTTGGATTGTTGATATTTGTTTTGAGTTGCCAGTAATGTAGGGAATAGGAATCTTCAGAGGTGGAATTCCTGGTGATAGGTATACATCTATCAATACATATATCGCTAGGAACTCCACTTCCATTATACCATAGATCATCTTAGTAACGAATCAATTTGATTCGAAATAGCGCCCGTGTAGCTCAGTGGATGTGGCATTTGAACACCACGACGTTTAACCGCACGAAAGAAGACTTCTTGGTTTCGAATCTAGCCGCCGACTAGAGGAAATTTTTCTGTCTTTTTTCCACCGGTTCCCGAGTTAGTCGATTACGGGACGAAAACTCGGGTTTTCCGTCCCGTAAAATCAAGAAAATCGACTGTAGAATTTCAGACATTAAATACATTGCGTTAGGGTTAGGAACCACGAGATGGCGGCACTTGTTGAGCCATCTCTCTTCGCTGCCTTCCTCTTAATTAGTGATAGCCTTGGGCCAGCTATATCTCATTGGGTACCAGTGGAGATTGAACTGCCCACTGAGTCTCCAAAAGTTAGACAGGGCTAAAATCGGCCTCGCCTACTGCTTATACGGGAATAAAAGGCGTTAGCTGATTTTTTTTATTATTACTTTTTATATACTGTCTATGACGTGAATTTTCTGTTGCAGGTGAGTTATCCGGTATTGCAAGATAGCGGTAAATCAGACAAACTGGACTGAGAAGACAGCATGCATTAATAGACAACAGACTATGGAGAGAACAGTTTACTGCACTTTCATCACCAAACTTAGATTTAAACTCCAAGTAGCCTCGTTGTAATAGGCCATTCTTCTTAATAGGTAAAAGAAATAGAAATTCGTACTGTAACAAACCTCTTGCCATTTATTTACAAACTAGATCTAGAAATAATGTAGGCATAATCTAGAAACTAGATAATGGAACTACCTACATAGTTTTACTTTTGAAATAAAGTATGAAAGCATTTATTACTTATGTAGATGCTTTCATTTTTCGAATCATATAAATTGTCAGAAATGTTTCATTAAAGTTATTTCGTTGAAATTAAATAAATTAATATATTTGTTGACAATGTCAGATTGTTTAATGTTTAATTTACCATAACAAACACTGTATTGAAAAGGAGGAGAAATCATGGATATGGAGGAAGGAAGGAAGGTGAAATTCCTAGGACACTAGTCGAAGCCGGATGCAGGGAAGCTTCAAGCCACTTCTTGAGATAGCCTGAAGTTCCATGTATGGTCTCTAGAACAAGATTTCTGATTATGTCTGCTAACGCTTTTATTTAAAAGAAATAAAACTGAAATCAGATATAAGCAGCATTTTTCGAGATGGCAGATTAAATCATTACTTTTTTTAAAATTTTTTAGTTGTAGATGCATGTAAAAAATCAGTTAATGCCTTTTATTCTGTTATAGGGAGTAGGCGAGGCCATTTCATCCCTATCTAACTTTTGAAGACTGAGTGGACAATTTTCAATCTTCACTGGTAGTCAATCAGAGATAGCTGGCCTAAGTCTATCACTTATTATAAGCGCATTCGATGAAGAGACAACCGACAAGTGTCACCATCTTGTGGTCCCTAATCCTAAAACAATATGTTAATCCAGGGGTGCACTTAGGATTTAATCTGGGGGGAGCGAGCACTCATGATTTAATCTTGGGGGAAAACGAGTTGAGTAGACAATTTACGAATACACACTACGCAGTCCATACGACCTATGACTGAGCAACTGCTCAGTCATCTCCAATACATGATAAGTAGTATAGAAATAGAAGACACAACATAAATAAAAAATATTAATTTTAATTAGGAAAAGATTTTTTAGTGTTTTCTAGCAGATTTTTTAGCAAATTTTCTAGTGTTTATTTCCTTTTTCTTTCGGAGGGGGGGGGGGCAGTGCCCCATGGCCTCCTCCCTGGGTGAGCCACTGTGTTAATCTGTAATAGTGTGGGTTCTAGTGTCGATTTTCTTGAGTTTATGGGATAAAAAACCTAAGTTTCCAGGAGGAAAAAATCTTCTCTGTGCCAGAGATCGATTAACTAGGGAACCGATCGAAGAATGGCTTTGACAGAACTCCTCTACTAGGCGTCTAGAACCTAGACCTTTCTTTGGGAGGCCTTGCACCAAGGAAGTAAATGCTACTTCCACTGAGTCTATTTTAGTAGACAAATAGGACATATATACATCATAATAAATAATATTTACAATATATTATTTATTATGATGTTTTTACCCTGAGGGGTATTATTATTTTCTACAATTATATATTGTGAAATTGTTTCTCGCAATTTTATAGTTCTACAAACCATTGTAGTTTATATGTAAGTTCATTTCTGCTTTCATTTGACCGATTTTTTTTTAAAAAGGTACTTTATTTATATTTTAGGCATTTATTACATTTGTGGCATATTTTGGTTTTAACATACTTATTTCTAATTACATATCAATATTTCATCTCATCTCATGTTCCTTTTTCCCTATTTTACCTTGCGGTGTCGAGAGTTATTAATCATCGGACCTCAAGTCGTTCACAGGATAAGGTGGTTAGCCCTATGCCCCAGTGTATCCTATGTCCATAGTGAGAGAGTTCTGAGAGCTGGTTTGCCTGCTTTGTGGGATGAAAAACTCCAGGATAAACTGAGGGAAAACCCTACTGTCCACGCCCAAGACCGGCTAATTTGGCTATGGCTGAGGAAGATCCTTCAGCCCCTCACGTCACCGACGGTAATCGAACCTAGGACACTCCTTCCCCAGGCATATGGTTGTGAAGCGCACAGCCACTAGGCTAACCGCGCGGACCATATGAATATTTATATAAGAATAACTATATTCTTGGTTACATTTATTTTTGTAGTTATCTCATTTTTTCACTATTATTAACAATATTATTAACAATATAAATTCTTAATCATTTTAGCACACTGTTGTTTAATTATATTCTAGGATTTCTTAAAGTACACTTCCAGAAACTATTAACTGATTTTGATTATTCTTTTAGAGAATACTCACACACACACACACACACACACACACACACACACACACACACACACACACACACACACACACACACACACACACACACACACACACACACACACACACACACAAAAGGTTGCTCCTGTTCAGCTACTAGATGGTTGACTTGTTTAGTTTGACGGGAAGCGAACTCCTAAAAACTTCCATTCTTCTGCATTGATCTATTTCAAAAGATAAAATTCCTCACTGCACTTGAAGATATTGATGGAACTTTGTGTCAGGATATTTTCACTCTGTTTTCTTTCATACATATAGTCCAGGGGTTTTCAGCGCATGGCCCACTGGCCATTTTGAAAAAATAACTACTTAACATTAAAACGCGATTAAATAAAAAAGTAATTTCAATGAAGCCCGCTGGCCACTAAGCTATACTGCCGTATTTAGAATAGTAAGATGAATTCCACATTCACAAGGAATGCTGTGCATTTGATACTTTACATAAAATCCTATAAAAATAAATATTAAATAGACATGCTTCTTGAGCCATCTACCAGCGCCAAGCAGTAATTAAGTACTAATACTAATGTCGCAGATAGATGGCTAAAGCAGTGGTTCATTCGTGCCCTGTCTAGTGCCTTCCAGATACCCCTCGAAGGTTCTCGATACTTCGTTATTTTCATGTATAAGCCGTGTAGGAGATTGATTAGTTCAATGTCATGGCATGTACAACTGCAAGGGCTAGAAGTTGATAGTGCATGGGAGGCGGTTAAGAAGTGTTTACATGAAGCAATGACTGACTGTATTCCTAGAGTCCGAATAATAAATCAAGTAGCGGTTAAATGGATGAATAGCACCATTAAGCTTGAGCTGCAAAAAAGAAACAACTATGGAGGGCATTTAAGGAGAAAGGTGACCTGCAGGCACATGGACGGTATAAAGCGCAGGCCAGAAGGGTAACGAGTGTGGTAAGAAAAGCAAAAAAGGATTACGAAAGCACATTAGCCATGCAGGCTAAAGAGAATCCTAAACAGTTTTTTCGATATGTTGCAAGTAAAAGAAAAAATGTATATGGCAGAATGGCTTTAAAGAATGCCGATGGTAGGGAAGTAACTGAATCAGTTGATATATTTGAATTACTGAGCGAGCACTTTGCAAGAATATATCTTCCAGGCGGTGGAAGATAAATTGCAGAAATGAATGAACCGATAGATTATATGGGAATTGTGGTGAATGAAGTGGAGGTGAGTAGTCTATTGCAAAACCTCATTGTCAATACATCTGTGGGATTGGATGGTATATCAGCTTGTGTCGTACGTGAAGCGGCTAAAGAATTGTCAGTACCCTTGACCATTTTGTTTAATTTGAGTCTCGGGACTAACCCAGAGTGGGGGGGGAAGAGGGGAAAATAGTTCCACTGCATAAAGGAGGTTCCAAGACTGCTGTTGTAAATTACCTACCGATTAGCATATCATGAATCGTTGTCAAGATCTTGGAGAAATTAGTCAAGAAAAGAATACAGGACTGGATAGATGAAAATGGGATACTATATGGGGACAACATGGTTTTGTAAAGGGAACATCATGCCTCAGTAACTTGCTTACATTTTATAACAAACTGGATAAGGGTAATGGGTTTACAGTGATTCTACTGGACCTTGCCAAGCCTTTGACAGGATACCACATGGAACTCTAATCAGTAAACTGGAGCAGATGGGGATGGATGTAGGGTTGGTCAGATGGACAGGAGGGTGGTTGATGGAGAGATACCAGAGAGTGGTTTATTCAGGAGTGGCGTCCAAAAGACGGCTTGTGACTAGTGGTGTGCTGCAGGGTTTTGTTCTTGGACCACTACTTTTCAATTTGTTCATTAACGATATAGGAAAGGATCTGAGAGGAAGTGTTCACTTGTTTGCTGATGATGCAAAGTTCGGTAGAGCAATTGTGAGTGCACAGGATGTCAAAATTTTGCAGGATGATTTGGATAGTTTGGAGGACTGGGCTAGGGAAAATGGATGTCAATTTAATGTGGCAAAGTGTTAAGGTTATGCATTTTGGAGTGAAAAGATTAGCAGCAGTATATCACATTGGTGGAACCATACTCCAGGAGATTGATGAGGCTAGGGATTTTGGAGTGTTGGTGAATAGGGAGTTGAAGTTTAGGGGAAACATTGCAAAAGTGGCCAAATCAGCTCATCAAATCACTTGGTTGCTGAAAAATACTTTAACAAGCAGTGACAAACAAATTATTGTTCCTCTATATCGAGCCTTGATAAGACCCCATCTAGACTACTGTGCCCAGATATGGGCGCTAGGGTTTCTTCTTGATGGGGAGGAGGTAGAGAGTATCCAGAGACGAGTGACCAAGATGATAGCAGGTCTGTGGAATGAACCTTATGAGAACAGGTTGAGGATTTGTGGGTTGCAAAAATTGGTTGATAGGCGGAGGAGGGGAGATATGATTGAGACATTCAAATTACTGAAGAGTTTCTATAAAATTAATTCGTAAGATATTTTTGAGAACAGGGCTGGTTGTGATAGGACTAGGGGACATCCATGGAAACTGGGCAAAAGTGTGGTTAGTAAAGGAGTTAGAGCTGGGTTCTTTACTTTTAGAGTGGTGAATGAGTGGAATAAGCTTCCAGAGTCTGTTGTGGGTGCCATGACCGTGAATGAGTTCAAGGGGAGGTATGATAGATACTGTGTGAATGTCGAATAGTTGTTCTTGACTTGATGTTAGGGCCTCCTTCGATGAGTCTATCGACTCCTTGGAGTTGCCCGAGATGATAATAAGCTCATGCAGGTTCGTCGTGTCAGCCATAGCCTATTGTGGTTTTATATTGCCAGACTTTTTTCATTAGTGTGAGACATATTCAGTGGATAACCGTTACACGGCCACTTTGGATCATGTTTGCCGTTCACTTTCCATCACTATGGCGTCTACGAGTAAAAATCGTAAATCAAGTAATTCTTGTCGGGTTTTTAATGAAACGTGGAACCAATTTGTACTTTTTTGTACCGATCGACGATAAACCAATGTGTTTATTTTGTCGTGAGTCGGTGTGAGTATCAAAAGAATACAATATAAAACGACACTATGAGACAAAGCATGCATCCAATTTCGATCATCTTCTAGGGTGGCTTCGTGTGGACAAAGTGAACCGTCTTGAAATTAAATTAAAATGCCATCAGGTACGTTTAAAAGGCAGAGGGAAGAGAGCAAAGTGTGCTTCAAAGTAAATTATGTAATAGCTGAAACAATTGCTAAAAAATCTAAAGCCTTCTTGGACGGCTAGTTTGTGAAAGAGTGTCTCATCATTGCTGGTGATATTCTTTGCCCAAATAATAAGGAAATGTTTAAAAAACCGAGTTTGTCTGGGGTAATTGTAGCATCGCGTGTCGAAGAACTTGCCAATGACATTGAAGGATCTTTAAAAAACGATCGTCCGAATTTACGTCACATTCAATTGCTTTAGATGAGAGCACAGATGTGAAAGATACAGCACAGCTGGCTATCTTTGTCCGTGGAACTGATCAATAATTCAATGTGACAGAAGAACTGCTAGCGCTCGTACTTATGAAGGGAACGATGAAAAGCCTGATATTTTTGAAGCCGCCAAGAAAACGCTACAGCGTTTCGACCTCAGCTTAACCAACCTCGAGGGTTTGGTAACTGATGGTGCCCCTGCCATGGTGGAAAGAACGAAAGGTTTGTTGCGCTGCTACGGAAAGAACCGGAACTAGAAGGAAACGATTTCGTCCATTACCACTGTTTAATCCATCAGGAGAATTTGTGCTCGAAAACTATTGGATTTGAGAATGTCATGAAAGTTATTGTGACTGTTGTCAACATTATTAGGGCAAGAGGATTGAATGATCGTCAATTCCAAGAGATTTTGACCCAAGAGTGCGAAGCGGATCATGGCGATGTAGTTTATTATAACGATGTGCGTTGGTTGAGCAGAGGGAAGGTTCTTAAAAGAGTCTTTGAACTTAAGGAGCGAAAAACAGCAGTTCATGCAAACCAAGTGGAATCCGATTCCGGAATTTAACGATCCGAAGTGGATGACATACTTTGCCTTTGTAACTGACATCTAGTTGCATATGAATGACTTAAATACGCGGCTACAATCCAAAGATAAACTGGTGCACACACTGTTTGATCATATCAAACCTTTTGTGGCCAAACTCAAACTTTGGGAGGCACAACTCGCAAAAAAAGACTTAATTCATTTTCAGCTTCTCGCTGAGTCCAACTGTTCGTCTCTTGATGAATACTCTACAAAATTAGTCGTGTTGCGAAGTGTTGCGAACTCTTCTTTGAGAGAAAAATTATTCAATGTGCCCTTGCTTACATTTTATAAAGACTACATTTCTGAGGACGCATTCCCTAATCTTCGCCGGCATGCTTTGAAGATGTGCGCTTTGTTAGGAAACACATAATTCAGTTCATGAGCAGTTCTCCAGAATGAAGCACGTGAAGTCCAAGACAAGAAGTCAGATTACGGAACAACATCTCGAGAATACTCTGCGCATACCGACTTCCAACATTGATGCCAACATCAACAAGCGGGTCAGGGAAAAACATTTCCAAGTTTCCCATTGACATTGTAAAAAATGAATGTTTTCTTCATTATATTATCTTTTATTTTCAAGTATTGATTGTATTTATTATCATGAACCCAACTCCTACCTACGCTCTTAAAGCTGAGTTTGTTTATTTTTATAGGATTTTATGTAACGCATCAAATACACAGCGTTCCTTGTGAATCTGGAAAGCATCTTACAATTCTAAATACCGAAGTGTAGCTTAGTGGCCCGCGGGCCTCACTTAAATTTTAATGCGGCCCGCACTGTCTGAAAGGTTGAAGACCCCTGATATAGTCACACCTGCATGACCAAACAGTATAGATAGTTATAGTAATTGACTCGTAAATGCCGGCGAGTGTATTCCCGTAAGCTCTCTAGTCAATTTCGTACGAAACTTTCATAGTTTCTAAATTCGGATTTGAAATAATTCTGGATTTAATATCCACTTGATTTATGTAATTTTGCATCGCCCAACTGAAGCCTTTTGGCTCTTTATTTTAGTAAATACTTTACGAACCGACCGAGAGTTTGCTTATGAAAAATACACCTCTCCGACACTTCGAGTTCCTTAGTTTAGCCAGACGTTGTTTTGATAAGTGAAACACATCTGAGGCCATCAGACAGCCCCAAAATTAGGGGATATCACATCTACAGAACTGATAGACCAAATTACAGAGGTGGTGGCACTGCAATCTTCATTAAAAACTATATCCAACACCAGGTTGGATATAGTTTATATAGTTTATATTATAGTTGGATTCTAACTAGTTCTTACTAGCTCGGCTAGCAGTCTTAAAATTTATGCAGCATACAACCCACCGCAAAAAACACTACTACACACGGATCTGAATGCCATACTAGATACTAGAGAGCCCATCATTATTGCTGGGGACTTAAACTCCAAACACCCGGCATGGAATTGAAGAACCACAAACAACAACGGACGCATCCTCGCCAACTACACAGGATTCAATTGCGCTGTCGTCGCAAGCGCCACTGAACCTACTCATCACAGCCCGAATGGCACTGTTGAAACCTTGGATATAGCCATCCTGTAATATGTTAAATTTCAATATAATTTAAGATTATTAAACGAGTTTTCATCAGATCTTGATCCAGTGCTATTACAGCTGGGAACGCAACACAATCTCTCTCCCCCCCCCTCACACTCATTCACATACTGGAAAAAATTAGCAAAAGCACTCCCAGAGTTCATTAGCTCTGTTTATCCTATAAGGTCAAAGAAAGAAATTTAAACAGCAGTCAAAAATTTTATTCAGCAAATTAATGCAGCCATAACGGCAGCTACCTTTTATACAACTCGCTCCACAACAAATCAGTTACTGGAGGATATTATGAACCTGATCAAAGATAAAAATAAATCTAAAAAAAGATTTCACAATGCTCGCGCGCCTCAAGACAAAATAATTCTTATGAGATTAAATAGAGCTGTGAGAGACGCACTCAAAGCCCACAGGGATCGGATATGGAAGGATAAGTTGGCTTCCTTCTAACCTGTGGATCACTCTATTTGGAGACTCTTGAGGAATCTCAGAAATAAAAACAACTCTCTTCCCCCCTCTACAATCGAACCTGGGCCTTATGCACAGGGAGGCAGAGAAGGCAGAAACTATTGCAAAAAATTTAGAAGGGTAGTGTCGACCTGCTTATGAAACGTCATGTGAGACGTACTAAAACTTCCTGATGCCGGTACTAATCAAATCGTCCCTACTTCACCAGCAGTAATCTACGAGATCATTAAGAATGTTAACAACAAAAAAGCTCCTGTTCCAGATGGCATCACCAATAAAGTTATTAAACTACTATCCCCAGAGCCATTGTACACCTTACTAACATAATCAACGCGATCATTAAATTTCGATATTTCCCTTCCCTGTGGAAAACTGCTTATATAACCCCCCATTCATAAACAAGGAAAAGACCCACATCTACCCCAAAATTATGGTCCAAATTAGCCTGATTTATTTCAAACCTGGGAAAGATTGCAAAAGGGTCATCCTCACCAGACTCCAATCTGTAGTAAATAAGCTGAATATCCTCCCAAATGAACAATTTGGGTTCCATCAACATTACAGCACCACTCAACAGATCCATAGACTGAATATATTACCACAGGCTACAATTGGCATCAACTTACCAGAGCTGTCTTTCTGGATGTGGCCAAGGCCTTCGATAGGGTGTGGCATTATGGTCTGCTCCACAATCTCATCCATAACATTCTGCTATAGATGGTACAGTTGATTCAATTATACCTCATCAACAGATTTAGGCAGTCAAGATAAACTACACTATATCTACCAATTGCCCCATTCTGGCTGATCATTACTGGTCCCAATTCTGTTCTCAATATTTATGACAGATATTCCAGACAATCCAGTGTCATCTATCTTGGCCCTCTGCACTAATGACACAACGATATTAACCAAATCTCTCACCTAGTCACCAAAAAACTCCAAGAAAACCTACAAATATTAGAAAAATGGTTCTTCAGTTGGAGATTACAAGTAAACCCCTTGAAAAGTATAGCCGTACTTTTCTCCAGAAGAACAGTATCTCCCACATGGGACATCTTCCTGTTTAACACCAAAATTCCTTGGAAAACAGAAGTCAGATACCTTGGTGCACTGCTGGACAAAAGACTAACCTTCAACCCTCATATCAGGGACTCGTGTGCGAAGGTATCAAAAGCCATCGCCCAGCACTATCCCCTAATAAACAGAAACAGCAAATTGCACACCAGAATCAAACTGCTTCTCTACTAACTAATTATTCCTCCTATAATCACATATGCTTCGCCAGCATGGAGCCATACCGCTGATACTAATATCCTCAAACTGCAGCGAGTGTAAAACAAGTGCCTTCGTATGACCCTTATATGTACTCTTTCCTTCAATCTCTTGCAGCAAAGTATTTCCTAAAAAACGTCTACACATCCCAATCCACTGGTACAACAAGCTGCTGACTATGATGAAACAGATCTGTACAAACACAAAAGATCTAAAGCCATCCTGATTTCAAGAAATAACCTATAATCCCCCTTGCCCTCTTAGGGTGAGCATAAACCTCATAAACGTTTTTCTTCACTGTATCCATTCAGACAGCGGGGAATATGAAAAGCATCTTGCTTCACCCTTGGAGTCAGTAAAGTTCAAGTTCCTTAGTACTGAACGAGAGATTTGCTCTCTTGAGGTTTCTGCCTTCTCTAAGGAAAACCAAACCAACCAGTTCGAAACAGCTGTCAGGCCAGTGAAACTTTATCAAAATGGACCAATAAAAGACGAATTTATGGATGCATGGATAAGCGGTCATGTTTTCTGTAAGGTCCTTGCTAGGGCGACTCGTAAATGCAGCGAGTGTATTGCCATAAGCTCTTTGGTCAAATATGAAAGTTTCGTACGAAACTTTCATAGTTTCTACATTCAGCTTTGAAATAATGCTGGATTTAATATCTACTTGATTTATATAATTTTGTATCGCCGAACTGAAGCCTTTTGGCTCTTTATTTTAGTAAATATAATAATTATGATTATGTATACCCTACTTAGCTTCATCTCATTTAGCCTAAACAGTATATGTGCATTGTTTCACAATACTCCAGATTTCTTCCGGTTTTTTACAATAAATCACGTGGTTAGGTGTTTCTGGTTCTTTACAAAAGTGAGAGATTGCAGGGCAATCCAATTGTATGGCTTTTGCCACAACCCACGTTTTGGTCGGCAAACGTGCATGGTGTAATTTTAAGAAATATATTTTGTAAAGTGGACTTATTGGAAGTCGGAATACATTGTTTATAATTGGGCTTAGAATGATCTCTCCTTTTCTTTGTTATTTGTACTGGGGTATAGGAAAGTGGATCTAGAAAACTGAATATATTGCTCATTCATTTAGTAACTTCTCTATGCTGTAATTTTCTTCGACAAACCGGTATCCCTCAGCCATTTCGGTGTTATTTGTTTAATCGAAGGAAGAGAGCTGATAACTCTATCAGGAAGTCATTTTTATAGAAAGGCAATTGCATATCCGTGGTATGACGTATGTGTGCTTTTACTGCAGTTATGGATCTGATTATCAATGTTTTCAAGTGGACTAAGCCTAGATCTCCAGCTTCTATTTCTTGGGGATATTACTGTTGCTTAGTCGGTATACACGACGCCCTTTGGTCGGAAAGACTTGGGTTCGATTCCCGTCCATTATGTGACGAACCTTTATCTGGCCTCTTTCGACTAAAAGTGTTAGTTGATCTCATACGCAGGTATAGGGTTTTTCACCCGGAAACTCGCGTTTTTCGTCTCTCAGAACAGGCAAACCAGCCTGTGCACATACGGTTCATATTGTGAACCCCATGTATGTTGCAAAGAGCCTATGTATTTTATCTACCCATTGTTCGTGGTATGGGATGTTGTGTATTTTGTGGCACAGTCAAGAGGCTAAGTACATATTACAAATCCTGGATTTGCCTCTCACAGAAAGATGCCGTCTTTGCATATTGCTTATTTTCATTGGAAAGAATTGTATAAAGCATAAACTACATAAGTATCCGGGCTCCAATTTGGATTCCTAATACTGGTAATTTTTTTTTTTCTCTCGACATTCATACCGGTATTTTTCCAGTTGCCAATTATCACACACTATGATTTTTTCAGCTTTCAGTTAATTTAAGAGCTGAGACCTTTCCAAAGGAATCGAATATTCTTATTGTTTCCTCCATGGATTTTTCACTTTCTAGTATAAGAGTTATATCATCAGCCTAAGCTAACAGTTTTGCTTTACTTTCTCCGTGAATATTAGTTCCTGTGTAACTCAGTGGAAGCGGTGTTTGCACTCCTCAGTGCTAAACCGCCCGAAGAAAGAGCGGCACGAGTTCGATTCTAGTCGCCGATTACAGGAACTTCCACGAGCAGCGGCACTTGTTTTGTTAGCCGTCTCTTAATTGCATGCTGCTTAATTAGCGAAAGCCTGGGGCAAACTATCTCTGATTGGCTACCAGCAGAGATTGAAACTGTATATACTGTATATATATATATATACTGTATATATATATATTTTTTTTTTACAAAAAAAGATTTAATTTTATCATCAACAATCCTATACAATTCTCTTATTTTGTATAAAAAATAATAAAAATCACCTTGTAGCACTTAGGAGGGCGAAGGACGCTAGACACTGTGTTTACCACAGCGTCATATTGCTCCATGCGCAAGCATATGCACGTCATAGTAAGATACGTGCTATTAACGTAATGCGGCACTGTCCGTCGCGCAGTTCCACTGTTGTTTATATGCAGTTTGCGCCAGTAGTAGAGTGTTCGTAATGCTTATCGGGTTTACTCCGTCTCTTTAAATATTTGGACATTACAATTAAAGGATTTAATTGTAATGTCCAAAAAAATTGTAAATCTCTGATTGGCTACCAGTTGAGATTGAAAGTGCCCACTCAGTCTCTAAAAGATACATAGGGCTAAAACAGCCTTGCTACTCCCTATATATATATATATATTTTAAAAAAGAATTGAATGACTAAAACCGAGATTTAAGTAAAAAGATTTTAATATTAAAACACGACACTAGTTTCGGCTTATAACAACCTTTATCAGGTGACATTATAAAAGAAAGAAAAAAAGAAAAAACACTAAAACACTGAATCTTAAATTAACTATGAACAACATAGAGAGGTCTCTATACACAATTGACATTAAACGTTGTGGTTGTATTTAAAGCTGTTCTTTCGTTTGTTGTATTGTTGGGAAAGTGCGTGCTAGTAGCATCTCGTGAACGCCAGTACATTATTACAGCTGAATAACTATCTGGGAGGTTGTAGCTCAAGTTATTATTTAGATGAACAGAATTGAAGATGATTTCGCTAGATTCCACGATTTTTCTCTCTAGTTCATCATTGCAACCGAAGATGTTAGTAGATTTTTCCAAACAGACTGTGTGACTTTGGCTTTCATCATTAAAATTAGCCGAGAAAAGGCTATGACTTCATAATGCACTGGCTCACTGTCTCTTGTAATGTCCGTCATGTGTTCTTCCATACGCAATTCGACAGATTTGTCTGTCTCCCCAAAATAAGGAATATCGCAATCACACAATATTTTATATACACCAGGGTATTTGAGTTGATGATGATTACAAGGTTTTGGGTGGCTTATTAAGAAACGGATTTTTGGAAGTGGAGAGTGAACAAAGTTCTGATATTGTATTTTTTTAGAACTTTTGCTAATTTATGTGAAACTGTACTTATGTAAGGAATAGATATATTGCATTTGAATCTATTTGTCTCTTCTGAGCGTTAGATTCAAATGCAATATATCTATTCCTTACATAAGTACAGTTTCACATAAATTAACAAAATTCTAAAAAAATACAATATCAGAACTTTGTTCACTCCACTTCCAAAAATCCGTTTTGTCACTTCTGTATTAAATTCATTTTCCTCAGTTAGATTTTCATTGAATTTCCATAATGGAAAGTTCCCGTTAAATTACTTTGGGTTTTTCTTTTTGAGAAAACCTCTATCATGTAGTGAACACTGAAGACAGTTGGAGTATGTTTAACACTTTTAACAATTATACCTCGATAGGTTGAAATTTAGCTTCTAACTACTCTAGATGCACTTTATGGAATGGATTAGATGAATTTCCTTTCTCATCGGATATAAAAATCGAAATCCAGCAGTAAATCCACAGTTTTTAAATATATTAGTCTGTTCCTTTTGTTCGGTTATTATACTTGCTATTTTTTTCTTGGGCTTAACGTTCTTTTTCCTGTAGGTTGTGTTGGTCCATAATACATACAGGTGGCCATAATTAAAGAGTTTTTTTTTTATTTAGTGTATGGCATAAAAAAAGACACATGACATCAGAATATATAAATACATATTTGTGCAGACAATAAAAATGAAACAAGTAATGCACAATACAAATACCAGGTAAAAAAAAGTCTAAAATTTTAAGTCTAGTTCGGATAGCCAATCAAGAGCTGAAGGATCTGCCTCAAAAAAGTCTCAGGTCACCAGAGTAGGCTCTTATGCTGCGGTTCTCCAAAATGTGCCGGATGGTTTGATTTATGGACCCACAGTCACATTGGGGTGTAGGTGATCTTCCCCATTTGTATTAGCTGTTTGCACAGATACTATGTCCAGTGCGTATCCTATTTAGGCTTTTACATAGGTGACGTGGAAGCTCAATTCCTTTCGGATTTTGGTTGGGAAGGATATACTTGTTTAAGTCTGGTGGCGATTTTTCTTTCCAAGTTTCTAGCCCTTTTGAATTAACATTGAAATTGCTATTGACTAGTTCTTCAGCCAGTATTAGTAGAGACCGTCGGGATTTAAGGCGATTCATGTTTATATATGGGAGGTCTTCATGTATCGGCAACAGGAGGTGGCTGTTTATTTTTTGTATTCTTTTACTAGAGCACTTTGTCTGCATAAGTCCGGTGGTGCAATACTGCTGAAAGTTGGAAGCCAGTAGAGGGGGGGGGTTGGATTTTACACAACCTGTTATTGTACTCATCGCTGCATTTATTTGTGTGTCGATTTTCTTGATATGAGGACTGTTTAGCCATACTGGTGAACAATATTCTGCCATTGAGTAGACTAAGGCCAACGTGGAGTATCACAGTGTAATAGCAGAAGAACCCCATGTAGAACCACCCAGTTTTTGTATGTTATTACGGGTTCTGATCTTTAAAGAGAGCTTCTCCAGATGTCTTTTGAAAGATAGTGTTCTGTCCAGGGTAACACCTAGATATTTAGGGAAATCTTGGTGCTGCAGCATTGTGTTGTTAAAGCTGACCTGAAGTTTCCTATTTGCCAATGTGATGTTTAGGCGAAAAGAGCTAACCTCGGTCTTATCGAGGTTTGGTGTTAGTCTCCATTTATGAAAGTATTCCCCAATGGTTCTAAGGTCATTTGTGAGAATATCTTCTGTTACTTCAATGCTCGTGTTGGATGGCGAGGGCTATGTCATCAGCATAAGCATTTTTTGACCTAGTTTTCGATAGATCAGATGTATATAAGTTGAATAAAATTGGTGCTAATACTGAGACCTGTGGGAGCCCATTGTTCAGCTTTCTCAGTTTGCTCATTTTGTTTCCCAGTACCACATGGAAGAACCTGTCAGAAAGCATGTTACCAATAAGTCTTATGATGGATTGGCATGGTATGACTTGTATCAGCGTCCCCTATTTCCATACCTTGTCATATGCAGCAGTAAGGTCAACAAACACAACAGAGGTTTTCAAACATCTCTGGAATCCTGCTTTGATATGGGTAGTAAGGCTTAGTACTTGGTCTGTACAATTATGTTGAGTCCTAAAGCCTGCTTGCTCAAAAGGGATAACTTCAGATATTTTTGACCAAATTCTCTTAAGGAGGAGTCTTTCGAGGAGCTTATAACAGCAACTAAGGAGCGCAATTGGGCGATAGCTCTCTACTTGATTTTGAAGCTTGTTGTGTTTTAATATGGCTATTATTATGGTTCTCTTAAAGGCTGTTGGAATTTCCGGTCCTTCAAATGTGAGAAAAGAATCTCGATAGCCATCGACGAACATTTTTTCTAGTTTACTAAGAATTCAGGGTGAACACCATCAAAGCCTGGTGCTTTGCCAGTTTTCACCTCCTTCAAGGCCTCAGTTATTTCGTCTATGGTAAATTCTCTTGAAAATTGGGAACTGCCATCTGCACTTTGTCGTAAGTTTTTGAGTGTTCGTTTAACTTCTCATGTGTGTTGATGATCTCGAGGGGCTGTAGACAGGCAATTTGATCTGGAGTCACCCAAGGATCTTTATGAGTGATTGGGTTACTTCCACCTAACTTCTTTAAAAGGCTCCATGCTTTTCTACTTGATTTTTTAAAGTCTAAGTCCTCTGTAGTTTTTATCCATTTTTCTCTGCGCTCCATTATCAAGCTTCTGGAGTAATTCGTCAGCTATGTCACAGTCACCAGATTCCAATTAGGCTTGGTATAGCTCTTCGCAGTCTTTATTCCAGCCAGGTATGTATTCCTTTCGGAAATCCCTTGGAATATACTTCTTCGCTGTTGATATGACTGCTCCAATAAATCTCTTGTAGTTTTTACTCACAGGAGATATCCATCTACTATTTTATTCAGTTCTTGCGAAAAATCCTGCCAGTTCGCTTTTCTAAAATTCCATCTTGGTCGTGGAATAGACTATATTATTGGTATTTGTATTCCTATTTCTATGAATACTGGGCGATGTTAGCAAATGGAAAACTTCAAGGACTTGTCTTGTTGTGTTTATCGGTAGATTTTGCAAATTTTGTGTAACAAAGCAGAAGTCTGAGTTGTATTCCCTCTTCCATGCTGCAGCCTTAAAGGTTCCGTTGTCCTTTGCATCAAATATTAAGCTAAGATTGTTTCACTCAGCCCAGTTTGTTAATGCTTCACCATTTTCATCATTATTATTGTAATTCCACATGGTGTGATGGCTGTTAAAATCTCCTATGTAAATAGTAGGATGTGGAAATGGAAATATGGGAATTACTTCAGGTGGCCATTCTACCAGGGGAGGCTTATAGATGTTAATCATTGTTAAATCTTCAATTTTGGCTATGATAGTGTGTATATTCTGATTAATATTTGCTGATATCAAGTGGGCATTCTCTATATTATTGCGTACATAAGTTACACAGCCATGAGCTTGGTGATGTGTAGCTTCTAGTACATCGTACTCTGCAATTTTTTCTCTAGATTTCAATTGTTGTTCATTAGATGTGTGCGTCTCTTGAATGGCAGCTATGTTTATATCATTTTCTCGAAGGATGTTTGAGAGATATTGACTTTTAGCAAAGTTTATTCCTTCAGTGTTGAGTTGGCAAATCCGGAAATTAGCACCAAGTTAAAGGTGTGCTAAAGAGGTGTTCAGAGCCCTGTAGCGAAAAGCGTATTGGACGAAATTCAACAGAACTTGGTGTAAGTACACACTCTGGAACATGGGATTTTATGTACAGAAGATTAAAAAATACTACAAATTATGACTTTAGGGGACATTTGGTGCTATATACATCTGGTCTGGGATTAATTAAACACTAGTAGTTAGAAGATATACAACAAATCAATTTTCGTGTTCCTATAACTTTCAGATGTTCTAAGACATTTTGTCTTAGAACATGTCAAAATGTAGAAAATGTCAAAATTAGAAAATGTCATTTTATAAATGACATTTTCTACAGAAGATCTGTTGCTGCAGATCTGCATTGATTTGCCTCACATGCTGCGTTATTCAGTCTTTCAAGGTGCTAAATTATTCTAGTTAAACTATTATCAATAAACTGTCCATCGTATACCACGCGTGTTAGATGGCTCCTCAACCAAAAGTCACAGGGATTGAGATCAAAAGAACGAGGTGGCCATGCTGTGGGAGATGCACGACTAATAATGTGAAGTGTTTTCGTAACATTCGCTGTACTGGCAATTTAGTGTGAGGTGGTGCTCCATCCTGCATGAATATGGAAGGGTCAAGGCATCTTCACTGCTGCAGTTGTGGAACAACATAGTTGTGCACCATCTCTCGATGCCCAACAGTAGAGATGGTACAAGTCACTGGTCTTATCGAGCGAAGTTCTTCGAAAAAGCACGACCGATAATAAACGATGCAGTGAAACCACATAACACATGAATTTCGGATAGTGCTTCAGATAAAAATTATTGCTACTATTATTTCGGGAGACTCCAGGGAGGCCCTAAACATCATGTCCACACAACTATATGACATTCTCACAGTATCATCATACCTTGCATTGAACTCACTTACTGTCATAGCACCCACAACAGACTCTGGCAGCTTATTCCACTCATTTACCACTCTAAAATTAAAGAACACAGCTCTAACACCCTTGCTAACCACACTCTTGCACAGCTTCCATAGGTGTCCCCTAGTTCTCCCACCACTAGTCCTGTTCCCCAAAATATCCTCTGAATTAATCCTATAGAAACCCTTTAGCAATTTGAATGTCTCAATCATATCTCCCCTTTCCCGCCTATCAACCAATTTCTGCAACCCACAAATCTTCAACCTGTTTTCAAAAAGTTCATTCCATAGACCTGCTATCATCTTGGTCACTCGCCTCTGGATCCTCTTCCCCCCCCTATCAAGAAGAAACCTAGGTGACCAAATCTGGGCATAGTAGTTGAGATGAGGTCTTATCAAGGCTCGTTACAGAGGTACAATAACTTGCTTGTCTCTGCTCGTCAAAGTATTTTTCAACAACCCAGTGAGTTGATGAGCTGATTTAGCGCTTATAATGTGCCCACTAAACTTCATCTCCCTATTCACCAACACTCCCAAGTCCCTGGCCTCATCACTCCACAAGATCTTCCTTGGCCATGCATCATCCACTTCCATTCGAGCTAAAAACGTCAGGGCTAACTGTAGCCAGGTTTCTGCATCATCACGAAGAAAGCTTGTGTATGAAAAAATTTGTAGGGGAAAAAACCCCAGCATTTGACGAAGGATTTTTCACAGTTGAGTATGGCATATTCAGCTGCCTTGAGTTTGCTTGAACACAGCTGGACACTTGTACGTTACTCATTCCATGTTCCACGACGGCAGTTGCGACTTCAACTTGTTGAGGAATAATCCGTTTGCGCCCGCGTCATGGTCTCACTGCTAAAGATCTATTTTCAAATCATAAAATATTTTTCTAAGATTTATTGTCTTTGGACCTTTCTTGGAATGCCGGAATTCTCGAAGCGCAGTGTTAGCGTTCCCACACTGTTGATAGTAAGTCTTGACTATCAATGCACGTTCCAGTAAGGTGAGATCCATAGAACTTCAATCTTATCAGAATGATGCGAATTCGTTTCGATCTTCCTTATATCCACCAACTCGTTAGTAGAAACAGTGAGATTATGCAAATATAACGGGATTATAACGCCAAATGTCTCCTAGCGGCAGAATCCTGTATACTATTTTCCATAAAAAAAACCTCCATTTTCCGGATACATATTACTAAATTTAGTTGAATTTGTCTACAGGGCTCTGAACATCTCTTTAATTATGGCCATCCTATACATCAGATTACATGCTATGTTTTCCAAAACTACAACTGTTAACACTTTATGCCTTATGGGCACCTCGTGAGAAAGCAACGGAATGTTCGGATTACATTTCATTAATCCAGCACTATTACCTTTATTTTCAGATTCGTAGATTAAGTAATAATGGGGAGTTATTTTTTTTCAAATTGTTCTATCCTAATACCAATTCTTCTCAAGTGAGGAATGGATATTGTGTCAGTAGCTCTGGTCAGTTCTACACATAAAAAGCTATACTATGGAAGGTTCCTCACAGTTGTCTTGCTTTGACTTGAGGCAGCCACAAAAAATCACTACTGTCAGTAAACTGCCACTAATGCACTATTGTTTTTCAGGCTAGTGAAAAGTTTGCAAGATATGCATCTCACACGAAAATTAAGTTTCCTCCCTGTTATCAATTTTTCTAGGAAAAAAAAAAAACTACGAGAATGTTCATAAGTTCCTTGTGGAATTCAAACTTGATCTTTCTAATCAAAAAGCAGAGTCATTTTGCTTCCATATGCACTAAAAAGGCACTAGCAATTACTTTATGCTTAGACATTATAAGTGTAATGTGCTAGTAAAAATGAATGACACCAATATGTAAACATTAAATTAAGGACTGTAATTATTTCCCAAAATGCAAGGAAAATAAGGGGCCATCATCAAATTCCTGAAAAGTAACCAGGACAGTACTACATAAAAAGTTACATCATTACTAACTTCTGATTGATAACTTTCCTCCAAATTAATGTTATCTGCCACGACCACGATGCTATTAGATCTTATATTTCTATCTTCTACAACACTTTCTGCTGTATTATCAATTGACTTAGCTTGGGGTCTTCCTCTGGGTCTCTTTCCTGCGATTAACTGGCAAAGAACACTTGTTTTGCTCACCTTTCCTATTAAAGCGAGCATACGACCTGACATTAGCTCTGCTAATATATTCCTGAATGTTAACAAGGTTAAATGTTCTCTCTCAATATATGGGCAACTCCGAGTCCTTAGACTCATCGAGGGAGGCCTTAAACATCACATCAAGAACTAATCAGCACTCACACAGTACCTATCGTACTTTGCCTTCATGTACAGCCATAGCACCCACAACAAACTCTGGCAGTTTATTCCACTCATTCACCACTCTCCAAGTAAAGAAAACCTAGTTCTAACACCCTTGCTAACTCCACTCTAGCTCAGTTTCCATGTATCCTCTAGTTCTCCCATCACCAGACCTGTTCTGAAAAATTTCATCTGAATTAATCTGGAATGTCTCAATCATATCACCCCTTTTCCGCCTGTCAACCAATTTCTGTAACCCACAGATCTTCAACCTGTTCTTGTAAGATTCATTCCATAGACCAGCTATCATCTTGGTCAATCGCCTCTGGATCCTCTCTTCCTCATCCCCATCAAGAAGAAATCCAGGGGGCCTGATCTGGGCACAGTAGTCAAGATGATGTCTTATTAAGGTTCAATAAAGAGGGACAACAACTTGCTTATCAGCTCTTGTCAAAGTATTCTTCAGTAACCAAGGGACCTGATTTAGCCACTTTTGCTATGTGCTCCCTAAACTTCAACTCCTTTTCCACTAACAAACCCAAATCTCGGGTTTCATCACATTCCTGGAGTACAGTTCTACCAATGATATATATTGCTGGTAATTTTTTCATACCAAAATGCATAACCTTACACTTTGCTCATTAAACTGAGACTGCCAATCTATCCAAATCATCCTGCAAAATTTTGACATCATGTGCATTTACTATTGCTCCACCCAACTTTGCACCAACGACAAATAAATGAACAGTTCCACTCAGATCCTTTCCCATATCATTAATAAATTAAATAGCAGTGGTCCAAGAACAGAACCCTGCGACACACCATTAATAACAGGACTTCTTTTGGACTCCACTCCTGAATGAACTACTACTCTCTATCTCTCCATCAACCACCCTCCTATCCATCTCACCAACCCTATATCCATCTCCATGTGCTGGAGTTTACTTTTAATTTACCTTTTAAATCATTCTTTCTGGCCACTACTGATTTCTTTCACTTTATGCTTCTGTGCTCTAATAGCCTCACTTACATTAATTTTAGCATCTGAAAAGCATGATTTTGTCAAACTATCATGTAATACACTTTTTACTACTGAATCACCATGACACTCGCTCTTTAATTTTTCTTTCGCTACAGATCATGCTCTCATTTATCTTATCACGCACTTGCTTCTTTTTGTTAGCTGATCCACACAGACATTTTTGTGATCTCTCCAGCTGCTGCTTCACCCAATGTATCATCCGCACAACCGAGCTATCTTTCTCATTGCACCTAACTCTTCACTTTTTTAAATGTCAAACCATTCTCTCGTTCTGCACTTTCACCATCAACTGTATTAATTTTAAACTCGCTCTCTATGCTATCTGGCGTGACATAATTTTCTATCACATTTTGGCTTTCATTCGCTACGTCAATCTCCCGACCTGAGACACACTTCAGATCCTCGCTTTCATGATTCTTTCTCACTATTATCGCTCTCAAACCATCCGCCGCTTTCAGCAAAGCATACATTCCACAGACCTTACACTGGACGAATTCCTTTTGGTTAAATTCTTCAAATAAATACAGTGATTTTGACGCCATTGCCTTTCTTCTCTTTGGTGCCATGTGCTATGCTACATATCTTATCAAAATACTAAATTAACTATTTGAAACGAACTTTTTAAACTAAACTAATCGACTCCACAATACATTCTAATTCTGGCACAATTTTTAAAATAATGCTATCTTTTAGAAAACTAGAGGCCTGTGTAGCTCAGTGGAAGTGGCGCTTGCGTCCTCTGCGCTTGTCCGCTTGAAGTTAGACCTAGGTTCTAGTCTAGTAGCTGACTGGAGGAACTTTTTCTAAGCCTATCTTCGACCGGTTCCCGAGTTAGTCGATCTCTGGCACAGGCAAGCGGATTTTTCCTCCCGGAAACTCAAGAAAATGGACCGTAGTACCCACATTATTTCAGACAGTGACATATCTTGTTAGGGTTAGGTACCAAGAGATGGCAGCACTTATTTGCCAGCCTCTTCATCGGTAGCTGCTATAATTAGCGATAGACATGGACCAGCTATCTCTGATTGGCTACCGGTGGAGATTGAACTGCCCACTCAGTCTCCAAAAGATAGGGTATAAAGGCCTCGCCTACTGCCTATTAGGGAATAAAAGGCGTTAGTTCATTTTTTTTTATTTTTTTAAATAACTTATCTTTCAGAGCTCTTCAAACGCAATACTACCATCAATGCACTGATATTTCATATTAATATCTTCATTTTAATGACACTGCCATTTGTGCCACCTATTCACTCTCCTAATCATTCTCAGAACTCTCATATCTGTAGTCTCTATTCTTTGATTAAGTATTTTGTAACTCAGCTCCATGAACACTGTCTTGTGTACTGCTAGTTGTTTTGACTAATTTCTCTTGTTCCATATATCTATCTATCACATCTCTCTGAGGACAAAACTTGACTTCCATCGACAACAGGAAAACATTCTACACTCGCTTTCTCTTTAATACCCTACAACAGAAAATGGCACAGAAATGAACCACTGGATGTATTTTCACTTCTGCCACTAGAGGTTTTTCTTTCTCTACAACCTTAAGAATGACAACAGCGCACATGCCAGTGAACCTAACAAACTTCTACAAAAATGCCCTTCGAAGATAGAAGCTAAACCTCCAACACAGTGGACAGCATCCGTTCCGGAAATCCATCTTCCATAACACAATGGTAAGAAACCCTATCACTCAGAAAGATTTTCTTTCCTCCATGGAGCTGTCAAGGCACAAGGATCTTGGGTGACATTCTTTCTCCGAACCTCACCTAGCCCTTTCCAAAATCGTTCGAAAACCTGGAACACAGGAATCAGGCTGAGCAGATATTCACTGTAAAATTCGCTTTTCAAGCTGCTAGGCCTGATAGCATATAGAGGAGGGCTCAGCCCTCCTGACTCAGATCAAATGCATGGGAGAAACTTACACCCTGAAAGATAAACAAAATCTAACACAACAGTCGAACCAAAATGCTTTATTGGAAAATCATGCATCATCCTGCCAAACACTATTTTACTGGGACCTACCATATCGCACAAGAGCCACCAAACCTGATGCATATATTCAATGGAGAATATGGTACAACGCACTACCCACTCCAACTATATTATTTTACGCAAATTTAATCCAGATGTCTCGGATAACTGCCTGTTCTGCTACCGGATCAGAAACAGTCTGGTATATCTACTTATAATGCCCAGTTAATATCGAATTAATCCGTTTGTCTCGGGAAAACGGCAGCTTTAACCTGCGATAGTCTTCATACAGGAGTATTTCAATCTCGTCCATGCAGTCAAATAATAATCGATTCTGCAACTACCACAGAAAGCGGTAATATATACAGCTTCTATCACAGACATCCAAGACCAGAAAGCACAACAGGTTCACAGAGAGAGGCAGCTGACCAACTCCTCGCAGCCTTGAAAGAAAAGTGAGAAAATACAATAGAATGTATTTTCTATTGTATATCCTACACGAGCACCACCACCGGTAGAACATCTTAAATCTTTTCCAAGACTGGAATCCACGGAATCAACTCCTGGCTGAGCAGGGCGACTGCATCATAGTCAACTTTCCAACATAGAAGTGACATCACCCCCCCCCCCTTCCACAGGAAGATTTTTTTGTGTTTAACATTGTGAATAATGATCATGTTACTCTCATGTAAATAATATTGCCCCACAGCAACTGTTATGTTCTTATACAGTATCATGTTAAAATAACTGTTAATGGCATGAAAATATGTAATTCACCTTACAACCGATATTCCTAAGTAACATACCTTAATAAAAATGGGCATGTAACCTCTCTGCCTGACTGTAGAGAACCAAAAACAGGTTAATCATGTACATAAGATTGTTAGATTTTTTTTATTTTAAACATATCTGGTACCCTGAACTGAATTGCCAACACTTCAACTGAAAGATAAGTGATATTGAGCTGTAATGTCGACTTTTATTGTATTTTCTATTGTATATACAAAATTGTATATACGAAAGGAAAACTTTTTTTCTATCTCTGTAATATATATACTTATATGTAGTCTTTTTGTTGCCTATTATGTTAGGGTGGACCACAAGATGGCAGCATTGTTCAGCCATCTCTTCACTGCGTGTTACTTAACTGGGCCAGCTAACTCTGATTGGCTAACCAGTGGAGATTGAACTGGCACTCAGTCTCCAAAAGTTAGATAAGGCTAAAAAGGCCTCCCCTACTCCCTATATGGGAATAAAAGGCGTTAGCTGATTTTTTATATATTTAATATATATTTATTCAGTTGACTTCCTACCACACCAGCTTTGATAATTCAGTGCTATTTCCATATTTAATTTGCATCCCCACTAAAATTCATGCCAAAATAGCTGAAATATTGTACTCATTCTGTAGGTTCTCCATTATTGATGTTTCCAATATTTTTGCATATTTCCCTTGTCATTTTCATTGCTGACTTTCATATCAAATTTATTACAAGTTATTCAATTTAGTCTGAGAATTTTGCAATTTATACTAGATTTATTCAGAAATGTACTATCATCTGCAGAAAGTCAAGAGCAAAGATTAACATCACCAATTTTGATAACTGATTTAATACAGCTTTCCTTCATAATGTAATCCATATTCATACTGTTTGGCAAGAAGTCAATGGACCACATCCATTGCAACGAGTCTCATGTTTGTGCTGGTATAAAATTGCAGCAATATGATGTTCCACAGTCAGTGCAATTGTTTCCAGGTGAAATGGCTGTGAGAAGGGAACTGATGGAGTTTGAAGGTGGCATTGTGACAGGATGCCATTTTGCAGGCCTATCAATTTGGCCATCCCAGGTCAAAAATCAGTGATACCATACTGAGATGGAAGTGCAGGAAGTCAACTGCAAGTTGTTACCCACAGTGGATTACCACCACATTCACCGCAAGTCACAATAGGGTGCTACGAGGGATATGTAAAAATGGCCTTTCCTGGGATGACATGTTGCATACAAATATTCAAGCATCGACTGGAACATGAATCTGCACAACATCCAGAACCGAGGCTCACAATATGGGTTAGGACTACAATATGCAAGTCCCAAAATGCAGTGTCTTGTGGTGCAGAGTGTGTACAGTGGGACGTGGAAGCTTGGAAAAGCTGTATCATGCCACATCCTCTACTGAGCAGATGGTAGGTGTGGTGGACACCCAGTAAAGGTCTCTTACCACTGTGTATCCCAAACTTTGAAATTCGGAGGTGGCGGTGTGACAGTATGTTCCAGTTTTGGTCCCAGACCTCTCCGGTGCCATGAACATTGAACTGCTTTCTACAGAGCCGACCAGAATCTCAGCAAGACAACACTTTGTCATAAGGGTGCTTGCAACTGCATGCTTTGTGAACATGGCATCCTTTCTTTCTAAGTTTACAGACTCCACCTCCAATGGATGCATGTGTGTATAAATACATACAAATGTTTCTATCAACAATAGTGTTATCAAAACCCTTATTAATAGCACCTCCGATCTATGTTCAACCAATGCTGAACTTATAGCCAAACTCTCCTTTATTTGCCAGTGGCTAAAATGCCAAAAAGATTAAAAATAATTGTTCCTCCCATCCCTCTCAACATGCTGACTATAGTAATGCTATCATTGTTCCTTATAACTGGCACCAAAATATAGAAATCTAAAAAAGTACAATTTCTGCACTGCATTCAAACCTTATCTGAAGCTGGCTGGCCACACTCATCTGCTCTCCAAAGGATCCTCTCCCTCTCTCTGTTCCAGATTTTATAGGGTACCTTGTTCTTGCAACTTTTCATATTATGATGAAACTGGGAGATCTGCTAGCATCTGCCTAGAAGAACTGGCAGATTGTTAGTCAGTGCTTGCTGACCATACCTTGAATATCCTGCACAGAATCAAATGGGGAAAAAACTCCTGTCTCACCACCAAAAAATACAAATTTGAATTTTTTTTTTAAGAATCAGCAGCAGATTTAAAAAACCAACCTAATCTTAATAAATATGGTTGTATTAAACTTCCCAAGATTTTGGAAACTAATTCTTGGGTCTCCCACTCAACAGCTAATTCTAGCCACAAGCACCCTTAGGGGATGTTCATAGGACATCAGGCTTTGTCTAATTTTTTTCCAGTTATTGTTTTGTGCATTTTTTTTATATTTTTGCAATTTTAATAGTTTCTCTGACAACATCACAATCGTTGAGATGAAATGTAGGATTGATTAAACATGTGTTTAGTTATTTATTTATTCCATTAAACCTTAAAATGATATCAAACCAGCACAGAAGTCTAAATAGTTGAAAATTTAATCTTCTCTAGGAAGCAATTATGAAAATATTTTCATAATTGCACTTACTGTCATAACAAAAGCATAACACCGAAGTGATCACTCATATTTTCAGAGTTTCAACAGAGTCATGCTTTCCTATACCGTCTAATAGTCCTAAATTTTGCATCTCCACTACAGTGATTTTTCAGTTGAGATAACTGAAATCAATCATGTCTAGAACACTTTTTTTGAACCAATGGCTTATGCCTTTAACTCTGCTCATCCTCTAAACCCAAATTATAAAACATCCATTGCCATTCTTATATTTGGGCATACCTCAGAAAAAATTTCACACATTAAGATATAACATACTGGCTTCCTATAGGTCATATCAAAAATTAATTACCCTTATATCTGCTCACTAAAAGATCTTCTCTATTATCCAGATCATCTTGGTGTATATAAGTATTCTCCACTCCCACAGAAAAACATTCTTTGGAAAAACTGATAGAATAGTCAATATCTGTCTGGATGAACATGAAAACTGTCAGTAAATGTATACTACAGACATTCTTAGAGGCAGATCATGCTATTGATAGAGCACTGGATCCAATGGAAGAAACCTTCTATTATATAGAAATAGATACAAAGTCAAGAGACTACTTCTAGATTCTGTCATAGCTCTACCAATAATTTTTGAATCTATAATATTTACTTCAGATTATGAAAAAACTGGAAAAACATCATCTTACTTGTTCGACTGAATGAGCAAGTTCTTATTACTGCTAGTTAGTGTGTCAAGGCAGAAATATCAGGAACATAACTAGAAAGGGAACTTAATTTAAGAGAACAGCTACAACCTACCACTTTACAATTATAAAACACATCCAAATGTGACAGTTTTTAAGTTGACACTTAATTGATACCCAAAAGAAATATAAAGTAGTCCCCCCACCCACAAACCATCAATGTTTGAAATCTACATATACTGAAATAATTCCCAATAAGCTAAAATATGATTATAATATAGCATGATGTGAATACAGTATTTATATTAATATTACCAAAATTATTTACATTTTATAGATGAAAAATCTAGTAAATGTTTAAGATAAAATTTACTAGTTTATCACCTTCAGCATTCCTTTTTTACATATGCTTACTTCATAAATTAACCTGTGAATAGTTAATAGTAGAAAGGTAAATAACTTTCGCAACCAATAAAAATTAAAGTACAAGACTTGTGGGTTAATAAATTTTCATAACTATTTTTATTCTTTAAAATATATTGAAATTAACAATCAAGCTACCTCTGAAAATAAGTATTCAAATCGCTTAAGAATAATTTTTAAAAAGCAAGATGTATGTAGACCTGCATAAAATGCGATTAATAATTAGTATACAATTGGGTATTACTCTCATTCTCTTCCTTTCACAAAAATATTTCATAGTGCAGTTAGTATTTCTAATATGATGAACAAATGATATACATAATGGAATTCTAATTAATAAATTGCAATAATGGGGATGGATATAAAGCTGGTGAAGTGGATAAGAGGGTGGTCGATGGAGAGATATTAGAGAGTAGTGTCTAGTAGAAGGCTTCTGACTAGTGGTGTGCTACATGGCTCTGTTCTTGGGCTGCTACTATTTAATTTTTACAATAATGACATAGAAAGGATCTGAGAGGAAATATTCAGTTGTTTGCTGTTGATGCAAAGTTGGGTAGAGCAGTAATTAATAAGATGTAAAAATTTTGCAGGATGATGACAGTCTAGGCAAAGGAGAATGGATGTCAGCTTAATGTGACAAAGTGTAAGATTACCAGCTGTGTACTACTGGTAATCTTACTACTGGATCCTGCGTACTACTGGATGAAAGATTACCAGCTGTGTACTACTACATTGATGGAAATATACTCCAAGAAATTGATGAAGTGAGGGATTTGGGGGTGTTAATATTTAGAAGGCATATTACAAAAGTGGCTAAAGCAGCTTATTGGATTACTTGGTTACTGAAGAATATCCTGAGGAGCAGAGCCAAGCAGGTTATTATACCTTTTTATAGAACCTTGGTAAGAAGCCATCTTGACTATCATGTGCAGATCTGGTCACCTGGGTTTCTTGGGAATGAGGTGGAGAGGATCCACAGGCGAGTGACAAAGATGGTAGCAGGTCTATAGAATAAATTTTATGAGGACAGGTTGAAGATTTGTGTATTACAGAAATTGGTCAACAGACAGAAAGGGAGTGATATGATTGAGATATACAATTTACTGAAAGGTTTAGATTAATACACAAGAAATTTTTCAGAACAGGTCTGGTGGTGGGAGAACTAGGAGCCACCCTTGGAAACTGAGTGAGAATGTAGTTAGCAGGGATGTCAGGACTAGATTCTTTGCTTAGAGTGGTAAATGAATGTAATGGGTTGCCAGTCTGTTGTGGATGCCACAACTGAATGACTTCACAGCTAAGTATGATAAAAACAGCACAAATGTGGGATAGTGCTTGGCATTATGTTTAAGGCCTTCCTCAATGAGTCTAAGGACTCCATAGAGTAGCCAATAATAATAATTTAAGAATATTTTTCACAGTATTAACTAATTTCAAATGAAGTTTCAGCATTTCAACTTGGTTAAATTTCAGAACTGCTTTGGCATGAGATCTAATCATACATAGCAAGGTCCCCCCCCCCCCCCCGAAACTCTGGTTTTTCATCCCGCATATAGACAAATCGGCTCTTCAGAACACACGCGATTTACAGACAAAAAATACTAGTTGTGGTGGTGGTGGGCAGTAGATGGTGCTGATGTACATGATTGGTAGTAGAGGTTCAGTGTAGTGGTGGAGATGGAGAATTGTACAATAGGTGTCCTCCTGTGACGAGTCTTCGGACTCCTTGGAGGTGTCACGAATAATAATAAGAAGAATACCTGTTTATATACTAAAGTTACAATAATACTTAAAGTCACCATAAATAACATAAATTAAAGATACCAAGAAATTATATACTTGGTTTAATCCTTTCATTAATAACAATTTCACTGATATCAGATATGTTAAGTCTCCTTACTGCTCCAATTCAATACACAAAACCAGAGGCAGGCAGGCAGGCACACGCGCACGTACACATGCACACACAAACCAGAAATACAATGCGTGATACTCATTTTAGATAAAAGTTAATTAAATATCATATTTTATTAAAGTTATTATAAGTCAGTTCTGTACATCATATAAAAAATTTCATCCTAATATTCTTATGATAAATTTGTTCTCATTTGAAGAAGAAATGAGGTTCATAGTTTAATGGCTACACTGTAGTCTGCATTTACAATGAAGTTGCAATTTCAGTAAAGAATAGCTTTCTGCTTAATGACTTCCATCCAAGGAACTGCATTCACAGAAACAAAGAAGCCATGTTTCAACAATTAAAATAAGATGGTGCTTCAGCTAGTGAATATGGTTTGAAAAATTTTCTACAACTATTCCACTCACATAAACTTATTTAAATTATGCAGAATTAAACCTACTCTATGTATTTATAAAATATACATAGTGATGTTAAATGCATTATTGAAAAAAATAATATACATCATCTTGTATTATTATTTTTTTTTAAAATATGGTGATTATACTTTATATATTTTTTTTATCTGCATGCAAGACAATTATATGTTCACATAATTCTTTAATTTTAATAATTAAAGAATTATAATTTAGTCAGTAGCATATATTATCAGGTCATAATAGCTTTCATCCTTAAATATTCTTTCCATTATACAACATTTATAGAGTTGCTTTATGAAAAGAATAAACTGCATTCAGGTTTATATTTGTACAATATTTATATTTAATCCTGAGATTTTATCACTGGATAATGTTGCTGCCACTATTTCTTTTATCACAGTATATGGTAAATCATTTCATTCAATTCTTTTATGATTTCACAGATTGGTGGTTAACATTCCTAATTAACAAAATATCATACCATTTAAGCAGAAGGGGAATGAAATAATGGGCTACTGTACAAAAATAAGACAGAAATTACATACAATGAAATCATAAATACAAATAAATATGTTATTCTGAATTAGTCTAGAAGAATAACATACTTACTAGAATAAAATTGAAATATTTCTTTATCACTTTTTTTTTTTTTCAAAACTACAAACTTCAAGAATATGTACCATGAATTAAATTTGGAGAAGTATACAGACAGTACAGTTTCTTAGTCATCTTCATTACTTTTAGAAGCAAAAAGTCAAGTAGGCATTACATTTAAAAACATGCCATACTTAAAGAGAAATCTTATGTTTAAAGCATTAAAAATGCACTTCACAAAATAAAAAGATATCACACAAATGTTCAAGATTACTCTATATAATTAAAGAAAAAATTATGATCAGCACCATAAATCACCAGGCACACACAAACCAAAGACTATATATTATTTCATTAATTGTGTACAGCTAGCACTAAAATTACAAACCCCCTAATTAGTCAAGTTATAAAAAATTATATATTAAAGGAAGTGAATTTAAAACCCAATAAATTATTTGTTCCCTCTATTGCATTTTCTTTTTAAAGCAACACACACACACACACAAAAAAAAAAAAAAAAAAAAAAAATATATATATATATATATATAGAGAGAGAGAGAGAGAGAGAGATCAGAGTAACGTATACAAAGAAAACATATTTTACATAAAAATAAACTTTTCAATAGCTAAAGCCCAGTGTATTCAATTTATCTATAAGCATAACTGTAAATCTGAATAAAGTTTTTTTTATATTACAAAAATATTTATGGAAGAAGACAGTTAGAGCAACTATTTCATCAATATTCTGATTTCATCAATAATCAAACTTACTTATAAAATCATTTACAAATTCAGATATCTTTTCGAAAGATAACAATTACATCACTAAACAAGAGAACAGAGGGCAAGTACAAGTATTACTTTACTTATTCTTTTCATAAAATTTCCATAACTAGCATGCATCTGCATTTACACAATTTATCTAAAATTTGCATCCTATTTACATAAATTAATATGTTTATAATAAAATACAGGTCTCTTAAATTGTAATTATACCTTATCAAACTGAGATTCACAGATTTTTAAGACCACCAAATTGATATTTTTTTCTCTCATAAAAATGAGCAGTAGAGGCAGTATAAATTCTGTCTACTGCATTTGAGACATTTTCAGTTTGAGTTTGTTAATCTCAGATCAGAAAAATCCTGAACAATTCACAAGATTTTCCTAAAGGATGATGGAGAGGAAGGATGAACTTTTTTGTAGTATTTTCTATGCAGCTGGCTCTCACTATAGAAAATGTGTAGTGACCACAAGAGTAGTGTTTGTTAATAGTTTTGCAACGGTGAATTTTGTTTAGCATAGCATAACATTGTACCTATGAGCTTTGATCAGTTTTTTTTGAGTTGGTTACAGTGAACAAGTTTGTTATAGCAGTGTTTTCTATAGTGAGTAGACTGCATCACTGTCACCTATGGACATATTCAGTATACAGACAATCTGTAAAAATCAATGTTCCATCTCCTTCTTAAGGGAAAGGAAGGGTAATATCTTAGAAATGTCCTCTGCCACAGGCATAAACACTAAACAATAATAAGAAATGCTATGACTACCTACTCTTATGGTGGCTTGTGGCATTTCAATGGTGTTCTTGTATTTTATCAGGTAAGCACGCTGCAGTTATTGTCAGTAGACTACCAAAAAATCTGGGAAGAAACTGCTGCAAAGAAATGATATTAATGCAATTTTGCAAAAATAATATATTATAGCATGACAAAACTGCAAACCATCTGATTAATGCAATGCAGATGTTTTATTTGTATGTAAGAATAAAAAAAGCAAGCTTTTCTTACTATTTTATTTATTTTTTATTAAATCTAGAAAAGTAAAATGTACAATTGCTTTTTCACAAATACTTATTAAATCAGTCCATTTGAGAGAGAGAGAGAGAAAAAAAAATTCTCGTTTCTGCAACAGATATGCATCAATTCTCTGCCTTTGTCAGCATGTTTTTAAAAGAACCACCAGAGTGACAAATCTTGTTAGTATGGGCAATGTCTGGATAACAAGCAAGGAAGAATTTCAATGTCTGCATCAGATGAATGAGATTGAGCACCATCAATGAAAATAACACAGACAGCAATCCTCTGTTTATGTTTATGGTAAATAGAAGATTTCAGTTTCTCTTTTGAACCTTTTCACCCAGTTTGTACATTTTCAGTATAATGTACTAATATTCTGAAAATGTCTGAAGGTTTGACCTTTCTGTATATAAAAATCTGATAACAGCACAACATTGCTCACTAACAGCACAATCAGAAAGTGGAGCTGACATGTTTGCTATCAAGTGTGATGATCTTGAGATCATTCTGCATAATTCTTATATCCTATCTTTGCTTTTTTTTAATCCTCCCTCCATATATATATATATGTGTGTGTGTGTGTGGGTTATACTGAATTTGCCTACTATATTGGTATTATATGTATATATATATATGCTGAATTTCTATATACATCTGAATAAGAAAAAAATTCACACACACATACTTTAATGAATTTATGGGAAAATTTAAAATACCAATAATGAAGAGTATAAGCAGTAAAATGATCACTCAACCAACAACGATTACAACACAGTGCCATATATAGCCCAAACAAGTGTTTTTAAAATGCAAAATACCCCTTAAAAAAAGGCAAATTATTACAAAAGTTATGACATACTTTAATTATTTGAAAAAATAAGAATTTCATACTGAAGAAAAATAATAAGCATTATTCATAAGACCTTTTAAAGCTCAGAAATGTACAGATGTTTCATATTAGATGAGATAGCTGTACCAAAGAATATAACAAATTAAGAAGTTTAAGTAATTATATACAGAATAAGAAACTTAGTTTGTTATAACCTCACATGGTAGATGAGATAGTGAATTTTATTTTTTTTTTTGTGTTCAAAAATATATATACATTACGACTGCTCATATTCATATTTATATATACAAATAAAATATATTCAGGGTGGAGCTATTCTGAAATAATAGTCTCTTTCCAGTTTTCACTTTGAAGTCTTATGTATCCTTCACCATTCAGTTTTGTAATGCAGTGTAATTCTTTTAAATATTATAAAGCATACATATCAGCTAAACATTGGCATTTCCAACTGCTACACACCCAGAACATCTGTGTCAGCTCTAATTTTCATTATTTTGTAGCAAAATAGTTGAAGCTATGTAAACTTATAACACATAAATTCCTGACTGAAATGCATATTAAATATCTTACAAAGTTTATGACTAAGGCTTTTCTTTTACTTACACCACACTATCCATAGCTATGTAATTATTCCTGTGAATGTCAATATTCAATTGTTCAACTTTATTTTGAGAGCGCCACACCTTCAGTGTGAAATCGTCACTTGCAGTTACTAGCATTTCTGGATCCTGTGGATTGAATGCAACAGAATTAACAACATCTGAATGTGGAAGTTTGGCCAAAAGATTGCCATAATGCCTATCCCAAAGATAACCATGTTTATCTTCTGCACCGCTATAAAAAAAGTATGAAACACTAAATAAATTTTCATGACTTGTATTTTCAAATTCTATTCAATTTATAAACAAAAAAACAAAAATAACCAAACTGAATAAGCCATTTAAAGTTTAAGTGCTTTTAAACACTTATATGACAGATGAAACAAAATAATACAGTATTTCAAATGTTATTTTATTGCTGTATGAAGATGTCGTGTTTTGCTTCTCTTATGTGGCTGCTTACGTGGGTGATCTGAAAAGTTCTTGGGCTAACAACAAAAAAAAAAAGAATTTATAATTTGAAAATTATTTTTATTTTTCAACTTAATCTCCCTTAAGACTAATACATTTATTCCAGCAATGCTCCAGCACCATTATCCCCTCCCTGTAGTGGTTCTCAGTAAGATATGCAAAATAAAATACTCCTCTTGATTTGAAGAAAAATGCTGACCAGCGAGGAAGATTTTTAGTTCTGGAAAGAGATAGAAGTCAGAGGGAGACAACTCTGGAAAAAGGGGGGGGAGGAATGTTCCAACAATTCATAGTGCAGATACCTTCATTTTCCTACTGCCAAAACAGCTTTGTGGGCAGGTGCATTGTCCTAATGAAAGACGATTTTTTCTTTCTGCAAACGGGTCTTTTCTCCCGAATTTTTTCATCTAGTTTGGTTAAAAGATCAGAATAATATTCCCCGGTTATTGTTTACCTTTTTCAATATAATTAATAAACAAAATGCCTTTAGCATCGCAAAACACTGATGCCATGACGTTTCCTACTGATGGAACAGTAGGAAAATGAAGAAGGAACAGACTTTGTCTTCTTTGACACTGAACAACCGGCTTCTATCCACCGTTTTGAATGTTGTTCGGATTCTGGTGAATCCATGTCTCATCCATAGTAATAAATCGATGCATAAAATCAGTTTTTATTCTTGTTAAAAAGCTAAAAGCATTGTTCACAGATTTTCATGTGAGTGCGTTTTTGATCAGCGTGGCACCCAAGTTGCACAAAGCTTTTTCATTTGCAATTCTTCATGCAAAATATACCCTACATGTTCTTTTGAAATGCCTATAGTCTCAGCAATTTCATGCACTTCGATTTGCCAGTCATATTGTGCACTGATCAATGATTTCTGGCGTTGTTACACTTTTTGGACATCCTTCAGGTGGATCATCTTCAAGGCTGGTACAGCCACGTTTAAACTCAGCAGCCCATTTCATAATTGTCGAAAACGAAAGAGAAGAGTGCCCATAAACTTTTATGAACTTTGTATGAATTTCTTTTGGCTTTAAACCTTCTTTAACAAAGAATCTTATAACTGCACGACACTCAATTTGATCCATTTCAAGGGATACAAACAACACTTTGGCTTCCGACAGCTTTATAAAACAAACTACTTGATAGAATGACTTGCAATTTCACATAGATACTTATGACAGATGTACCAACTTAGAAAAAAAAAACATCTTGCTGATAGTGCTGCCATTTATGGTCGAGGCCAAGAACTTTTCAGACTACCCAGATATAACATATGTGATTAAAGGCTCATATTAAATCTTATAATACTGTACAGAGGTTCCAGCCAAATGTAGTTAAAATGTTAGTCTACCTTATTACGTAAGTGATAGCAGCTGTTCGAATTTACACATGCTATTTAATAGTTTAATAAATCAAGATGATTAGCAAATGTTTAAATGAATATAAGAAAGGGAAGAAATATCTAGATAATATAATCATGGAAGGTTATTTTGTTGTTACATAGTAACAATGCACTGAGCTGAGTTTTAATAATGCCAAATGCTCTTCATACCTTCACTCAAAGACAAGCTAAGATGACTAGAATTTTCACAATGTCTGATTCTTCTTTGATGAGTAATAAATTTGGATATCGTATAGTGAAGAAGATATCCAAACTTATTACTTATCAAAGAAGGATGGATATCATATAGTGAAGAAGAGTGACTATGCTAAATTAATTACTGCATGATAATATGATTTATCCAAATTATGATAAATTTACTAAAGCGTGTCAAAAACAATAGGATCTTAAAGTTTACTAAATGTCTTTGACTGTATTTGTTTATTAGCAACACATGCCATTAAACTTGCCTATGAAGTCTGGTAGGTTATGTGGGAGAACATACACTATTGTTTTTGTTTTATAACCGCAAACAACAGTTTGGAGTTATATTGAGTTTTCATAAATGATAAATTAAAAAAGATTCATTAGAATATTGTATCCATCTACAGCAGTTACCATGATAAGTCATTTCCTTCCCTCCTTTACTATGAACCAAGTAATCAATGAAATGCACTTCAATAATACCTTAGCTTTTACTAAGGTATTACTTTTGCTACATAACTTTTCAGAATCTAAGTGAGATTTGATATTCTGGTGTGTTAATGATTTACACTTTTTCTTAATGTGGCGTTATGCTGTCTGGTCTAAATTTCAAAGATTATTATTATTGAGACAGTTGAAAGATTCACAGGACCCGCATTATCCACAGAGTGTTTACTGTACCTCTTCTTGAAGACAGTGACTCACAAAGCACTCAAACTCTGGAAACTAAATTCCATTCATTGACCACTCCCCATTTGAAACATCTAGTTCTCATACTCTTACTTGATTTTTTAAGGTTTTCCCCTTATTTTACCCCTCTATTTCCTCTGCATCAATGCTACAAAATCCTTTTAGTAGCTCAAATGTTTTTATCATATTCCATTTTTTCACCAATCGACTAACTTTTGCAACCTATAAATCTTTCAATTTACCATCGCAAGGTGCATTTCACAGACTACTCAACATTCTGGTCTCTCATGTCTGGATGTTTGACTACTACTGTATCCCTGAGAAACCCATGTGATCAGACTTGAGCACAGTAAACTAGATGTGGCCATATTAAGAGAAATTGACCTTATAAAGAGAAATGATGACTTCCTTATCTCTGCTTATTAGCGTGTTCTTTAATAATGCATCTTGGCCACTTTTGCGATATGCTCTCTGAACCTTCAAAACTCTAGCTTCATCATTTTCTAAAGTACATTTCCATCAATGTGATATACAGCTTGTAATTATTTTGCCAAAATGCATAACTTTACACTTTTCCAGATTAACATGGTACCCATTATCTTCTGCCCACTGTCAGTATATTTAAATAATTCTGCAGGCTCTCTACACTGCCTTGATGACCCATTACATACTACCTATTGGAAGTTTATTTTGCACTTGGTTAGACTATAATAAATTTAGTTTAATCCTTTATCCAAGTGTAAGCAAACAAAGTTTGCGCCTGAAAATATCTTCAGGACTGAGGTAAGGTGGTACATCCCCTGGCAACTCGTAACAAAGGTGGACCAAACTCTCATCACTCCTTGTCTCAGTATCTCCCATAATGCAAAGCACATCTCCTTGCAGACACGTATAATGCTATGCATTAAGGGAAGAGCCACTACCCAGATTGGTTTCGACCTTTATTGAGGTCTCATCAGTGAGAGCCAACCCAGAAGCAATGGAGAAGTCATATTTACCTATACGAGTTGTCAAAAGGTGTACCACCTTATTAAATTACTTTGGATGAGAAAAAGATGTTGGAAGTTTTTTTTCTCACTTGGTTAGACAATAATAAATTTAGTTTAATCCTTTATCCCAGTGTAAGCAAACAAAGTTTCCGCCTGAAGTATCTTCAGGACTGAGGCAACTCGTGGTAAAGGTGGACCAAGCTCTCATCACTCCTTGTCTTAGTATCTCCCATAATGCAAAGCACATCTCGTTACAGACATGTATAATGCTATGCATTAAGGGAAGGGCCACTACCCAGACCTGTTTCGACCTTTATTGAGGTCTCATCAGTGGGAGCCAGACCCACAGGTGATGTTGCATTATGGGAGATACTAAGACAAGGAGTGATGAGAGCTTGGTCCACCTTTACCACGAGTTGCCTCAGTCCTGAAGATACTTCAGGCGCAAACTTTTTGCTTAACTTGGATAAAGGATTAAACTAAATTTATTATAGTCTAACCAAGTGGGGAAAAATTTCTAACATGGCTAATTTCTTCTGAATTCTGCTCTTCCATATACCACTCTGGCATCTGTCCATCAGCCACCCTCACATCTATATTGCCATCTTCATATACTTCCCCATTTGTTCCAATTTACCTAAGAGAGTGCTGCCACGTGATATCCAATAAATGCCTTTGCAAAATCCAGCAGCATATGGTCATTCCCTTTACCTAATATTTAGCCATCATTCTTATAAAAAAAGAAGGTATGACCTATCCTTCACAAATTGATGCCCCCCGCCATAGAGTATTGTATCATTATCCATCTGTTCTTTACTTTTATTTTTGATCACTTTTCCCATACTTTTACCAATTCCTGAGATAATGATCAGTGTAATTTATTATAGCAGTCTTGGAGCCTCCTTTACGTAATGGAACTTTTGCACTGTATTTGCATTGAGATTCATTAACCTCTCTACTCACATCAGTTCCTATCACATCTGTCAAAGCAATATTTTCATTTGGACAATACTGCTGTGTGGTCTTTGCAGATTGGTCACTCAGTAACTCGACTATTTTGTCTGCTTGTCACCTTGCTACTATCAGTATCTGTTCAAGTTATCCATCCATAGTCATTCTCCTTTTACTTGCAACATAGCAAAAGAACTCTTTGGGGTTTTCCTTTGGCTTGCTTGGCTAATTTGTTTTAAATTCAGCTTCCTTACTATGCTAGTCACCTTTCTTGCCTGAGACTTATACTGCTTATGAGCTTGCATATCACCTTTTTCCTGATATATCTTCAATTTTTTTTTTTTTTTTTTGCAGTTCCTGCTTAATGATACTACTTTTCAATATGAACTTCTACTTAATTCGTCCTCCTGACCTAGGGGGGGTATATAGTCTGATATTTCCTTTCGATATTCCTTAAAAATCCCAAATGCACCGCTAACATCCCTCCCTTGCAGATTTAACATGACCCTGTCACATAATAAAATTATTATATTCATTTGTTCCCAAGAATAAAGAATAATTTTATTACTGCAAATATTTTAGCCAGAAAGTAACAGGCTATTATCAGTGTATAAGCATAATCACAATGTGAAGCATCCTGTTTAGGTTTAAGCAGTTATTTAAAGAGAATGCTGAAGCAGTTCTACACTATCCACTTAAATTAGAATGACTATCTATCCAATGCCAAGATATGAGGGAGTCTCCTCATAAATGGCAAGCAATAACACGCTTCCTTTCTCATCTGCCCCCCCCCCCCCACCTTTTTGATATATAATCCGGTGTCATTCAATCATTACATTTATCTACTTTGTTATTTTTTGTATTCAAAGTTAATTTTAATTTCATTTTTAGCTTTAATTGCAATCTCATTTTATTTTGTAACCATGCACTGAACAGTCCAGCACACTGCTCAGTCCTATAAACAGGATTAACGTTCTTTGTTCTAGCTTTGCTGTGAAATTAGGTACTGATGCACCATTTTTCCCTCAGATCTACAATCTTCCTTAATTTCTATTTTTGTCGGCTGAACTTCTTCAACTATCATTAATAATAGCCCTCCTCCTGCCTTATTTCCTCTATCTTCTCTGAAAATACAATATCCTTTATATTCTATCCCTGTAACTACAGGTTTTGCTGATGCCAATAATTTTTGGCAAAGCTGAGCTGACTGATGCCAAAAACTCCTCTCCTTTATTTCTGATACTTTAGGCCAGTGGTGGCGAACCTTTTTATGTCCGTGTGCCAAAAGTTTACAAATCAAGTTGCTGACGTGCCCAGCATGTCAGCAACTAATTAATACAAAATTAATTGCAGAATTTTATTGCAAAATTTTAAAATATAACATAAAATTTCATAAAAATGAACTCATAATTTAACATACACATTGTCGTATACAAATCAATATCAACCTATTATCAATTTATCAATATATCAATTTATTAATGAGATTTTTGCTGTTGTACATTAGATGCCAAATGCTTTATATCAAGTTCATATTTTGTCACTTTTAGTAATACACACAGGAACTAGATTCATCAGTCATTCTATTTCTTAAACTGTCTTTTATAAATTTCATTTCGAAAAATAATGACTCACAAGCATATGTAGAGGAGAAAATTGATAATATAGCCATTGCTAGTTTTTTTAAACAACAAAAAAGGTTTCAGGAATGGCATTCCAAGTTCTCAATATTTCCTCTTCTTTTTTAATTGTGCCCAATAATCGATCATTTTCCATTATTTCCAAGTCATTTCTCAAATTGACAAACTTTTGTTTCCATATAGAACTAGATTGAAAATCGATTAGTTGCAATTCTATATCTTCCAAATTCAGCCACTCAAAAATATCCAAATCGAGTTTATCTGTTGATGTTGTGTCCGGATGCAAAATAAATTTTGATGTCTCTGAAAATTGCCTGAATGGGGTAAATCTTGAAGAAAATTCATTGATTATCGACTAAATAACTGTAGAAAACTTTTTTGTCAATTTAACTTGATCTGTTTTTTTATGGGATTCTAGATCTGCAAAGAATTTTTTTGTATTTGGAAATTATCGGAAGGTACTGGAAATAACATCACGATTAAAAATTGGTAATTTAGCTTCAAATGCTTTGATTAAATCAAACATGACAATAATTGTCTTGTTAACACCTTGCAGTTTAATATTTAATTCATTTAAATGTAAACACAAATCAGTAAAAAAAATTAATTTCGAAAACCATTCAACGTTCATTAATTGATTGTATATTTCAATGATTTTCTCATTATGTAAAAAAAGTCTGACTTCATCTAAACACTCAACAAATCTTTGAAGAACTTTCCCACGACTTAACCATCGGATGTTGCTGTACATAAGTAAACCATTGTACACCGAGTTTACATCACTTAATAATTCTATAAATTTTCATTTATTTAAAGATATAAAATTTACCAATTTCGTTACAATGCTCACAATATCTTCCAGTGGCTTGAAACTAGCCTTTACACATAAAACCTGCTGATGTATAATACAATGAAAACCCAGAACTGAATGTCCAATAAGTTTAGTAAATAAATTGACGAACCCATTTTCCTCTCCAGTCATACTGCGAGCACCATCAGTAGTGTTACACCCTGATACCTTCACTATGTGGAATTTTCAGTTATTATGGTGTAACATGAGAAAATTAAATAAAACCCCTGTATAAGAGCTAATACATAAATTACTTAAAGAAAGAAAAATATTCTTGCATTCAAGTAAAATATATAACAAAAAGTGTTTGTTGAACTAAATAATAAAAGAAGGAATATATTACAGTTGTGATATAAAAAAAAAATTAGCTAAGTAAAACAGAAAAGATTAGTCATAAGGAATTGTATGTGAGAGGCTAGAGATTAAAATATTAAGTAAATCCTTAGAAAATTTTGGAAGGGGGATTAATTTAGAGACTAGCAAAAGAAAACAATAGACTATCGCTCAGGGTCAATTCCCTGATTGAGACATCATCACGTGCTCGCCGACCGCAGGATGTTTGGCAGAAAAATGCCACCCTAATTGGTCGGTGAAGTCGAATCCAGTAAGGGGTGGAGAAAAGAAATTAAAGAAGGTGCAGGTAGAGGTCAAGGTATAAAAGAGTTAGAAATCCCACCCATGAGGCTTTTTCCCAGATAGTTTTTTCACGAGCTCCTTCGTATAGGTTTTCACGTGGTTTTCCTGAGTGGCGGGGATGGAGTTATATCTCCATCCGACACAACAAGGGAACAAGTAGTGAGCAGGATTTCGATTCCGTATTTCCTATGGTAAGAAACGAGGAATGCCATTTAGCTAAAGGAAAGAAGGTATTATCTATGTGTTTCATCATCTAGTGACAACTACGAAAAAAGGAAACCTGTAAAGAAGTCGGTGTCCACGTGATGAGTTTCACAGCCATGGTATAGATGATTCTGAAGTGTGTTCTTAATTCAAGTACGAAAAGTAAAGATCGCATAAGCACAGTTTAATACCAAAAGAACTTAGGAGTGACCGATTATAAGAGAGATCATACCAGGATAGTACAATTGGAAAAAGGTAGAGGCCAATATACAAAACTCAAGAGAAAAAGGTACTGTAAAAATCTCGTGTTAACTGAAAATCGTCTGTAATTGTAATCATTATTCTATTACTGAACTGTTGAAGAGACTAAGGAAAATCATACTAGAACTTTAGTACGTGACTGATTATACTGAGAGTATGCTTGTTTAATATTAATTATATAGGTATTCATGTGTCCTGAGAATTATGAATGTGTATTGTAATGTATAGGAAAGTTTTAAATGTCCAAGTTGTGTGTTAGTACAGTGAAAGGATAATTTAATCTACATAGTTTTGGATAGTTAAATAGAGTGAAGTGATCACATATGTCCATGTGCTACAGCATATAGCGTATATTCAGACTAATATAGGGTTAACTAAGGTGTTAATTAGGTCTGGGATTATACATATTAGATTATATTATATTAGAAATTGAATTGTACCATGCTAATGAGTTTAATAAACCTTTGTTCATTGATAAAACAGTTGTCTGAAATTGCTGCCCAATATCACTTGAAAAACGTATGAACCTAATGACGCGGGAAATTAATGTGTTAAGTTACGAGATAGAGGGTCATGACTGTTTAATAGTTTCACCCTCAGATATATTTTTGTATTTTGATCCTTGTTTTTGAATTATATATCTTGAACTAAATGTCCTGAAAGGCACAGTATAATATAAATATCAGGGACACTACGGGGAGAAAAAGCTTAAATATTTGTATAGAAAAAAGTTGAATATAGATAAGCAGAATTTCACTAGATAAAATAATAATCTTTGTTTTTAATCTTTTTCTCATTGACTATGTTAATCGGGGTGCTTAAAGGTCAAAACTGTATAACTGAGAGGAGACCTCCACATAGCCTTTAAAGGAATGCGGAGAACCGACCAGGGCTTCTGACCTAATGTCCCATCCTCACCTTCTCGTGGTGCACCCTGTTGGGTATCTACTTTGATACTGAACGAACGAGGATGGGCTGGCAATTTGGGATTTAGCCGACCAAATTGTATTCTTATTGGTTAAACCAAAATAAAAAATGATGGTACAACATGACAAAATTTCATGCCGGCTGGGGCGTCGCCCGGTTAAACAAGGCCCCCGTTGTTTTCGCCAGGGAACCAGGGCGAACAGCGAAAAGTCAGCTACTGGAACAAATCTGAAAACAAACCCCAACTCAACATCACCAGAGTTAAAGATCGGTACTATCAACGTAAGAAGCCTGAATGGCAAAGAAATGGAGCTAGCTGAGGAATTAGATAAGTACCAGATCGACATAATAGGGGTGACTGAAACAAAAAAGACCAAAACTGGTGAGCTCTTTCTGAGCAATAAATACAAAATGTTATATTCAGGCAATGACAATCAAGGAAAAGAAGGAGTAGCCATAGTATTCAACACAAAATACGAGGCTAATCTTCTTGAATGGCAGTCAGTCTCAAGTAGAGTAATGTGGGCAAATATGAGAATGGGGAACTGGACAATGAGACTTATTTGTGCCTATGGTCCCACAGAAGGTTCTACTAAGGTAGAAGTGGAGGAATTTTTTGAGGCTTTAGAAAAAGCAACTGACACAATGAAAAATGAAAAGTTGGTCCTTGTTGGGGATCTAAATAGTAGAGTAGGAAATGATTGTGAGACATACAAAAATATTTTGGGAAAATTTGGAGAAAAGAGCAAGGCTAATAATAATGGCAAATATCTGTTGGATTTCTGCTCAGGACATGGACTGGTTATTACTAACACCATGTTCCAACATAAAAATGTGCACAAATTCACATGGAGAGAAGAGGCTAGGAATAAGAAAAGTCTCATTGACTATGTTATTGTTGATAGTGATGTTTTCTTCCTGGTGCAGGACACCAGAGTGTACAGAGGATTTGAAATTGGAAGTGATCACTATTTAGTCTTGAGCAGGATAAAATTGAATTTCATATTGAAAAGAATAACATGTAAGAAAGTTTTAAAGCGAATAAAAGTTGAGCAGCTCTCAGATGTAAACTGTAGACTAAAATACAGAAATATTATTGAAAAGAAAATGAAAGAGTTTGAGAACAGGAATCAAACCTTGGAGATTCAGTGGCAAACTCTGAAGGAAACATTGATTGATTCTGCCAGAGAGGCATGTGGTGAGGTTGTGTGCAAAGATAAAAAAATCAGAACTCCCTGCTGGACACAGGAAGTTAAAGAGGCAGTGAAGGAAAAGAAGAAAGCATATCAAAAGTTCCTGGCAAATAAGTCAGCTTTTACTCTTACAGAATACAGAGACAAATGTAAGAAAGCTAAACAGTGTGTAAAACTAGCTAAACAAAAGTCATGGGAGGACTTTGGCAAGAATATAGAAAATAAATATCAAGAAGGTGGCAAAATATTCTGGAGGTTGTTGAAGAAGCTTAGGAATGGAGGAAAGAGTGCTGTAAAAGGAATTAGAGATGATAAAGGTGAAATGAAAACAGGAGAAAAAGATATCCTTGAAGTATGGAGTAATTACTTTGAAAAACTGCTAAATGAAACAAGCAGTGATGACAGCACAGTGATAAAAAACACTGACCAGGCATGCAGTCAGGAATACATATCCATACTTGAAGTAGAAAAAGCCATCAAAGGCTTGAAATGTGGAAAGGCAGCAGGAGTAGATGATATTCGACCAGAAATGCTGAAGTATGGTGGTATAAGAGTCTTACAGTGGCTGCACTGCATAGTTCAGAAAGCCTGGACAGAGGGACGAATTCCGATTATTGGAGTAGAGCTCTCATAGTACCCATATATAAAAAGGGAAATAAAACTGAATGTGAGAATTACAGAGGTATTTCCCTACTGAGTGTTCCTGGCAAGATCTATGCAAGTATACTTGAGAAACGGTTGAGAAGAATTGTGGAAGAAAAGCTTGGTGAAGAACAAGCTGGATTCAGGCCAAATAGAGGCTGTCAGGATCAGATCTTCACTTTACGACAAATAGTCGAGAAAGCATGGGAATATAATAAAGATCTGTATTTAAGTTTTGTCGATTTGGAAAAGGCATATGACAAGGTGCCAAGAGAGAAGCTATTCAATACGCTGCAGTTATATGGTGTCAATGGGGCATTATATCAAGCAATACTTAGTCTTTATTTGAGTTGTGAGTCAGCAGTTAGAATTGAAGGAAGATGGCTTAATGTTAAATCTGGTGTGAGACAAGGATGTACATTATCCCCTCTGTTATTCATTATCTATATGGATCACATTATGAAGGAATATGTTATTAAACCTGATATCAAAATTGGAGATGTTAATGTCAGCTCTTTGCTTTATGCGGATGATGTTATACTTCTAAATAAATCCGCTACAAGTCTGCAAGATTCTCTGACTAAATTGAATAGCTGTTGTAATAGATATGGTATGAAGGTCAGCAATAAAAAGACAAAGACAATGAAAATAGGCAGAATCATTGAAAATGTCAACTGTGTTGTGAATGGAGAACCTGTGGAACAAGTAAAACATTTCAGCTACTTAGGCACAATTTTTACTGAAGATGGTAAACTAAATATAGAAATAGACAACAGAATCAGCAAAGCTGGTATCGTGGGAAGTCAATTGAATAAATTCATATGGAATAAGAAAGAAATTAGTTGGAACACTAAATTAGCTGTATACAAGACTGTGTTCAAACCAATTTTAACTTATGGATCTGAGAGCTGGGTCAGAAGTAAAACACTTGACCAAAGACTAGAGACCGCAGATATGAGAGTCCTGAGAAAGATTAGAGGCGTGAACAGATGGCATCAATGGCAATATCATATTAAAAATGAGGATATTAGGAAAGAACTTGACATTGTCAGCATCCAGGAATGTGTTAGCAGAGCTAATCTCAGATGGTATGGTCACTTAAATAGAATGGGAGAGGAAAGATTAGCAAAACAAGTGTTCTCTGCCAGGTTGGCAGGAAAACGACCCAGAGGAAGACCAAGATATAGGTGGATTGATACGGTACAAACTGCCTTAGACGATAGAAATATAAGATCTGATAATGTTGGAGTCTTGACAAGTAACAGACTGATTTGGAGGAAAATTGTAGATAGGAAGTTAGTAATGATGTAATTTTTTCATGTAGTACTGTCATATCCTGTACACCCCTTGAGGGTACATGGCAGGAATTTGATGATGATGATGAGAATAATAATCATAAACTGGGACACAACAGTAGTTACTGATACAATTTTGGAGGGTTCTATATCTCTTTCAGCAAGTGCATTTACAACTGCATTACAAATATCTATTCCATTTGTTGTTGTTGCTAATGATGTTAAACTTATCAATTCTTCTTTGATGTTATTCCCAACATAATAACAAATAAAAATTGCTAAACGAGCTGATCCAGTTATGTCAGTACTCTCATCAAGACAAAGAGAAATTAAACTAGAAGATTTTATATCTGTTTTTTTGCTGATGAGTTATATTTTTAGCCATTTCTATGATTCTATCTTTCACCATGTTTCTAGCCAAAGGCATATCTTTTATTCTTTGAATAATTTTTTCCTTGTTTTCAAAATCTTCAAAGAGAACTGGTGTGCATTTTAACCATGCTTCTTTTATATATTCCCCATCATTAAAAGGTTTCCCATGTTTGGCAATTACATTTGAGGCAAAAAAACTAGCAGCAGTTATATTTGAATGACTGCCGACTGGATATTCCTATTTTTAATTGCCTGAGCAATAAATTCTTTCTGTTCGTCCTTGCTTTTCTCAAGGAGCGATTTATGGTTTGTCTCATAATGCCATTTTACTGAAGATGTTCTGCACACAACTGTCGCGGAACATAAAACGCATATTGCTTTATTAATCATGCCATACTTATACGAATTACAAGTATACTCATAGTTCGTATATGAGCTTCACAAGCCAACTACGAGTATACTCATGTCGATTTACCGACCTCTTATGTCAAACACGAGCTAACCCTTAATATATTTACCTTAATTTGGACCCTTGGATTCTGAATAAAGCGGAGAGCATGTCTGGGGGCCTGGTAAAAGGGAAATAATTTCAACTAAAATATTGTATATTATATATGTGCCTCAGAAGCCAACTACGAATAAACTTGTATGTCGATTACCAACCTCCTATGCCAAGCGCGAGTTAATCCGTAGTATAACACGTAATTTGTAAATCAATTTAAAACTAATAAAATCAATAAAATTAAAAAAACAACTTATTCAAATTAAGAATGGTACATTTTAAAACAATTTTCCATGGACAATAGTGGTTTTTCCTGGCAAACAGGACAATAATAATGTGTTTCGCGTGTTTTCGTTTCGTGTACACATACAGCATGCTTTGTCGGGCGATTCTTTTTTTCTCTTGGTGGTAAAATTTCCAAATAATGAAAATCCCGATTCCTCTTGATATTCTCTGATGCTGTAAGCTCATCCATTCCAACAAAAACTGAGATAAATTGATCTCTAAATTTTAACGCAATCATTGCATTTCCAGTAATCATGTTATAAAATTTATGCGCATTTTGAATGTATACCCCAAAAATGCGCATTGCCAATTTCTTTGGCCATCTAATTGTCTTTCGGAAGGTGGAATAGTAAGAAAGCATTTGATCAGAAAGATCAGTGCCTGACATCCCCAAATTATAATCCCTAACGATGTTTGTTTTTAATTGAAATTTACCATTCCGATTTTGCGTTTCAACCATTTCAAATTTGTGCATATTTGAAATGGAAAGAACTTCCCTCTTATACTTCCATTTGCTGCCTACAACAGGACTTCTTCTTTGCCAGACAAATTCCCCTTTCTTTAGTTTCTTCTGAATAACATCTGGGGGATGGTTTTTCCTATTATTTATCAGCGTTCCACACACGTACGATTTTCTGTCGGTAAGTGATTCCATCAGAGCTACAGAATTATAAAAATTATTCATATGCAATACATAACCCCTGTCTAAATATTCTTCCATCAAGTGGAATACAATATCATATGCATGACCTATTTTCGCTAAAGAGGATTCTTATTTTCCTGTTAAATTTTTATTTTTTTTTATCACCAGTCCATTCGATTCGCATAGTTCATAGAATTTCATGCCATATTTATGGTTTTTGTTTTTTATGTATTGCCGAAACGCCAGCCTATTGCACCACAACACCAGCGACTCATCAATACGAGATTACACTTTGTTGGCATATGAAACAAAATTCTGTCTGATAAGCCGGTTACGAGATTAGTCGTAGTGACCTTGAAGATGCAAAAAGGGCTTGGCATGTGGGAACAAACTATGCCTGAGGAGCGTGGCAGCGAACGTGTTAACTTCCTGTGTCCACCCATGGAGTTCTGATTTTTCTATCCTTGCAGACAACCTCACCATGTTCCTCTCTGGCCGAATCAATCAATGTTTTCTTCAGGATTTGCCATTGAACCTCAAAGATTTGGTTCCTGTTCTCAAACTCTTTAATTTTTTCTTGAATAATGTTTGGGTATTTTAGTCTACAGTTCACATCTGAGAGCTGCTCAACTTTTATTTGCTTTAAAACTTTCTTACATGTTCTTCTTTTCAATATGTAATTCAGTTTTATCCTGCTCACAACTAAATAGTGATCACTTCCAATTTCAAATTCTCTGTACACTCTAGTATCTTGCATGAGTGGGAAAACATCACTGTCAACAATAACATAGTCAATGAGACTTACCTTATTCCTTGCCTCTTCTCTGCATGTGAATTTATGCACATTTTTGTGTTGGAACATTGTGTTAGTAATAACCAGTCCATGTCCTGAGCAGAAATTCAACAGATATTTGCCATTATTATTAGCTTTGCTCTTTTCTCCAAATTTTTACAAAATATTTTGTATGTCTGACAGTCATTTCCTACTCTGCTATTTATATCCCCAACAAGGACCACCTTTGAATAATGTATGTCTCAATCTGTGGGACCATAGATTGAGACTTATTCGTGACATAGGCACAAATAAGTCTCATCGTCCAGTTCCCCATTCTGATATTTGTCCACATCACTCTACTTGACATTGCCTGCCATTCAAGAAGATTAGCCTCGTATTTAGTGTTGAAAACTATAGCTACTCTTTTTCTTTGATTGCCATTGCCTGAATATAGCATTTTGTATTTATTACTCAGAAAGATCTCACTAGCTTTTGTCTTTTTTTGTTTCAGACCACTATTATGTCGATGTGGTACTTATCCAATTCCTCAGCTAGTTCCGTTTCTTTGCCATTCAGGCTTCTTATGTTGATAATAATACCGATCTTGAACTCTGGTGATGTTGAGTTCAGGTGTGTTTCAGGATTTGTTCCAGTAGCTGACTTTTCGCTGTTCACCCTTGTTCTCTAATGAAAACAGCAGGATCTTGTTTAACTGGGTGACGCTCCAGCCAGCATGAAATTCTGTCATATTGTACCATTATTTTATACTGTGGTTTAAGCCAATAAGAATACAATTTGGTCAGATAAATTCCAAATTGCCAGCCCATCCTCATTCGTTCAATATCCAGGTAGATACCTAACAGATTGCACCACAAGAAGGTGAGGACTGGACATTAGATCAGAAGTCCTGGTCGGTTCTCCACATTCCTTAAAAGGCTATGTGGAGGTCTCCTCCCAGTTATACAGCTTTGACCCTTATGCACCCCATGCTGAGACCATTGCTGTTTAATTTGTACATAACTGATATAGGAAATAACCTGAAAGGAAATATTCAGTTGTTTGCTGATGATGAAATTAGGTAGAGTAATAGTTAATAAAGATGATATGGAGAGGCTTGCAGGATGATTTAAATAGGCTGTCAGCATGGGGAAAAGTTAATGGGCACCAGTTTAATAATGAGAAATGCAAAAGTTATGCATTTTGGGATAAATACATTACAAGTCGTGTATCTTATTGATGGCACTGTATTCCAGGAAACAGATGAAGTTATATATCTAGGGGTGGTGGTAGATAGAGAGTTAAAGTTTAGAGAACATATTGATAAGATAGCCCATAAGATTACTTGGCTATTAAAAAATACAATAATACTTAGAGATAAGGAAATTGTCATTCCTCTTTATAAGGCTGTGATACACCCACATCTGGATTACTGTGCTCAAGTCTGGTCCTCCTGAGTTTCTTAGGTAAGGGGAAGCAGTGGAGAAGATTCAGAAGCGAGTGACCAAGATGGTGAGTGGCCTGTGGAATGTTCCCTATGAGGATAGATTGAAGGTGTGTGGATTGCAGAAGTTGGTTGATAGGGGAAAAAGAAGGGATGTGATAGAAACATTTAAGTTGCTTAAAAGGTTTTATAGGATAGATGCAGGGGAAATATTTTAGCACTTGGCTAGAGGGACCAGAACAAGGAGTCAATCCCTGGAAGTTGATTAAAGGCGTGGTTAGTAAGGGTGTGAGGACTAGATTTTTTGCCTGGAGAGTGGTGAATGAGTGGAATGGGTTGGCAGAGTCAGACTCCATGGAAATGCCTGAATAATAATAATAATAATGGAATGCAATAGACCTGACATCACAATTATCAAGCATCGACAGGTTTGGATTATCGATATTACAGCACCCAGTGATAACAAAAAAGAACTGGAAAAATTACTAAATACCGAGATCCGGCAATCGAAGTTGGCCGAGTGTGGCTTAAACATACCAAAGTCATCCCAATAGTTATTGGTGCACTTAGTGCAATTTCAAAGAAGCTATCCAACTATTTACAGCAATTAAATATCAACAAAGTGATCCCATATGATCTACAAAAAACAGCATCACTTGGAAGTCTATATTTTATGACACTACCTGACAGACTATTCTTAGATTCTTGGGTAGAATCTGAATTGCTCTGTATCACCAATCAAATTGTTGTTTAAATGATATCTTGTTTTGATTGTGTATTAATTATGTGAATAAAATAATAGTAATAATAATAATAGTGGGTTTACAATTGTTAAGTTAGATCAGTTATAAAACTAATGTCTCCCAGATTTTTGGTAAATTAATACAGTCCTACTTAATTGAGGTTTGGGTAATGTTTCATTGTTGCTCCTTATTCCAAACACAGTCCCTCTGACTTGCAATGACTTCTGTGTAACATTTCTGTGTTTAGACAGTCATTTTGTGTCCAAAATCCATTAATTCATCTCCCAAAAGCAATATTCCACAACATGAAATAGATTATTATAACCAAAACTGATAATTATAATGCTATTAGCTGACTGAATGAATAATCCAGCAAAATATTATGAGGACAATGAATTCGTCAGTTTATTTTTCTTATCTGTATGTAGTGCTGATAAAAAATATGAATAGGAATATGGTCTTTTAAACATCTATAGCACAGACAAATATAGTTATCTTCTCTTTATGGTGCAATTATTATTATTAACATCTGACCTCCATGAAGTCAAAGGACTTGCTGCAGAAGGTCCATATTCTCTCATGCAAAAAGATCATTGAATCCTAAACCCAATCACAGTTTCTGCACCCACCAACCTCTCAGGTAATGCATTCCACCATAATTTCATCATTTTACATATTTTTCTCTCATGGAACTTCACCACAACTTCAATCAAAAAAGTTCAGGATTGTTGTATTCTCATTTTTAAAAATATCTGTTGTAAATTAGTCACCACAACATGTATTTGGCTTGACGCACTAGATTTGTAATTCATCAAGTTTACCTTCCACAATTTCTGTTAACTTTTTTCAAGTATGCCTGAGAAAATGCTGAAACTTGATACTTGCATCCATCCTATCAATACTTAAACTTGATACTTGCATCCAAAAGGCCTAAAAACACTGATTAGGTTCATCAAAAAAAGTTAATTTTATATTTACACTTTCTTAAGTACTACAACAACAATAATAATAAAAAAATATAACTACATACGTAAGCAATACTGAAAACATAACCTACCTTGCAACATACTGATCACTAACATCTAAAAATATAAAGAAGCATTCATCATTTGGAGTGTATGCTTTGTGTGATCTGAGCATGGTCCCAACTTCCTTAAGAGATACCAGATCTATTACATGGATATCAATTTCTTGTGCTATAGGTGGTGGATCAAGAGGATGTTCAATCACGTAGTTCTGTGGCCATGGGCGACTATTCACATACAAATATCTGAAATATAATGATTTTTCTTTATTATCAATATTAGCAATTATTCAGAGCATTTTTATGGAGTCCTAGGACTCACCACAAGAGACCCAAATTACCACACAATGCCAATCATGCCTCACCTTGTTCCCTGATTATTCACTGACAAACCAATCAATTTCCCCTGGCAATCAATTCCACTTGGTCATAACTCTTCAAGTTAAAAATCTAGCTGAAAACACTCCTATTAAATTTTCAGAAACTTTTTTCTTTCCTTCTGCTATGCATTGAAAAAAAACTTTATACCTACCTTATAATTTTTTAATAGCTATGTTTCTATCATATTCCCTTTCTACCTATCAACCGTATTTTGCAACCCATAAAACCTTTAATCTATCCTCAATATAAGCAGTTCAAAGACCTGATACCATTCTGGCTATCCACCTCTGAATTCTCTACTTTCTCATCATCATTCATGAAAGCCCGTTATCTAAATCCAGGCACAAAATAGTCCAGATGTGTGCCATATCAAGGTGTTATATATATATATATATATACAGAGAAACAATACAATAACTTCCTTATCCCTACTTGTGTTTCTCTATATTCTCATGATCTCTTGTGCAGTTTTTTCCCTATTTCTACAGTACCCCTAGAATTTCAACTCTCTCAACTATTGTGGTTCTTAGATCCCTAGCCTTGTTAATTTCTTAGACTGCAATCCATAAATACAATACAACATGTAAGATCTTCATTCCAAAAGCATAATAATTCACTTTGAAAAAAAATGGCAAAATATTCTCTTTGTCCACAATGTTAATCTATTCATATTCTCCTAGATTAATTTACTGCCGTCCTCTCCAGCTTAACATTATCAGCAAAAACTCTAGATAGAGGTCTGTGGCATATCACTGGTCACCTACCTTCACCTAGGCAGATTTACATACTACTCTCTAATGCCTATCCATTAGCCACCCTCTTATACATGTCACTAGCTTTGTATCCATCCTCACTTACTCCAGTTTACAAAATAGCCTTCTGTGCAGTATCCTTCCAGCTCTGCAAAATCCAGCATTATCCTGATGTAATTTCCCCATCTAACTTATTTTATTAAGAAAAGTGAGTAATTCACTAAGGCAAGATTGCTTCTGCAGAAATTTATACTTTGCCCATAGGATATGTAATATTCATATTTGCCCATTCTTATAAATTAAATTCAAGCCTTAGTTGAACTTTTCCAATGCATTTTAGCCACCATTTCAGAGATACTATAATTTGCCACTCTGTCTTGGATCCTCCTTTATGTAATGAGCCTATACTGCCTTCTCTTCATTTCTTTTAAGATCCTTGTAATGCTTAAATTAAACACTACCACTATCGGGTGGTGTTTAATAAGAGAATGTGTAAATATTAAAATAATTGTGAAAGAAGAATGTTGTTTCAACAGACAACTATTCTTTCACACTCTCTTAATACATGCTCAGATATATTATCTAATCCCACTGCTATGCTGTGTACACAATGAGATTTTGCAACATCCTAAGCGCCTCCAGTTTATTTACTTCTATTCTCATAGCTACTCCCATCACATCAGTCATTGTTATTAACACCTGGATGATATATTGTGACAAAATGCTATCACCTTCATATTCATTATAATTATCTTTTCATAATCATTCTTCCTTTTACTTGCTGTGTATTGAAAATTTTTTCTGGGATTCCTTTTGGCCTTTGAAGGCAAAGGCCAAAAGGAATATCATTGTGTGAACTTTGCAGTTTACACAATGATATTTCTCATCCATTTAAATGATATGTGGTCTCTTTATAATTCTAAGAATGCAACCAGGTATTACTTTCTTGATGATTTTATGTGCAGCTATTGTCTTTCCTTTTTGCAGTTTATGCCATGGTACTTCTAAATTAAAAACTGTGGAAGACCACATGGCTGGCTGGCCACCTCCCTAAGACATTACATTTACTCTCCCAATTAAGGATAGAGTGGCCACTTAAGTTATGGATAAATCCTCTGATGGTATTGCTAATACTCTCAATTCCTAGATCTTACATCACACTGCTGTTTTAGGCAATTATTCCTCCGTCACTTCCATTTCCATTAACAGTGGTATACTGTTAATGGAAATATATGACAACCAAATGCTTAATAATATTGTATTGTGGAAATTTATTGTTTAGTCAAACAATTTTTGTATTTAGAAAGAAGCATTCTAGGAGATATCAAATTTTTGTATTTAGAAAGATGCATTCTAGGAGATATCAAATTTTTGACTAGATTGTGTAGACCACCCACATTATGCAATATTCATGAGAGGGAGATAAAATTCTGTTTATTCTTGCTATGAGAGGTTTATTAAATAGTTCCATCCTCTTAATTCAATGTGGTCTTGTAGTCAATTGCAGGGATGAGTGAAGAGATATCCCAGGCAGAGAAAGCCAACTCAAGGTGGTTAACTCAGATAAGGCTAACCACCTGGGTATCAGTCATCTTTGTGCCTTAGTTTCAATTGGTTGTTCATCTATATGAGATTGGTGAAAAAAAAAACAACATAAAAACTGATAGCTTTTGGTATATGATGATATAAAAGGGCCAAGGCCTTTTCTCTCTCTCTCATACTATCTGTCTTTTCTTTTTCCTATCACTATCAGGCTCTCTTGCACTCCTATACTAACTACTGTAGGTCTATGACAAGCATCCCTTTATTACCTTAAATAAAGATCGAAATCGGTCTGGGTAGTGACCTTTCCCATAATGCATAACATTATACATGTTCGTAAGGATATGTGCTTTGCATTATGGAATACTAAGGCAAGTGACGTGAAGTTACTACAATCTATCTGGGAAAACAGGCAACTTCTTTCACAATAACCATTTCTTTTTTAAGGTTACACAGTGGTCAGCATTCACTGTGAAGAATTTACGGAGACAAAAATACATGTTGGAGTAATTAATTATAATCGTGATTATAATCATATCCCCTCTTTTTCACATAACAGTCAACTTTTGCAACCAGAAGCCTTCAAATCTGTCATCATAAAAAGCATTCACAGACTACTCAATATCTTTTTTCACTTGCTTCTGGATCCTTTCTACCACTCCCCTGTCCCCAAAACAGTTGTCCAGATATGGTTTTTGACCTCCAGATACGGCCATATCAAGACCTTATAAATTGGAATGACACCTTTATCTCTGCTTCTTTATGTCCTTCAGTAACCAAGTAACCTAGTTACCTTGACCAACTTAGCAATATTTCCTCTGAACTTTAACTCTCTCTGCTACCATCCCCATTCCTAGCTTCAATTTCATGGAGTACAATTTCGTCAATGTGGTGCATAGCTTTTAATCTTTTTATCCCAAAATGCATGTTTACACTTTTCCACGTAAACCAGTATCCCTTCATCTTTTGTTCATACTGTCAGCTTATTTAAATCATCTCACAAGCTCTCTACATAGCACTGATTACCAAACCAGTTTTGCATTATCAGCAAAACTGAATATTTCCTTTCAAATCATTTCCTATATCGTTTATGGACAAATTAAACAGTACTTATCCTAGCATGGAGTATTTTGGCACACTTCTGGTCACTTTCTCCTGGATTCTACTTCTCCATATACTACAGTTTGGTATTAGTCCATTAATTAACTATCCTCATATTCTTATTGCCATTCCTAAATTACTGATCGGTCTAGAATTTGCTATGACAGTCTTGGAACTTCCTTTATGTCATGGAACCATTTGGCCCTTTTTCCACTGCCTTGGAACTTTACCATGGGTTGGAGAAGAGCAAAATAATTACTGTTAAACTTAACAGGCTAGTTGGAAACAATGCCAATCCTTATGCATTGTCATTCTCTACAAGCTGATATTCCATCAAATTCCATGGTCATATTTACATTGAGATTCTGTAATATCCCAAGTACTTCCAGTTCCAATAACTTTTTCCCCAAGAACCATGTGCAACCATGTGTGTGTAACCAAATCTGTTGCACACGAGTGCTGTGTGTAAACAAATGGTTATCGATTGTGAAAAATTTATGGAGAGACAAACACATGGAGTAATTACTTTATTTATAATTATGAAAATAATACTAGACGTTTCAACTTCTGTATTGAGGTCATCATCAGGAAATCATAATACATATGCACTGCACACAACAGAAGCTACACAACACTACACAAAAGTAAGGTAAATCTAAATGCTTTATTAATCATTTATCCTAGCCTGACCTCTGCGGAAGAAAAAAAACAAAAAACGCAAATATAAATTAACAAATTAAGTATAATAATATACAACTGGTAAAAGAAAAATAAATAAAATTAAAAAGTTTCATAGTGGAACTACATTAAACATTTCTACAGTCCTCTTATATTAATGTTTTCTCATGTTGGGGGTTCTGAACATGATGGTAGAACTCCAACACAAGAAAACCAAGAAATACCTGCTTCTGTTTGAAACCAATTCAAGCAACTAGTACTTACTTATCCTTTTTTTTTACGTTGTTTAGAAAACAAAACAAATTATCAAAGAAGAAGTCATAAGGCTTCATTTCGACAATATAACATAAACAGCAATATGGGAGATTAAAGATCCAACCTTATTTCAAAACTGAAATAGGTAGAAACTTTTCAAAAATTTGATCAAAGAGCTTAAGAGAATACAATATTTGGCATCAGACAAGATGCCATATGTTAAAGGAAATATACAGACACTGCTTAGGCATCTGTATATTTACCTTTTATTAATGCATTTGATAAAGGTTTCACTGGCCTGACAGCTGTTTCAAACTGGTTGATTCTCTTCAGAGACAGGCAGAAACCTTCCTTCAGTACCAAAGCAATCCTATGTCAGAGAGTTGTATTTTTTATAAATGAACTCTTGGTCAGTACACAACAGTAAATATAAAAGAAGGATACATAAGGCTTCATTTTGGTAATGTAAAATAAATAAATTTACAAAATAAGGTTGAATCTTTAATATGATGTGAAAGATTTGCATAATAGGCGACTCAGCTAATTAATGGAGCTGAGTCGCCACTTCTTGCTGCATGTTTATTATTATTATTTCATGGGCACTTCCACAGAGAATGAAGACTCATTGTGGGAGAGCCACACTATCCACACAATATCCATCATACTTCCCCTTGAATCCATTAACAAAGTACTCACAACTGACTCTGGCATCCCATTCCATTCATTCATTCACTCACCACGCTCCAAGTGCCAAATCTTTCACATCATGTTAATGTGTGTTAAATAGAAGTAAAAAATGTTCTATAAGCATGTATTAAACAGATTCAGCAACAATAACTATTATATCATACCTGTGGTCAGGTGATAATCCCATACCAATAATATGGCCATGTAAATCAATGATGTGATCAACATTATCAAAATAACGCATTATAGTCTGTTCATCCTGCCAGTTTGGTGATGCACTGGAAGCCTGTAGTCTCTCTTGACGTTCAGCAATACGCTGAGAAAGATTTGGTGTTACCGTTACTCTTTCTGCAAACCTGAAATCAAGCAAACATCAGTTTTAGAAACAGATTTTGAATGTATGTAAGTTATGAGAAAACACTTAATAATAATAGAAGACATTCAGTTATATTTAATGATCTAACAATCACAGTCAACTCTCACATCCACTAAAAAACCTCCAAGAGTTTGTTACAGTGATGAGAAATAACTTACCAAGTTTAATATATATAGAACATAAACTGAGTTCCATCTACATTAGCCAATAGCAGAGAAGGAAAAAAATTATCTTATTTCCAGGAAATCACCCAGATCACTACCTAAAAAAGCAGCAACATATTAACATTTGTAGTTACCAAGAACTTTGTAGAGCTGAGATAGACTGCAAAACACTAAGATGTCATACTGCTATTGTCCTAATTAAGTTGTTCATAGAATGAAAGTCCTCAGCAGTGCTACCCAAAGAAGTTCAGTGAACATGTTACACAAATCTTCATTCCTGTTAGTCCATACTCTTCACATTTGTGACAATCTTCTGGGTAGTTATCACCACTTTGCAACGTGTCCACTGAACTTTTTGTCAATTACTTCACAATTCTTTGCTTCATCTAGCATAATCCTATCAAGTAGAATACCTGCCAATTATCTCTGAAGGCCCAAATTTTAAATCATTATACATAGTAATATATATATTACTTCATTATTAAATAGGCTGGTAAGGTGGTAAACTGATATCCGTATTCATCTTATCACCTTTCCAGTCTATTTAATAATGAACTATTTCAAGCAACTGCATATCTTCTCCACATATATAAAAAAGTATCTACACTATCTTCAACATCAAGATTGAATAGAAATAGCTTCAATACTAAGCCTTACCAACCTTCTTCCTTCATACTGCTCTTTTATAAAAAATTCTTTGATATATCACTGAACATTTTGCTGAAACTTAAAATATCAACTTGTCATGGAACAACAACTTGCCAAATGCCACTGCAAAATCCAGAAACATCACAGTACGCATATCCCAGTCATAGTTGGTGTAGAGGAGGAAGGTAGTTGTGGTGGATGGATTGGTGGAGACAGAGAATTGTAGAGCAGGAGCCCTCCCTTGATGAGTCTTTGAACTCCCTGGAGGTGTTAAGTAATAATAATAATATTCTTCCTGTACTTTGATTTCGGAAGACATTCAATAATAAAGTGGTATGTTTTTTTTTTTTTTTTTTTTTTTTTAAAAAGCCGGCCTGGTTGGCCGAGTAGTTAGCGTATCTGCTGTCTAGCCAAAAGGCTGCGGGTTCGAATTCAGCCATGGGCATGGATTTTTACAGACAATCGCTAACTATGTTTGCGATTGTCTGTAAAAATACTAGTAGTGGTGATGGGCAGTAGATGGAGTTGGCATAGTTGCGGCTCATTGTAGTTGGTGGATTGAGTGGTGGAGACAGAGATTGTAGAGTAGGTGCCCTCCCTTAACGAGTCTTTCAACTCCCTGGAGATGCCACATAATAATAATATCAACACATTCATTTTTTCGCCAGTAAGCTGTTCAGTTTAAAACTACTATGCCATTACTGTTGCGAGGATTGATAATAATATCTAATTTTACACATTTCAAGTTAGTTATTATGGCATTAGTCAGATTGCTACTGAGTAGTTTTATATTATTTAGAATGTTTCCTACTGTATTTCATTGGCTACTGGTAAGGAGGAATTTTAGACCTCTTTCAATGGTAGTGTTATAACGTCATAGAAGTAAATTTTTACTTAATATGGTTTAACTCCTTTACTTGACTATCTCTTGAATAATTTGTCCTATCTCAGCAGCACCTATAATGTGTCTGTCTTTGTCTTACTATTATATACTTCAGCCCCTCAGATTATCACATGTACGAGTCTGATCTACAAAGAGATTGTCTCAAGGTTAAGCCAACTCCTTAGTAACAAAGCTTCTGAAGTTAATTTCTCTTAAGGTTCTGGGAAAATTTATTTGTTCCACTGCACCACCCAGAACCCTTAGATTGGAAAAACTTCTCAGTCAAGAAGTGAACCTTCAGATATGCATGTGGTTAATCTAATCTATTTCTATACTAAGTTAACAATTATCAATACCTTCTATAATCAACCATGTTTGCAGTTGTGGTCTTATCTCCCGCTTAGATCCGAATAATTTATGAGTGGTGCATCGGATTCTTAGACACAGGCAACCAAATTAATAAGAGCAAAAGGTTTATTTAACATAATGATCATCATACAGAATAAAGAACTTTCAATTATCACTGTACTACTAGATTACAAAGTAAAATTAATCAATATACATCACACAGTAATTAATACTACAAAAACATTATGTTCAAAGATTCAAAGCTCGCATTCTTAGATTACAAAACCAATAATGACCTTCAGGTGTTAATCAGGCTGTCTGGATTAGACATCTCTACAGCTCTTAAACATAGCTAGCAATCAACACAAGTACAATTATAGTACATAGCACATATTGCTCACCGACTACGATTAAAATATCACAGTTCTGTCTTAATTTTAGATAGAGTCTATTTTCTGGGAGTTGCCGTTGCTTCGAAAATCCACTATTCTTTCATCGTAAGGCTTGGAATCAGTGATCATGACCCGGCACCTCTGACTTCTGCCACTGAGAGAGAACAGAGACTCCAGACAAAAAGTCTCCTGGGGGGGGGGGGGGTTCTCAGCCCTTTTATATCAACCCCTACCAGGACTCCTTGTAACCCTAAATTTTCACCCGATATGTTATTCCTCTGCACTCGTGGGTCTTGCCTTTTCATAGCGTCTTCCCCAAAAACTTAGGTCGCCACGTGCCGTATGTGCACGTGACCGCTTGAGGCAACTTACTAATCCGGTGTCTTGCCCATGTACTCTGACCTTATAATCTCAGTTGGTTATATGCAATTTACACAGTAATTCTTTTATATCAATTCTAACAGAAAATATGTATATAACAAATTCACTGTCTAACATACAATTTAGTAGGTATTTTACACTGGAATATTTACAAGTTTTACACTAATTATGGTATCCAATATTTGTAAGGCTATACACAACTTATACTAAAATACAAGCATATCCTTTTAGGGTTTTAACTTGTCAAATTATGAATGAAACATTCCTTAGCAAATTTTATTCATTCACAATTTAACAGTAGATAATGACACCGTGTAGTTTGGACCTTTCTGAAGAGGTAAGAAACTGCCATGGTGAGGGTGTGACTACAGTTAATAAGAGCACATTTGGGACTCAGTGAAAAAATTTTTTGCTCATGCTTCAAGTCTTTTTTTTTTTTCGTTATTAGCTTATTCAAGATATATATCTATGTTTGACATCTATACTTGCTAAATTTTATAATAATGTTACAGTTGAGTTAAATAGGAGAATGGATATAGTATAGAAGGCTGTTACATAAAATAGAGGATATAGGATTGGATTATGAGCTATTAGTTTGGATTAAAGGATGGCTTAAATTAAACTTGCCAAGAAATTATAATCTTGTTTAATCCTTTATTCAAGTGTAAACAAGCAAAGTTCTGCAAGTGAAGTATCTTTATGACTAGATAACTTCTATATAGAGGCTGATGACTTCACATTGATTAAGTATCCCATAAAAGGATGGCTGATTGACCAATATCAAAGTGGCATATGGAGGATGTGAATCTGCAAGATTTAAGGTGATCGTGATGTACATCAGGGATCAGTCCTTTAATTCACTGTTATTCAATCTTTATGATAATTTTGAGAATGATATGACAGGAAACATACAGCTATTTACTGATGACACAAAAATAGGCAGGATAATCAGGAATGCAACTGACATGCAGATGAAAATGGCTATCAGTTCAATATTAGTGAAGTTATGCACTTATGTTGAGATATTCAATGGCATATAATATTGTTGGTCCGCGCGGTTAGCCTAGTGGCTTTGCGCTTCGCAACCATATGCCTGGGGAAGGAGTGTCCTAGGTTCGATTCCCGTCGGAGACGTGAGGAGCTAAAGGATGTTCCTCAGCCATAGCCAAGTTAGCCGGTCTTGGGTGCGGGCAGTAGGGTTTTTTCCCGCCAGTTTATCTGGTGTTTTTCATCCCGTAAGCAGGCAAACCGGCCCCGTGAAAACACAGGAATAAGCCAAGAATACCTTGAGGCATAGGAGTGACCATTCTATCCTCGTATTTCGGTTACGAAATCCAAGCATGCTTGGAAGGTTGTGGGCCTTAAAGGCCTGTTAAAGCCATTGGGATAGATAGATAGATAAATAATATTGTTGGGTTTATGCATAAACTGATCAAGTTAGAGATCTTGGAGTTTAGTAGATAAGTTGATGTTGGTTGGCAGCTTTCTGACCAGATGTATACTACATGTGAGGGTGGACGGTTTCTTGTCTTCTCACTATGCAACTAATGCCAAGGTTCCGCAAGGTTCTGATCTCTCAGGTTAGGTTAGGCAAAGCAAAGTCCAAATGCATTCCAAGGGTTAGAATGTTAAATAAGGTAGGTGTGAAATGGATGAATGAAGAGATTAAGCATGTGATACAGAGGAAAAAGGCATTATGGGGCAAACATAAGAGAAGTGGTAGTAATAATAAATTTCTTGAGGATTACAAAGAACAGGCAAGGAAGGCGACTTGGTTGGTAAGGTTACCAAAAGTGAAGTGCGTGAGCAGCAGTTAGCTAATGAAGCCAAAAAGAATCTTAGGAAGCTCATTCGATATGAAGCAAACAAAAAAAAGAAAAAAAAGAAAAACGATTATGGAAAAATGACATTGACTGAATAAAATGGTATAAGAACAACAGTTGCAGGATATAATTGAGATATTTAATGAACAATTCATAAAGGTCTTTCATTCTTGTGAATGTAACATCACGGAGAGTTTGAGAACGATAACGAGGAGATACTGACTAAGTGAGCAAAAGGTATACAGGGAATTCAGAAAACTTGATGTTAATAAGGCTGTGGGACTTGATAATATAATCACTATGTATTTTGAAGGAATGTGCCAGGGAGTTGACATGTTTAATATGAATCTTGCAATGGATCAAGTTCCATGAAAGGAAGGCAAGATTGCGCTGCTTCATAAGGGAAGTGACAGAACTCAAGCATCAAATTACAGGCCTATCTATGTGTCAGTTGTTGTGGATAAAGTGTTGGAGAGGCTAGTGAGAACCAAAATCGAGAATTGGACAGATAACTATGGTATTATCTTTGATGGACAGCATGGATTTGCTAAAGGGAGGTAATGTTTTAATAATCTACTTATTTATTACAATAAGGTGAAGGCTTCAGTGGACAAAGGAGATGGATACACAGTAGAATACTTAGATTTACCAAAGGCTTTTGATATACTACCGCATGATAAGTTGATAGTCACACTAGAGTGGATGCCGTTGGATATTAGACTAGTGCATTGGATCGGAGATTGGCAATCTGATAGGTATTAGCAAGCTGTGTATGGGGGTAGCAATATCCCAGAAGAGGAAAGTCACTAGTGGTGTGCCTCTGGGGTCTGTTTCAGAGCCTAAAACAGACCCCCTGAGATTTTGATGCTTAACCTGTATGTCAATGATATTGGGAAAGATTTAAATTGGGACATTCAGCTGTTTGCAAATGATGCCACGTTTGGATGAACTATGAGGAATAGAGGAATTTTGTGGCCTTACAAGAAGACTTGAATAGACTGAGAGAATGGGCACAGGAGGAGGGAATCAGTTCAATGTTGCAAAATGGAAGGTTTTAAAATTTGGGAAAAAAAGATGGGATGCAGAATTTATACTTGGCTAATCTCTTATATTATTGGAAGTGGAGGAAATAAGAGATCTTGGAGTATGGATAAGGATCTAAAATTTAGAGGATATATTGCCAATAGTGTGAGGATAACAATGAATTCTGGCAATGACGCTGACACTAATTTATAGAAGTAAGACAATTCTGGTTCTTCCATTGTACAGTATAAGATAAGGCTATGATTAGGCCACATAAGGACTACTGTGAATGGATTTGGCCATCTGGTTTTCAAAAGGATGAAGAGATGTTGGAGAGGGTCTAGAGGTAATTCACTAAAATAGTTTCTGATCTCTGGAATATCGAATATGAAGACAATGCAATTCATAAAGTCTACTGGATAGGAGGAAGAGGAGTGATCTGATAGAGATGTGCAAGTTGGTTAGGGATTGTTATAAGATCAACATTGAAGAGGTTTTTCATAAAATGTGGGAGATTGGGGGAAAACAAGAGATTATATCTGGAAGCTATATAAGGAAGGCGTGAGAAGCAGGATTTTTGCACGGGAGTTGTGAACGATTGGAATGCATTGGATGAGAACATGGTGTCCTGAGCTGTGTAAATCAGTGCTTCCCAAACTTATGGATGTCAAGGCCCCCTTTGGAAAAATTAAAAGATTTCACCCCCCTCCCCATCGGAAAAAAAATCCTAACACAGACATATATTATTTTAATATTTATTGTATTTATATTCAATACAAAATATGCACACCAAGCGTATTTCTTTCCGTGCATCGGCGCACCTGTCTACACTAGCAATGAAACATTAAATCGTGAAAAATCTGGCAGTTTTAAATGAGCGCAAGATTTTGCATTTGCAAGCTTTTCTGTGCTTCTTTTCAATACTCATTTAAAAAATTTATGGAATTTACAACCGTGTTAAAAAACCTTTTTATTATCCTCTTAAAGGGATAATAAAAAAATTTTTTTTAACACGGTTGTAAATTCCATAAATTTTTAAAATGAATGCTGATCACCGTGTAACTCTACAAGAAAGGATTCTTTTCAATACCTTTGAAATGAAACTTATATGAATAAGCAAATATTTATTAATATTCATTAAGCGCCGAAATATGCAAGGAGCAAAATTTGTGAACCAATGTGTAATTTACTTAGTCTTAAAACATTTTAAATTTGTTTTCATTATTTCACGGCCCTCCTCTACAAAACTAACGGCCCACAGTTTGGGAAGCGCAGGTGTAAATGACAAAAGGGACCTTCTAGATGAGTCAATGACTCCATGTGGTCGTAGGAGGATGATAATAATAATAATAATTACCAAGTTTCTAACTTGGTAATTATTATTATTATTATTATTATTTTGTAAAGTCCACTAGCTGTGGACTTTACAAAATCATTATGTGAGACCACCATAACATGTGTAGCCTAATCAGGGTCTTGATTAGGCCACATATGGACTACTCTGCACAGATTTGGTAACTTGGTATTCAAAAGGATGAAGACATGTTGGAAAGGGTCCAGAGGTGACTGGCAAATTAGTTTCTGATCTGTGGAATGTTGAATAAGAGGAAAGATTGAGAAGATGCAATTTGCAGAGTTTGGTGGATAGGAGAAGAAGGGGTGATATGATAGAGACATAAGTTGGTAAGGGGTTGTTATAGGATCAATGTTGAAGAGGTTTTTCATAAAATGGTGGGAGATCAAGGAAGAACAAGAAATCATCCCTTGAAGCTGTATAAGAAGGGTGTAAACAAGGGAGAGAGAAGCAGGTTTTTTTTTGCATGCAGAGTTATGAATGATTGGAATGCCTTGCCTGAGAGTGTGGTGTCTGCAGGGAATTTGAATGTGTTTAAGATGCAGTATGATGAGCTGTGTGTATGACAAAGTGACCTCCTAGATGAATCTTTGGCTCTATGGGATCTTAGGATAATAATAAACACACAAACATCGTCTCCTCACTTCCAAAAATGTAGGATTTCTGTTTAACTCAGGGCATTATTTCACCTCTGAAGAGCTGTGGACTTTATACAAATCACAAATCAGCTCAACTATTAAATACGGCTCTTGTATTTGAGAGTGATGTTCCCAAGAGTTTCCTTAAAATTGACTCAATACAGAGGAGGGCAACCAGATGTCTGGTTTCTACAATACATCTCTTTCATAAATATTTCCATGGTAAATGCTCATATGAATAACAATAATTCTTCCACTCTACTAAATCCATTGAAACACATGCAGAGGCCACCCAACATCCCATCACAATTTAACTGAAAACTCACAGAACAAGTTTTTTCCCTCCTCCATACCTGCTACTGTATTATGAAACAGATTATTAGCTTTGCTCTTTTCTCCAAATTTTCCCAAATATTTTGGAAAAATTTGGGAAAAATTTACAGAAAAGAGCAAAGCTAATAATAATGGCAAATACCTGTTGGACTTCTGCTCAGAATATGGACTGGCTATTACTAACACAATGTTTCAACATAAAAATGTGCATAAATTCACATGAGAGAAGAGGCAAGGAATAAGATAAGTCTCATTTACTATGTTATTGTTGACAGTGATGTTTTCCCACTTGTGCAAGACACTAGAGTGTACAGAGGATTTGAAATTGGAAGTGATCACTATTTAGTTGTGAGCAGGATAAAACTGAATTACATATTGAAAAGAAGAACACATAAGAAAGTTTTAAAGCAAATAAAAGTTGAGCAGCTCTCAGATGTGAACTGTAGACTAAAATACCCAAACATTATTCAAGAAAAAATTAAAGAGTTTGAGAACAGGAACCAAATCTTTGACGTTCAGTGGCAAATACTGAAGAAAACATTGATTGATTCAGCCAGAGGAACATGGTGAGGTTGTCTGCAAGGATAAAAAAATCAGAAGTCCATGG